>NC_140560.1:837730-1332730 GCF_057381845.1 Rhamphochromis longiceps | reverse complement strand
TAGAATTTTCTCACCATAACTGATTGGGGAAAGAAACACTGTACAGTCGTCGACGTATTGCATTGCGTCTTCTGAGGGAACGTCCAAAGGGGTCAATTTCTTGTAGACTTTGTCTTACACGCCACCTTTGGATTCGTAACCCACGTGATCTCAAGCTGCCATGCACATATCGTTCACCTGCATTTGTGGTATACTGAAGAATTTCCCTAACAACCCTGTTCAGGTTTTCATCGGATAATGTTGCATAAGTCAGTGGCTCAATGCCAAGGTCCTCTCTGTGCCTGTACAGAGTACGGGAGCTAACCCCTAAGCATGTTGCAATGCTTTGCCAGTTCATTCCAAGAGATACTAAATGAGATATTTGCTCTCTTGAAATGCTGTATCGCGGTCGACCTTGAGAGCAAGTCATAAGAGGTGGAGGTAACAAGACAAGTCTGTTCTCAGATGTAGTTCCTTGTCTGGTTTCATAAGCAGTCAGTAAAAAAATTAGCCATCCATTTAAGGACTATAATGTATTCACTACTTCTCTATTTCTTGCATCGTCAACAAATCTTGAGATGGACAAAATTCCAGATAAGGTTTGAATGTGATCACCAAGTTCTCTATGGAGCCTCTGACGAACAAAAGAATCTGTAGCTTCTCTTTGAATTTGTTCCAAACATTCTAATACATTATTTTAAAAAAGTTCTAATGTCATTTTCATTACTACTTACTCGACAAATTAACTGCAATACTAGCAAAGAAAGCAGGACAACTTTGAACAGCTTCATTGCTTGGTTCTTCTGGTTTAGGTCTGGGTATGTCAAGTAAGTTCTCCAAGTGTATTACATTTCCTGGTTTAAGAATAACTTCCTGCTTAAAGGATTAACTTCCTGTGTTAGGAAATGCAGATGTGAATGTCAGAGTGTATGTATGCAAGGGTAAAGGATAAACACTGGGATTGTATGTGTATATGAGTATAGGAGTACAAATATATATGTGTTGAAAGGTAAAGGGTATGTATATATATGTATGACTAGAAAGGGCTGCACCTGCAAGGAGAATAAATATATGTCAACATAAAAAATATGTAGCATTACGAAAAATAGAATACATGTGTGTGAAAGGAAGATTAATGGATTTATGTGAGAGTGAATATACATGGATATGAAATAAGAATAAAGGTGTGCGAGATGACAATATATGTATGTGAGAGTGACAATACATGTGCATGAAAGAAGAATATATGTATGTGAGATTGAAGGTATATGTGTGTGAAAGAAGAATATATGTATGTGAGAGTCAAAGTATGAATTTTGGCTTGTACGGCCCCTCATAAAGTATAGAACTTTTCTAAACCCCAATGGTATTGTCATGAAATAAAATGAACCAAAATGTGTTTATGAAATAAGTTTAAACGTCTGAACAAGTAGTGTCTCTTTAAACCTTTCATCACAGTGCGAACGCTACAATAAACAAGAGTCATGTGCACTCAGCCATAACTGAGACAACCAACCGTAGCACTGGCGCTCCCAGGCGCAGCCTCCTCAAACGTTGATAATATGTTCTTTAACATATTCCATTGCCTTCGACGCATCCAGAAATTCTTTCTCCTCCCCGTTGTGCGTGATACAAAGTCGCGCTGGGAACCTGATCCCAAAACGGATACCTTCCTGCTCACGGAGAAGTTTCCGGACTTCTGTAAAAGCAGCCCGAGCTCGGGCCACCGAGGTCGTAAAATCCAGGAATATTGCAATTGGTTGTCCATTGAACCTCAGCGGAGCTTGGGTCCTGGCACGGCGTAGAATTTCCACACAATCCTGGTAGTAATGAAGCTTGGCTATGATGGCCCGCGGGTTACCACCCGGCCTTCTCGGGGCCAGACTCCTGTGTGAGCGGTCGACAATAACATCTTTATCCATACCCAGCGCTTCACGTAGTAGCGCGGATACGGCCGTGGTGGAGCTCGAATCCGGGCCCTCCGGGACCCCTATGATACGGATATTAGATCTCCGCATCCTGCCTTCCATGTCATCACATTTATCTTTCAGGTCAGATAGCTCCTTCCTCAAAGTCTTCACCGTAGATTGCAAGGTGACCACCTCATCGCTCCACATTGACAGCCCGTCCTCTACTTCTTTCACCGTGGCCTTAACTCCATCCATTTCAGCGCGTGCTGCCAACGTATTGTTAGCAATCTCATTTCTCACTTCTTGCACGTCAGCCCTAATGTTATCAAAATCTTCTTTCAGTGCATTCCTGAGTTCTTCTTTTAACACCACGCTGATATCATCTTTAATGGATTGAAGAAGCTCTACGAAGCGATGGGCGCTCTCACAAAGCGCCCATCACTCTGCTGAGCCCGTTCCTCAGTGGTCGCTGAGCCGGGCGCCGCCCTTGGGCCACCATTGGTATTCTCGCCCGAGGATGCGCCGGGCCTAGCCGCTGTTCCTCCGGTGTACTTGTATTTCCTTAGGTTAGATGCCATTTTGTCTCGAATGATGCTTTAATATAGTGTATAAAACTGTTAGCCTCCCCTGTGACATAAAATGAGACTTTGTAGGTTGAAAAAAAAAAAAACTATTTCTGAAACTCGGTTAGCAGGAGCCTTCAGAAACACGTCCTACTCCATTGCTGGCTCGCTAGCGCCCCCGCTTTTTGTTGTTTTGTCTGTGTTTTGTGTTCATAGAAATTTTTTTGAGATAGTTGAGATTCTGACATGTCTGTGGATACTGCACGTCTCTATTTAAACACCAGGCCTGGCAGCAGTTTCCTATGAAACTGAAGAGACATGTCTCCTGTCGGCTTGCTGGATGAACAGTGATATGTGTGTATGCTGAAGAGATATCCACGCATCCAAAAAATTGAATCAAGATAAATGAAAATTTTGCAGCATGAGAAGCAGATGCTTTAATAAAGACAAATAAAAATTCAATTCTGAGCTCAAAGATTACCATGTTCACACTGATGTAATTGTCATAACTATCCTTCTTTAGTCATCCTGCACAAAGGGAATACTGGCTGGGACATCAAACTTGTTTGCTCAGACTGATCATACTGTGTGTCTTCCACTGCACACTACACAAGAGTACACCAACAGAACTCCCCAGGACAGAAAGTGACCCAGTACAATTGTAGAATTTTGACAAAACCACTTTGAGACTACTCTTTTCAAGTCACATAGTTTTGTGAGCATGGAGTATTTATTTGTAATTCAATGTCCTCTGTGTAATACGCAGTGATTCCAAGAAACATTTAGCAGCATCTGTTCTCTTGGCCACAGGGCTCAAATATTGTGTAAGACTAAAAACGTTCACTCGCTATGTTGCTGTGGAGGAGTGCTGCCATCTAGTGGCAAATACAGAGTCCTAAGGAAAGAAGGCATTTAAATATAACAGAAGAGGAAGAAGCTATGAGAATAAAGCCCTTTTTTGATTAATTGAATGTATAATTTTTGAAGAATAGGCGCAGACTGTATTCAGTCCTGTTACAGGTTGCTTTGTGCTATACCAGGGGTCAGCAACCTTTAGCACCCAAAGAGCCATTTGGACCCGGTTTCCATGCAAAAGAAAACACTGGGAGCCGCAAATACTTTCTGACATATGATGATAACACTGTGTATATTGTTTTTTACCTTTATGCTTTGTGTGAACAACTAAGGTGTGTTGCTTATGAAATCCATGAAGTGCTACAGAGAAAATTACATTTTATTTATGTAATTAACACATTTTGAACTCTTAAAGAAATATAACAAAAGGAAAGATGCTGAACTAAAAGGATCCAGCAAACAAAAACTGCTGTGAGCCGCCCTTATATCGCCTTTGGGAGTTTGGAGCCTTGACCTGACTTTTAAAAAAATTATTGGAAAAAAGCACTATGCTGCTGAAAGAAAAAAAGTAAAATAGATATTTGCAAAATTCTGCCTAAATATGTATTTTACCTGGTTAATGTGTGTGGCGGGGCGTGGTCTGCAGCGCCGCTGCAGGGGAGGCGACGCACCTGAGCGTCCTTAATGTCTGTGCGATCTATGCTGTTGTGTTGGTGTGTGTCGGGCTGTGAGCTGCAAAGCTACAGCCGGCTGCGTGCGTACAGCAGCCGTGTGTGAAAAGTGGTCAATAAAGAGAAGCTGAAAAGCATGTTCATGGAAACATCGTCGGGACTGCCGTGGTATGTTTGCAACGGGACTTCTGCTCCTGAACCTCTGCGCACAGCGTCTGCAGATCAGGGCTGTACGAAGTCACTTTCATCTTTACGCAGAACTGTAAGCTGTCGTCTGTGAGGCGTGAGCGCTGTTTGTTGTTACCATAGTTCATGGAGGAGAACAGCTGCTGACATAATGTGGATCCGAAGATCCATAATTGGCCTACCTGGGGCTGAAAGTCTCGATAAATGCAGGCGTTTCGTACACCGGCTTCCGCGAGTGTGACGCTTATTATGAGTGATGAAAATATAATAGAATATAATTTAATTTATATATTTCAATATCACAATAATCTTCCAATTTAGAATTACAAGTTAAAAAAAGAACCAACATAAATAAATTAAACTTCAGCTAAATACTTCTAATTTATTTTCCCAAACCACGCGGAGCCGCACTATAAGGACTAAAGAGCCGCAGGTTGCCGACCCCTGAGCTATACCAATGGTGAAAAACAACTTACACTATCTGACTGATCTGATTGTCACTCAGTCCTTGTTGCACTGAGATCTGATATTCAGCCTGTGTCTTATTAAAACAACTATCAGCATCAGCATTTATATTAGTCAGCTGCTCTTTCATTTCACTGATACTGTACAAGTTAGATATTTTTATCTCAACATAATAGCATGAAAAAAACTGCATGCAGAATTTTCCAAACACTGTTTTGTAGTGTTCTCTGACAACTGTCAAAGAGGGATTCTACACTATACAATACAATATATACAATCCAGTGTAAAAAAATAAATAAATAAATAAAAAAAAGTAAATATGTAAATAAATACATGGGACTGTGTTATTGGTGCATGTGTGACTTCAGGGTGGTTATGGTCTTTGGGAGGAAACTGTTCTTGAGTCTGTGGATCTTTGTGCTGATGCACCTTCCCTGAGGGAAGCAGATTGAACATGTTGAAACCAGGGTGGGAGCTATCTTTGATGATGTTTGCTGCTCTGCTGAGGCAACGGGAGGAATAAATGTCCATCAGGGAGGGGAGAGGGCAGCCGTTGATCTTCGGTGCTGCCTTGACTACACTCTGAAGCCTCACTCTGTCCGTCTTAGTGCAGCTGTCGTACCTGTGATGCAGTATGTAAGCAGGCTCTCAATAGACGAGCGGTAGAAGGTCAGCAGCAGGTTGGAGTCCAGCTTGTACTTCCTCAGGACCTTCAGGAAGTGCAGCCACTGTTGGGCCTTCTTGACATATGCTGAGATGTTGTCTGTGCAGGAGATGTCAGCAGAGATGAGGACACCAAGGAACCGGATGGTGTGGACCCTCTCCACACGCTCCCCGTTGATGTAAAGGAGTCTAAGTCAGTGCTGTGTCTCCTGAAGTCGACAAAAACTTCTTTGGTTTTCTTAGTGTTCAGTGCCAGGTTGTTTTCTGAACACCGTGCTGCCAGCTTCAGGACTTCCTCTCTGTAGGCTGCCTCGTCTCTCTTTGGGATGAGTGCGGCTCAGCACACAGCCCTGTGGGGAGCTGGTGCTCAGTGTGCGAGTGGAAGAGAGATGAGGGCGGAGTCTCACAGTCTGGGGCCGGTTTGTGAGAAAGTCCTTTATCCAGGCACATGTGAGAGGAGCAAGGCCAAGAGTGACCAGCTTTGTGATGAGGATGTCCGGGATGATTGTATTGAAAGCTGAGCTGTAGTCCACAAAGATTCGGATGCAGCTCTACCGCTGCTATAGGTGACTCAGCACAGCGTGGAGGGCTATCACCATGACATCTTCTGTGGATCTGTTTGCGCAATATGCAAACTGGTAGGGGTCAAATTCTGGGGGCAGGTAGTCATTGATGTGCTGGAGGACTAGTCTCTCAAAGCATTTCATGATTACCGGCATGAGGGCCAATGTTCCCTCAAAGCTGTGTGCGTGCACAATTGTGCACTGCTGGCACGTCTCTGCGCACAGAAAATCTGCATTGTGGACAAACAAAATCTACCTGAATTGAAATTAAAATTAAAACTTTAACAACTCTGTTTTGCAGTGTGAGTCAGTGACTGGCTGCTCCTGTATGGGATTAGAACAGGGGTGGGCAATCTCAGTCCACGAGGGCCGGTGTCCTGCAGGGTTTAGATCTCACCTTGGGTCAACACACCTGAATCACATGATTAGTTCGTTACCAGGCCTCTGGAGAACTTCAGGACATGTTGAGGAGCTAATTTAGCCATTTAAATCAGCTGTGTTGGTTCGGGGACACGTCTAAAACCTGCAGGGACACCGGCCCTCATGGACTGAGATTGCCCACCCCTGGATCAGAACGATGCCACCTTATCCCACAGTCCAGCCAATAATGCGATTCACATTCGTATATACGCAGCTAATCAGCGTGGTTGACAGGCTATAACAGCGTCCTTATGTGCCGACACCGGTGTTTTAGCAAAGCGGCTGATGTGGAGTGAAGCCACGTTAATGACAACGTGTACAACCATTGGAGATGTGAGCAGGACAGACGGAACAATTGATGGAAAAAGTGTGGACTTTATAGCAGTTTTTAAATTGTGTTGATCGGCCACGTAAAACCAGAGTTATGATAAAATATCTGCAATGTTTGGTTTTCTTCCTGAATACTGTCGCTGTTTATAGTTACTGCAGGAAGAAACGGTAAAAACAGCGTTTTATAAGGAAAACGCTCGAAAGCCTGTGAGCAAAAACAAAAACAACCTTTCCTATTGGTGGAAAAATGTACCATGTGGACCAATCAAAACATGGCATTTAGATGTTTAGGGAGGGGGAAGTTTTAGGAGTGACGGCGTGTTTGAGATGTGAGAGATTTGAGATGTTTAGCACAAATCTTGTGTCGTTAGTGTGTAGTTAGTGTGTAGTTAGTGTGTAGTTAGTGTGTAGTTAGTGTGTAGTCAGTGTGTAGTGTAGTCAGCAGTGTTGTTGTGTGTCAGAACAATGAGGCGCCTGCTGAGTGTTACAGGTGTTACAGCAGTGACACATCTGCTGCTGTCAGGCCTGCAGGTATCAGGCTGTTGTTCTCCTTCATCTCATAGTGGACACAAATTATTTTTTGGAGCGGCACAAATAATTTGTGTGGCATCAGATTTGATGCAGAACAGCTGATTGTTCTGTAAATAGTTTGAAATGTTTGTTTAAAAACACCTTGGCTGCATTTTTAGGTAAACAGCTGCAAAAAACTTTGTTTGCATAACTCAGTTACTTTTTTGAAGAAGTAACTATATAATTAATTGCCCAACATTGGTCATTATTTACTGTATTTGCAGACAGAGTTACAGACTCTCTCCCAGACCACAGACTCATCATACAAGTCAGAGCTTTATTAAAAAAAAGAAAAAAGAAAGTTGTGTTTTCAAAATTGGAGTTCAAGTTATTTTTCCTTATTTTTCCTTGTGTTAACATACTGCACAGGACAAGAACAAGATTTATTTAAGTTTTCATTGTAAGTGGGCTAAAGTATGGGCTCAAAATGTGGTCATAAATATTTTGTACTTGTAAATCAGTTTGGTATGTGCAAAAAGAATTTGTGTGCGTAAAAAAGATTTGTGTGTGGACTTAGCCAAAAAAAAAAAACCCCTGCAAGTTACAAGTACGAATTTTGACCCTATTTTTCTTCCTTTCATCTGATTGGTCAATGTCATGTCAATCACAAATGTAACAATCCAATCAGAGAACAGATGGGTTTGGCTGTCAGGGGGGCACTTTTTTGAATTCACATTTAATTAATTCATCTTTGATTGAACTTTTTTTTCCTCAGGTTGGATTGTGTGAGGTGACCTGAGTTCACCCTGGGTATACATCTGCACAGGTAACCACCACAAGAAAAACATATATATAATCATTCTTACTCACCTTTTGTTTGATTCATATTTGAGAGGGATAATAAATCCATCCATCCATTCTTTTCTGTTTATCCTTTTCAGGGACATGTCCAGAGACAGACAGCTCCTTGTATAAAGATGACACTTTTGAAGGCAACACTCTCATTACCATGGCAACCACCTACTGGCCTCCGATCAAGCCTGAAGAGTTAGAGAAAGGGGCTAGAGTGCATTTTATAGCACCAGATTTATGTCCCTGTTTTCGTCATTTCGAGCTGATTGGAGACCAAAACAACCAATCAGATATTTTTGCATCCAAGTCTGTGATTGGCTGGTTTTGTGGCACAAATATAACGGTGTACAGAAAGAGTTGAGCGCGCACGGGCAGAAATGTTGAGAGCGCGAGCGACACATCGCGAGGAAGCGCAAGTGCAAAAACTGAGGAGAGGGGCTGCTGTGTGCGTGTGTGGATAATAGCAAACACTGAAATACAGTTTTGCACGCAGGAATGCTTTTCTTTCGAGCTTTTCTTTCGAGCTTTTCTTCGCTCAAAATAAATTTCTCCTGAAAATGCAACACTTGCACCTGCAAACTTTTTTTTTACGTGCGCTCAGAATAGTGGCACAAAAATAACGACACATCCGGGGATTCTGAGCGTACTCGGGCGGCGACTGATGACGTTGACTGATCGGGATTGGGCTGTGGGTTTGTTACAGTTGTCGGCTTTTCTAACTTCGACGAAACTCCAGCTGACGCGTGCTGGTGGTAAATTGTTTTTGTTTAGGTGTTTTTGTTGTTGTTGTGTTTTGCTTAGTTTAATTAATCAGACAAAGGTTCATGTAACTTCAGAGGAAGAAGCGGCAGAGTTTGTTCAGGAAGTTTCGCATTCATTAAACTTCTCTTCAAACCATGGCGTGCGCGGTGAACGGCATGTCAGGTAAGCTCGCCTTACCGGCAGATGACTTCTTGTGTCATTGTTGCTTTTTACTGCGCCTGCAGTGTAACTACGGAGAACACGGACCTGTTCTGTTTTTACTCTTCCACAGATGAGAGAATCGGGGAAGCCCTCATCAAAGAGTGAGTTCCGTTCTATGCTTCCATCGTTGCTCTTTCCCAGTCGCTTTGCTCTTTAACCACCTGCCACAAAGTGCTCAGTGATGTTTTACAATAAATGTTTATGTTTTTTGGTTCCTTAAGTTGTTGGAGCACAGTAAAAAATGATTACGACTTTTGGGTTACACTGCTTTTCTTAGTAACTAAGGAAAGCAGTAAGATTATGTCTTTCATCATTAAAACTCTTGATAGAATTATTCAGTCATTAGACATTTTTAAACATATTTATTCCTGTGGTAGCTCATGTGAAGATATTGTATTAATTATAACACTTAATAATACGTTTTAACCCAACCCTGTTCAAGTCCTTATCTGAATTAAGTTTCATTTTCATCTTACAGGAACTGCAATTATCGTTTCACCGTAAACTGCACCAGTCATAAAAAGAACTGTGTCATAGAATTATTGGCCTTTTTCTACAGGCTAAGTATAGATGTCAAATCTCTTAACATATGTAATCTAATTTTTAGTATGTGTTGATGCACGCTCAATCATCCAGGTACGAAAATCCCAAAAGGTTGATTCTGTTCATCTGGACGTTTTCAGTGGGACAAATGTTTCGTCGCTCATCCAGGTGACTTCTTCAGTCTGCAGGTTTCCCGGGCCATTCTTCATTCGCTACGTCCAGATGAACAGAATCAAACTTTTGGGATCATTTGTAGTAATTGTGCAGCACTTCGTATTCGATCCTGACATAGATACTATCCTGGAATCAGTTATTTATTGTTTAGAACATCCTTTGAAATAGCTTTAAAAACACTCTTTGTGTGAACTAACACCAGGGTTTGACTACACAACGAATTTATGTTGATGAGGCTGACATGCCAACTGCAACCTCCCCGGTGTTTGGACATTTTCCTGCATTAGATACATTTGGGAACATTGATCCTATGCTGTTTTCCTGCATCTGAGTCCTAATCCTAAAAATCCTTGCTCCAGGGCTGTTTCTTATATCAAACGCATGATTTTCATTCATCCTCCTGGCTTTAATCTGAATTGCCTCGCTGTTTCATGAAACACTTTCACACCTATATTGGTTTATATATAATCGGTGCGCTCTCAGAATGTTGGTTCTTACTGACAACTGGCTGCATCTTTGTATATAAATTAGCGCGCTGTCAGTAGATCACCCTGTGATTGTGACTTCACAGTAATTTTCCTCACTTAGTAAATCTGTCTAATAGCATATACAAAATTAAGTAAGTTATTTTCTAATATTTACCTGCTTTGTCGTTCCTGTAACTACAGTAACATTCTTTCCACCATCACTTATCCCAGCTGAATATTTAAGTAAAAATTAATTGATGTTAATCCTGTAGAGGGCAGTACAGCATTAGTAATGAACACTGATTATGCAAAACCTTAAAGTAAACCTTCAATTATAAAAGGTCACTACTCACAAGAAGAGCCCATGTCCATTCAGTGTAGGCCCTTTTCTAGCTACCTTGTGAGGGCATCCATATTGCTGCTGGGGACTTTAATAAGGCATGTGTGAAATCTGTACTCTTCAAATTTCACCAACATGTGTCCTACTAGTGGGACAGATCCGCGGCGAATGCCATCACTAGCAACCTTCACAGAGCACTGAGCCATCTGCAGAACAGGAAGAGCTACGTCAGGATGCTCTTTGTGGACTACAGCTCAGCATTGAACATCATAATCCCAGACATCCTTACCATCAAACTGCCTTCAGACTCCTCTTGCTACCTGCTCCTCGATCAATATCCCCTTTTAGTAGCTACTCCAGTGGTCCCCAACCCCCGGGGCACGGACCGGTACTACTCCATGAGTCGTTTGGTGCCGGGCCGCGAGAGTTGAGGCTCGGGTGTGAAATTTATGGTTTTCAGGGGTTTTATCGTTAACTCGGTTCCCCTGGGTCTTTCCCGTGTTGTAGTTGTGTGTCTTATTTTGAAAGAAATATGTACGCATTACCATAGCGACCAGAGAGCATTAAGGGGCAGTGAGGAGGACGTTACTCTGTGTTGTTGGCGCACTTCAGGAGGAAGCTGCTAAAAAATGTACACAATTACACAGTGAATTAGTTTATTATTATATTTACAAAGTACCACAGTTTTTGTCTCGGATCATTTTATTTTGTTGTATTCATCTGCCACGCCTTAAGGGCCGGTCCGTGAAAATATTGTCTGACATTAAACCGTCTGTGGAGCAAAAAATGTTGGGGCCCGCTGATCTACTCACATCAACTGGTTTTCCATTACAGAAGAGCACTGTAATGTGCGTGGCTGTCGTCATAGCAATACGTAAATAACATGCAAGGCAAGGCAAGGCAAGTTTATTTGTACAGCACAATTCAACAACAAGGTGATTCAAAGTGCTTTACAGAGACATTAGAAACAAGAACAAATAAAAAGCATGATTTAAAATTGATTAAAACAAGCAAATAAACTAACTAACAAACTAACAAACAAACAAACAAACAAAACAGTATATAAAATCAAAACAGATAAAATCAGAACAGTAGATAAAATCAGTAGTTAAATGTAAGTTTTGAAATTTAAGCTTAAAGTGTGGATTTGGTGCTTTATTCAAATGCAGCTGAGAACAGGTGAGTCTTCAACCTGGATTTAAATAAACTGAGTGTTTCAGCTGATCTGAGGCTTTCTGGGAGTTTGTTCCAGATATAAGGAGCATAAAAGCTGAATGCAGCTTCTCCGTGTCTGGTTCTGACTCTGGGAACTGATAAAAGACTGGATCCAGATGACCTGAGGGATCTGGATGGTTCATACTGGGTCAGGAGGTCACTGATGTATTTTGGTCCTAAACCATTCAGAGCTTTATAGACCAGCATCAGAACTTTAAAGTCTATCCTCTGACGGACAGGCAGCCAGTGTAAGGACCTCAGAGCTGGACTGATGTGGTCCACTTTTTTGGTCTTAGTGAGGACTCGAGCAGCAGAGTTCTGAATGAGCTGTAGTTGTCTGACTGATTTTTTAGGTAGACCTGTAAAGATGCTGTTACAGTAATCAAGCCTACTAAAGATGAATGCATGGACTAGTTTTTCCAGGTCCTGTTGAGACATCAGATCTTTTATCCTTGAAATATTCTTGAGGTGATAGTAAGCTGACTTTGTTATTGTCTTAATGTGTTTTTCTAAGTTTAGGTCTGCATCCATCACTACACCCAAATTTCTCGCCTGGTTTGTGGTTTTTAGATGTATAGATTGAAGTTCTCTGGTGACCTGTAATCGTTTTTCTTTGGCGCCAAAGACTATTACCTCAGTTTTGTTTTTGTTTTTGTTTAGCTGGAGAAAATTGTGGCACAACCAGTCATTGATTTCCTCAATGCATTTACCAAGAGCCTGTACAGGGCCTCGGTCTC
Organism: Rhamphochromis longiceps; assembly: GCF_057381845.1. Classification (NCBI taxonomy): domain Eukaryota; kingdom Metazoa; phylum Chordata; class Actinopteri; order Cichliformes; family Cichlidae; genus Rhamphochromis; species Rhamphochromis longiceps. Next base: position 1,320,324 of record NC_140560.1, on the reverse strand, counting down.
CTGGTGACATTGTGATATATATTTGTGTGTCATCTGCATAGCTATGATAGTTTATTTTGTTGTTCTTTCTAATCTGTGCCAGTGGGAGCATGTAGATGTTAAACAGAAGGGGTCCCAAGATGGAACCTTGGGGAACTCCACATGTGATACTTGTCTGCTCAGATGTGAAGTTACCTATTGATACAAAGTATTTCCTGTTTTCTACGTATGTTTTGAACCAGTTTAGTACAGTTCCTGAAAGACCTGTCCAGTTCTCCAGTCGTTTGAGTAATATGTTGTGGTCAACTGTATCAAATGCTGCACTGAGATCCAGTAAAACTAGGACTGACATTTTTCCACTGTCTGTATTCAGACATATGTCATTAAACACTTTGGTCAGAGCGGTTTCAGTGCTGTGGTTCTGTCTAAAACCTGACTGGAAGGCATCGTAGCAGTTATTCTGTTTTAAGAAGTAACTGAGCTGTTGAGAAACTGCTTTTTCAATGATCTTACTTAAAAACGGGAGATTTGAGATCGGCCTGTAGTTGTTCATTTGTGTCTTGTCAAGATTGTCCTTTTTCAGTATAGGTTTGATTACAGCAGTTTTTAGTGATTCTGGAAACACACCTGATAATAAAGAAAAGTTGACGATCTGTAACAGGTCTGACTCCAAAGTCTTTGAGACCTTTTTGAAAAAACTTGTTGGCAGGACATCTAAACAGCAGGAGGAGGAGTTCAGTTGACCTAAGATGTCTTCCAGGTCTTTGCTGTTAATAGGTTGAAACTGTTTCATGGTGTTTAAACAGTTTTTTGGTGGACACAGTACATATCCTGGATCTGCTGTTGATGTACCAATTGCTTGTCTAATTTTTTGGATTTTTTCAGTGAAGAATTTGGCAAAGTCATTGCAGGCCATGGTCGAATGAAGTTCAGCTGCCACTGACACAGGAGGGTTTGTTAGCCTGTCAACTGTAGAAAATAAGACCCGAGCATTATGGCTGATGCGACACAGGCGCTACAACAAAGGTGGATTTCAAGGCAAGAATATATCTGCTGCTTGGTCTGTGGCGTTCATCAGACTCGGGGATCACGGTGTTGTTTTTCAGCCGTTTCTCTCGTTTCCAGGTTTCAAAAATGGCGGTTTTGATTTTCGTGAATGAGACTCATTGACTGATGACTTTAGTACCTGCTCACCCGGGAACCAGGTACTAAAAAAGTACTTGATACGAAGTCAAATATGCTGATGACACGGTGGTAGCGCTCATTTCTGATGGAGATGAGATGCCGTACAGTAGCTGTGCAGTTAGCGATGCAATCACTGTATTTTGTCCAATAAAATAATCTCTTTTCCCAAGTACATCCAAACAGTTCACAGCATCACAGGTTACCACATGCCATTATCCCACAGCTAATCACATCAGCTGATTTGTGTTGTTGCTTTGTGTTCATACCTAAATACTAAGAGAAAGATCACATGTGTCCTCATTAGGAGAGTGATTTGTGCTGCTGATATAAACCTACGGGCCTGCACGTTTATATTGTTAATCTTTAATTATGAGACGGTGTGCTTCAGAGTAACATGAAAACAATGTAACAAGTAGTATAATGAATTTCTTTCTCATGGGTGTAACTTACTGCATTCATTAAGTTCTCTGTAAGATGTGTAATAATGTTTTTTTAGTAATGACGCTAACACTGAAGACAACAAAGAGGGGAAATACGTCTGACGTGAACAAACATTTGACCACGCAGTCTTTGGCATTCTGCTTAGAGGATACAAATGTAACCTTTACTGAAATTGATCTCAGTATTTCTAGTAAGGCAGATTATGGACATCGTGGTGGGGGGATTTGATATTTAGTGGACTGGGGGAGGCATGGGTCAGAGGAGTGTTCCTAGTTTCCATATCACAGGCCTAAAACCAGCAGGCCTGAAAAACACTCCCCCTGTGTTAGGGCTGCTCGATTATGGCAAAAATGATGATCACAATTATTTTCACTGACATTGAGATCTCGATTATTTGACGATATTTATTTAACAATAACAATGTATTGAATAATGACTCTAAAGATTGTCAAAAAACAATATAAAATAGTGTGCAAATACTGATAACAGTGCAAATGTTTGCAATATAAAAATAAATGAAAAATGTAAACATCTGTGTTTAGTGAACTTTGCAGTGTTGCTCTGTGGTGCAGCTACACCGTAGCAAAGTTTACACACAGTCTACTTGATCCACGTCTGACTGAACCCATAATGTTTCCACACCACTGAAGTTTTTTTACTGCTTTTCAACCAACGGCAGTCACTCTCCTCTCCAAATAACTTCTGCTTAGCTTTCCGAGCTTCCCTCGGGTCCTCTTAATTGTTGTGATGCATGTTCGAAATGCAGAGAGGTGCGCTTGATTTGCCACACGGAGCAGCGCGAGAGTAAAGCACGAGGGAGGGGCTAATAATCGGCTCAGTCATTTTTAATGATCGTTGAAAGCCCAGATCGTAATCGTGATTCAAATTCGATTAATTGAGCAGCCCTAACCTGTGTTCCACCTGCAGACAGCGTTTACATCAACGTCTGCCTTTGGTGACTTTTTGGCAGCAGCTGTGACATTCAGCAGTGCCCTCATCGTTTTGACACACAAAACAATAACTACAGTACACACTAACTACACAAGACAGCACAACCCACTAACTACACTCTAAACACACTAAACGCCACAAATCTCTCTCGTCTCAAAACTTGCTATGGATATCGCTCGCTTACTCTCCCTCGCCACCATCACTTATAAACTTTCTCCTCTTCCTAAACAATCAAATGTCACAAGTTGCCATATTATTTTTTTATTGGTTAACATGGTACATTTTTCCACCAATAGGAAAGGGATGTCATGTGTTTTTGTTTTGTTGTGCTTGCCAGCGTTGTCCTTACAAAATGCACTTTAACCGTTTCTTTCCACAGTAAATGTGTAATATAAAGTGTCAAAAACCTTAATGATTCTGAGTGGGAACACTGTTTAGCTAATATTAGTCTAAGAAGCCATGTTAAGCTCAGAGTTAGGGTCACGGGTACCTAATTGTGTGTTCTCTAACAGAGTCATAGAGGAAGAGCTGAAGGATGTGCCCTCAGAGGATGTCCCGCCTCTCACTCCACTGGCTGTGGAGGGGAAGACTGAGCAGGAGGAGAAGCTGGTCAAGCAGCTGAGCAAAATGATACGTATCGTCGGTGACAGAGTGCAGCATGACCAAGAGTTTCAAGAGTGAGCTTTTCATCCTCAGATCTCATGTTAGGAGACTGCTTTAGTACAAAAATACTGTAGATTATTGGATGAATGCAGCAGATTAATGTTGGCTCAATAAGCATTTACAGCGTACAGTTTGATTAAGTAGAGATAAGTAGACGCCCTGCTGATGGAAGTTGTGGTGTGCAGACAAGTGTTTCATGTCTCTGTCATAAACTAGAAACGTCTGTCAGTCAGAATGCAATTTTAAGGGCTCTACGTGTTTTCAAAAACAGGTTGCTTACATTGTGGCTGTTCTGTTGCAGTGTGATAGATGGTGTGGCTTCTGGCTCTGGCTCCAAGTCAGAGAACTTCAGACGAGTGGCAGACAAAGTGTTTGAGGACGGCATCACCTGGGAGAGAATCGCTGTGCTCATCTATGTAGCCGGCAGGCTTGCTGTCAAGGTGAGTTGGTTTCAGTTTCCAGGACGTCTGAGAATCTAAAGCAGTCGTTATTGTTTTAGTGATTTCATTGTTATTTTAGCATCATTAGTAGGGATGGGAACTGAGAACCAGTTTTCTACAGAAGCAGTTCCTGGTAGTTCAGGTCCTTTGAGTTGTTATTCAGCTTGCCTATCAATTCTGCTTATGAGTTCTACAGTCAGCTGATTTCAGTTTGTGTGCCAGAGGAGCAAAACAGTATAGTAGTCTACAGTAGGTCTGCAATGATCATAATCGATGATGTCGACTACAAAAATGTGAATTTTATTGTCAACACTAGACTAATACCACGTAAATGTATTTTTGTAACTGCAGTACACTACAGGAAGCTATTGGGGGAGTAGCGCTTATATTGTCTGCCAAGACTGCACCAAGAAGAAGGCACGATCTGATGTCCTCGTGCTGGTGTTGTTCCCACATCATCTTAATAAATGTTGTTCCAGGTTCAACGTTGCAAGTGACCAGTCACATTGTTGTGACGTCATACTTTTGCGACTTCGGAAAAAAAGTCTTAAAAAACAAACGGTAAGCATTATACATGTTGTCCTGGCAAAATTCAAATTTCATAAATGAATGAATCGCTTGGCTTGCAGAAGTATGACGTCACAACAATGTGACTGGTCACTTGCAATGTTGAACCTGGAACAACATTTATTATGATGATGTGGGAACAACGCCAGCACGAGGACATCAGATCCTCATCACGAACAGCAAAACAGGAGGACAGAAGAAAATGGAAACTGAGATTTAAAAAAATGTGAAAGCATTTCGCAGAAAATAAAGTTAAATGCAGAATATCCAAAGCACTGCCCCCTGGAGGTGAGACGTAAGCTTTACAGTTAGTGCGTCACATTGATTCTTTGTTTATGTTAATATCTGTATAGTAATGTTTATGTTAGCGTACCTGCTCTTAAATTGGCGGTAACTATAATTAAATTGCATAGTCACAAAGGAGGAGAGAGGAGGGCAAGCAAAGAGAACCCAGAGAGATATTTAAAACTTCCAACATGACAAGAAACTCATTTCTATTCAGTTCAGTTTTATTTATATAGCGCCAAATCACAACAAAAGTTGCCTCAAGGCGCTTCATAGATACAGAGAAAAACCCAACAATCATATGACCCCCTATGAGCAGCACTCTGGCAACAGTGGGAAGGAAAAACTCCCTTTTAACAGGAAGAAACCTCCGACAGAACCAGGCTCAGGGAGGGGCGGGGCCATCTGCTGTGATTGGTTGGGGTGAGAGAAGGAAGACAGGATAAAGACATGCTGTGGAAGAGAGACAGAGGTTAATAACAGATATGATTCAATGCAGAGAGGTCTATTAATACATAGTGAGTGAGAAAGGTGACTGGAAAGGAAAAACTCAATGCATCATGGGAATCCCCGGCAGCCTACGTCTATTGCAGCATAACTAAGGGAGGATTCAGGGTCACCTGGTCCAGCCCTAACTATATGCTTTAGCAAAAAGGAAAGTTTGAAGCCTGATCTTGAAAGTAGAGATAGTGTCTGTCTCCTGAATCCAAACTGGAAGCTGGTTCCACAGAAGAGGGGCCTGAAAACTGAAGGCTCTGCCTCCCATTCTACTTTTAAATACTCTAGGAACAACAAGTAGGCCTGCAGAGCGAGAGCGAAGTGCTCTAATAGGGTGATATGGTACTACAAGGTCATTAAGATAAGATGGGGCCTGATTATTTAAGACCTTGTATGTGAGGAGCAGGATTTTGAATCCTGGATTTAACAGGAAGCCAAAACAGGAGAAATCTGCTCTCTCTTTCTAGTCCCTGTCAGGACTCTTGCTGCAGCATTTTGGATCAGCTGAAGGCTTTTCAGGGAGTTTTTAGGACTTCCTGATAATAATGAATTACAGTCGTCCAGCCTGGAAGTAATAAATGCATGAACTAGTTTTTCAGCGTCACTCTGAGACAGGATATTTCTAACTGTAACAGGGCGGCCCTTAGCGGCTGGAAACACAGTGAGATGGACCAAGGCAAGCGTAGTGGAACAAAAAAAGCATTTATTTCCTATACAGCTCTCCTTACAACAATTAATTTGTCGAGCTTCTTCACAGCACAAAAATCCATCCTCTAATGACAACTGGCAGCCTTACATATGTTCAGCTGTCACAGACTTAACCATTATTCCACTCTCAGGTAAATTCTTAAATCCCAACCTTCCACCACAGTATACAATATATTAATTAGAATAAATAAATACATAAATACATTTTCACATTTACATATTAACTCATTCACTGCCATTGACGTCTATAGACGTCAATTACGTTTTTCAATGGGAGGGGCTAGAATACAACCTCGTCACAAAGCAAGAAATATTAGTGTCAAAGGCACTTTTCTGCTTGAAATGTATTTTTCACAAAAAGCTCGTTTTCTCCCTTTTTTTGGTCAAAACAGGCATTTTTGGTGGAACCCACCTCTCTTCTACAGCTGATTACTAAAGAATGGAAAATGGTAGAAACAAGCTTTTTTTTTTTGGATGACAGAAGAGAGTCTGTTCTTCATTTTGGTAGGTTCAGCGTTTATATGATCATAACACACAGTTTTCTGTGGCTCTTCAAAAATGAGTAAAAATGCTCAAAAACCCTGGCAGTGGGGAGTTACCTGATTTGAAAATGGCTGGCAGTGAATGAGTTAATAAATATTTCACACTTTAATGTTACACCAAACCCAATATTATAAAAACCCAGAAACCCAAGCACAACAAGATTCACCACACTCTCTTTACCAATGGTCTCTCCCGGAACCTTTAAATGGTGTCTGGACCCCCGGGGAAACATTTGCCCAAACACCTTGAAGAGGACACAGGCAAGAAAGGTGAGTAATCATTATCTTACACTTATTTGCACCACTTTTATTCCTAGATTTCACACACACTTGCATTAGTTTTCCTTATTGGTAAACCTTAATCACAATCTCAATCACCATTCTTCTCTCCTGACAGACAACCACCACATTCCTTGACGAGGAGCAGCTGTGCAGGATCTGAAATAAGGCTACCAACTGATTTTAAAATTCCCAATAAATAGTCAATAAATATTTAAACTTCTTGTGTTTTTTGTCTGTTTGGGAGCTGACACAGTCTCTATGGAGATGGGTTTTTGGGGGGCGGTAGCAGGAGGAGAGAAGCTGCAGAGAGGCGTGTAAGACTGCAACTCTGCTTCCTGGTCCCAACTCTGGATAGTCATATTTTGGGGGGTTTAATAAATTTGTCCATATTTCTAGAAATGAGAGCTGCTCCATCCAAAGTGGGATGGATGCCGTCTCTCCTAACAAGACCAGGTTTCCTCCAGAAGGTTTGCCAATTATCTATGAAGAACACATCGTTTCTGGGACACCACTCAGACAGCCAGCAATTTAAGGAGAACATGCGGCTAAACATGTCACTCCTGGTCTGATTGGGGAGGGGACCAGAGAAAACTACAGAGTCCCACATTGTTTTGGCAAAGTTGCACATCGATTCAATATTGATTTTAGTGACCTCCGATTGGCGTAACCGGGTGTCATTACTGCCGACGTGAATTTCTCAGAATTAAAGTTGACCTCATGCACCTGTGAATGATTTAGCTTAAATTGCTTAGTGGACATAAGTACCATAACTATTGCCTGCAAAATATCCCAAATTTGTGGAGATATAGGTCTCAGTGAGACACAAAATCAGTGAAAGAGTGTGTTGTATGATACTGATAATTTCAGAAAAAGAGCTATAAAATGTTCCAAATGAACAGTGTGTCTATAGTCCCACGTATCCAGTGTGACACACCACTCTCACCCATGTTTCTTACCTTCTTTTGGGAGACGGCTGCAGTACCATAACTTCACCTGTGTGTTCATCCATCAGATGGTCGAGGCTCACCTCCCTCAGTCGGTCAGAGAGGTCCTTACCTGGGCAGTGAACTTTTTCAAAAACAATCTGCTGGGCTGGATTCAGGAACACGGAGGTTGGGTACGTTATACACCAATAGATCTTCACTGTCTTTTTCCCTGAGACCCCATGTTTGAGATTATACACAGGTGTAGATAAAGTACTGCATATTCGTTTTTGTTTCTTATTTGTTTCTATACAGTGGGTTGTTGCATTGAGAGACCCCGTTGATGCCAGCATGAAAATTTGGAGTTGCCAGCTTATGTTTGTGTGTATTTACAGTGGCTTGCAAAAGTATTCGGCCCCCTTGAACTTTCCCACATTTTGTCACATTACAGCCACAAACATGAATCACTTTTATTGGAATTCCACATGAAAGACCAACACAAAGTGGTGCACACGTGAGAAGTGGAACGAAAATCAGACATGACTCCAAACATTTTTTACAAATAAATAACTGCAAAGTGGGATGTGTGTAATTATTCAGCCCCCTTTGGTCTGAGTGCAGTCAGTTGCACATAGACGTTGCCTGATGAGTGCTAATGACTAAACAGAGTGCACCTGTGTGTAATCTAATGTCAGTACAAATACAGCTGCTCTGTGACGGCCTCAGAGGTTGTCTAAGAGAATATTGGGAGCAACAACACCATGAAGTCCAAAGACCACACCAGACAGGTCAGGGATAAAGTTATTGAGAAATTTAAAGCAGGCTTAGGCTACACAAAGATTTCCCAAACCTTGAACATCCACGGAGCACTGTTCAAGCCATCATCCAGAAATGGAAGGAGTATGGCACAACTGTAAACCTACCAAGACAAGGCCGTCCACCTAAACTCACAGGCCGAACAAGGAGAGCGCTGATCAGAAATGCAGCCAAGAGGCCCATGGTGACTCTGGACGAGCTGCAGAGATCTACAGCTCAGGTGGGGGAATCTGTCCACAGGACAACTATTAGTCGTGCACTGCACAAAGTTGGCCTTTATGGAAGAGTGGCAAGAAGAAAGCCATTGTTAACAGAAAACCATAAGAAGTCCCGTTTGCAGTTTGCCACAAGCCATGTGGGGGACACAGCAAACATGTGGAAGAAGCTGCTCTGGTCAGATGAGACCAAAATGGAACTTTTTGGCCAAAATGCAAAACGCTGCACATCACTCTGAACCATCCCCACTGTCAGATATGGTGGTGGCAGCATCATCTGGGGGGGCTTCTCTTCAGCAGGGACAGGGAAGCTGGTCAGAGTTGATGGGAAGATGGATGGAGCCAAATACAGGGCAAGCTTGGAAGAAAACCTCTTGGAGTCTGCAAAAGACTTGAGACTGGGGCGGAGGTTCACCTTCCAGCAGGACAACGACCCTAAACATAAAGCCAGGGCAACAATGGAGTGGTTTAAAACAAAACATATCCATGTGTTAGAACGGCCCAGTCAAAGTCCAGATCTAAATCCAATCAAGACTCTGTGGCAAGATCTGAAAACTGCTGTTCACAAACGCTGTCCATCTAATCTGACTGAGCTGGAGCTGTTCTGCAAAGAATAATGGGCAAAGATTTCAGTCTGTTGGGTACTGGATCCTGGAGTTATGGGTTGCATCCTTCTCCCCTATGCTCCTCCAGTATTGCTCTCTCTACTGATCTCCAGCCTGGGTGGGGCTGCTGTTCTCGTATTGTTCCCTAGCCAATGAGAGCACACGTCGGACGCTTCAGTAATCACAACTGCTGTGGTGAAGATCAGCTGGTTGGTTTCAGTGATAGTCGCATTACAGATTGTGTAAATTATTTACATTTATTTATTAATAGGTACCTTTAAAGACTCTCAATGGCACCTTGAAAACTTTGTGGACATATCGGTCACACTGAGACACAAAGTAATTGAGTGTTTTGTATGACACTGAGAACTGATAAATAATATTTCAGAAAAAGATCAAAGATCACAAAGATCTTGTCTGACATGTTGTTTTTCCCTTTTCCAGCTGCTTCACCAGCTCCTTGTTGCTGCTTCCAAACTGAAAAACACAAGTCTGAGTCAGGTCCATAAAACCAGTTATACTCAGCCATAAGTATGGTTATGTCACCATTGTTATCAGTTACTAATGTTCACAGTTTAAAGCCCAAACGCAGCCTCTTCCTGTATTCCATTATTAAGTTGGACAAAAAACATTCCCATAATGCATAGCATTGATGATGTCACAATCCCCATCTGCATAGCGGCTGCTGCACTGCATTCTGGGACTTGTATGAGTGGTGTGGCTGTGGCATGCTCTCTCTGTATAGTTCATACATTAATAATTCACATATGAATTTCAGTCAAAGGTTGGATACAGATATATTCGGCCTGGGCACCTTGACATGTCTGATCTAAAGGAAATTTTTCAGTCTCATTTTTTGTGGTCATATATACAGTATTTTATTTTGAGGAGTTGTATTTATGCATTTTACTTTTGTATGTTTATAAGTTACACATAGATCTTGAACAGTAAACCGTTAGTGACTGATGTTGCACAAATGGAAGCAGTGACTATGTATGTGTATGTCCACAGATCAACAGCTTCTCAGAGTTAGCAGCTGCATCCATCCAGAGGGTGTCGTCAATGAGCTCTCACAGCTACGGCCTTATCATAATCTTCCTCGCTGGCATGTCTATAGGAAGCTTCATCACCTGGAGGCTGACCAGACAGTCCTGAGTCTGACACACACAAAAAACATTCATATCCGGGACCGGAGTCTCTAGTCTGTTTTTGAACACAATGGTATAATGTCTCTAAACCACTCAGCTCTTCTTTTCAATCTTCTCTTATCTATGCAAATAAAACTGAAAATCCAAAAACAGCAGTGTTGTGGGGGAAAGTGTTTATTGTGTAACGATGCAGGGTCTTCTGAACCAAAGGACCTGGTCAGACATCCTGTTTCTAGTCAGAGGAGAAAAAAAGTGAAAACCTTTTTAAGCATTTTCAGGTTACAGCTGCTGCCTGTTGAATTTGACTTTTGGCAATATAGTGTACGTGAGAAATGATGATGGTATTTAAAGCACTTTGAGTGTGCTGGGAGAGTAGAAAAGCGCTACATGACAGTCAGACCATTTATATGTGAGAGATGGCGACAGAGAGAAAGTGTTGCACCGCCTCCATCTGGGGTCTTGCCTGGTATTGTAGATGCAGCCTTTAAAGACCATGTGCTTAAAGCCATGATTAGTGCCTCTGTGCTGTCCTTCAGTCCAGCTTGGTCCAGCCACTGGTAGGATTTCTTGATATCAGCCACTTCTTCCCCTGCCATGCAGGGCCTATCCCTTTCTCAGGTTTCATACATCAGTTGTAGTACTCATGAATCTTTGCTGTCTCATCGTGGATAGTGGTTCTGGCACTCACTAGTCCTTGGCCTCCTTCCACTTACCGTACAGTTTCAGGGTGCAGACTTGGGGTGAAACTCTCCATGCATGGTAGGAACCTCCTTGCCTTGATGTCAGAGGCATCACCTCCTTTAGCCTGCTTATTATCCCAGCAGTGTACCTGACAATCGGCAGGGTGTAGATGTTGATCTTGGTCTTCCCATTCAGCTAACTCCTCAGGACGTGCCTTACTCTGCAGGTATTTGGTAGTTGCAGCATTCCTACCGGCCTCTTCATGATTCCCATTTGTGTGGGATTCCCAGGTACTGTTCTCATTGTCTGCAATGTTGCCTTCTGGTAGTTCGATTTGTTCGTTTCTCCAGTCCGAGTGACATTCTGATGTCATTACTGTAAATCCTAGTGACATGGATCAGTGAATCACTCATATACACTTCTTATATACTGCTTTTTTTTACTCTTCTTGAGCAGTCAAAGCACTTCTTACTTGACATATTCACCCATTCACATTCATTCATACAATCATGAAGGGCTTTCTATCCAACACTCATACACATTTATACTCAGATGAATGCACTAGGCGTTCGTATCTTGCACAAGGATATGCATATATGTTGAACCATCAAACTTCCAGTTAGTAGTTGACCTGTTCTGTCTCTTACAGCCCCGGTGTTATGTTCTGTTTTTCTGCACTGTCAGTATCAGACAGAGTGGAGTCATACTGTTCAATGTGCTGCTTTATTCTGTCATTAGTTCCATGTCCTTCCTTTTTATTACTGTTTGTACATATTTTGTATGTCACAGACAAAAAGCCAGCGTTTTTCTTTTTCTGTACTGCTTTTAATGAGAAAAAAACATAAATAAAGCCTTGATAAAGGACACCGCTGTGTATCTATCTCTTCAAGTCTGAGTATAACGATAAATGACAGAGTTGATCCTTGTTTGTGATGTCTGCCCCAAACTGAGCCGAACTCCAATTCTCCTGTTTCCCTAAGGATTGTGAAGGTCCAAATCTTTTCAGAGAAATCTAGTTCTGAATGTGGACCCAAAAACTGTTTTACAACAGTATAACGTTTTACAATTGCTAGAATTTTTTTGTACATTGAACTTCTTCCATGTCAAATTTTACCCATATCTTCCTTGAACTGACCCCAGTGTAGGTCAGATCAAGGAAAATGGTGATTTTAAGAAATCTTAAAACTGTGAAATGATGTTTCTCACTCCAAATTTGCCCAGCTTCCCAGAGAGATGGGAACCAGCTGGTCTTTAAAGGATCGTGGGGAATCTTCAAAGATTATAATACTAAAGCAGCATAAGCAGGAATATGTATGGGGTGCATAAGAGATCATACAGAGGTCAGGGGCCTGTTCTTCGTACGTCGCTTACTACATCCAAGATCAAATGACACATCCAAGACCAAACCATCGCGCTAACCGTGAGCTCGCTAATCCGGTTCCCCGAACACACCTGCTGTTGACGATTAGTACAGCTGGACGCAGGAATGTGACATCACTGGGTGTCGTAAAAGGGGCTACGCATCGATAGTAGAAACATTGATCGGCAACCCGCTGATTGGTCGGCGAAAATGTCGAAGGGGCGTGCTCGGTATTTTCCGGCAGCAGAGCAAGAACTCATGAGTGAGGAATTTCAGGAGTTTCAGAGTTTAATTAAAACGCAAGAGAACACTGCAAAGGCTGCAAAAGCAAGGAGAGAGGGCTGGCAGAAAGTTGCTGACAAATCAAACTCGTAGGTAATTTAATAATAATAATAATAATGGATTGGGTTCATATAGCGCTTTCCAAGGCACCCAAAGCGCTTTACGATACCACTATTCATTCACTCCCACATTCACACACTGGTGGAGGCAGCTACGGTTGTAGCCAGGCTGCCATATCGCGCCATCGGCCCCTCTGGCCAACACCAGTAGGCGGTAGGGTAGATCTATCATATGACACTATATTGTCCAATATCATATGGCATTATATTATATTATAATATGTTATATTATATCCCCTTTCACATTAGAGCCACAACAGGACCCACTAGAACATGGGAACAAGTAAAAGTGGAATACAGGAGTATTCTACAGAATGGTAATATTTATCTCTTAGATTGCTTTGCGTCTCTTGGCAAGGTAATACTGGCCTGTAATACTCTGTTAGTTTGTTCATAACAGCAACCAAGAAAAGGGCAGAGGAAAAAAAGACAGGTGGTGGTCCTGCACCCCCTCGTCAACAAGTTGGTTACGTAAATAATACCCTCACGGGAAAATCGATATCTCTCAATGAGCACACTGTCGCGCTGAGCTAAAGGATCCTGTCTATCCCGCAATATATGCTGAATTCTGAGGACTCTCCTTATCAATCTTGCACCTTCCGCAATGGGTGGCTCGCGTAAACGGACAGGACATGGCTGCGACAGGCTTCCCAAATCCACCTTCGCTTTTATAGCCGTGGTCTCTCATCTTGATTACACGAAGTAATTTACAATTACTACTCTGAAATATGAATTACATCTGTAATAATCACATACATGTAATAGAATGTTAATAGTTCATTTCCCTTTTTTAGGAAATGACCTGTATGTATCTGTGTGACATCAATAAAAGGATCAAGTGCTGCATTATCTTTAGTTACATTGATGTTATTTATTTATGGTGAAACAGTGGTAAAATATCGCTGTTGCTTTCGTATAAATGAAGCGGACATACCTGCGTGGCCGCGATCTAATCCTGTTTACATAAAGTAAACCTGCTCCCGAGCAGGTTTACGCTTACGGCTCTGTTGCTATGACAGCAAGTCCCGGATGAGCTTCGGGGAACCGAACGATCCAGGATCACGCGAAATCGTCAACAATCTCATCCAGCTAACTTACTTAGCGAGGTACGAAGAACAGGCCCCATAAGATCACAGACATGAAATCTGATCAGAATCGCGTTTAGTGACCATGTATATGCACAAACACATACAAGGAATTTAGTTCCAGTAGATGGTGACTCTCAAGCACAACAATGTAAATCACAACAATATGTAAATGACACAATACACACATATGTACGTGTGCATATATATATATATATATATTATATATATATATATATATATATATATAATATATATATATATATATATATAATATATATATATATATATATATATATATATATATATATTATGCACACATACATACACAAAGGCGTATATGCCAACTACAAATAACCAATCTAAAGCTTATATACATAAAATACAGGATTACAGAAATGAAATGAGTACCACAGAATGTACACAAGGTGTAGTTGCAGTCTAGCAGTGTGACAGTTCAACTGTTTAGGAAGGAGATGGCGGGGGGAAAGAAACTGTTCTTCTGTCGGGTGGTCCTGGTCTGCAGGCTTCTGTACCGTTTGCCAGAGGGCAGCAGGTCAAAGAGTCTGTGTCCAGGGTGTGAGGGGTCTGTGATGATTTTCCCTGCCCGTTTCCTGGTTGCTGAGAGGTGCAGGTCCTGGATGGAGGGCAGGGGGGCGCCAATGATCTTTTCTGCTGCCGGTACAGTCCACTGCAGTCTTCTCCTGTCCTGTTTAGTGGCTGCACCATACCAGACTGGGATGGAGGAGCACAGGACAGACTCAATGACTGCAGTGTAGAACTGGATCAGCAGCTCCTGTGGAAGACTGTACTTCCCCAGTTGTGTCAGGAAGTATGAGGCAGCATGTTGGGACATCTGTGTGGAGTTTGCATGTTTGACTCGGTACTCTGGGGTCAAAAAGGGTCAGCACCTCTAAATCGAAGGCTCTGGTCCTCAGCCAGAAGAGAGTAGAGTGTCTATTGTGGGTCAGGGATGGTTTGCTACTCGTCTGGCAAATTTAGCAAGCACAGTCATGGTATGCCAAGAGGAGCACTGTAGACTCTCTGTGGGCTCTACTTGTTAATCTTTTCATTTTATTTATTTATTTATTTATTTTCAACTTGGGTGAAGGCCAAGTTGATGAAATCAGGAGACGACAGCAGAAGAGTGGAAAAACAAAAGAGAGAAAAGAATGGAGGGGGGGAAGGGGGTCAAAGTAATTAATTAATGAACAAGAGAAAACCACAGAAGAATAAATACAGTAAAATAAGCCATGAGAAGAAGCAAATACAATATAGTGTGACAACATGAACCAAAAACCTAATGGTTCTCAAACTGAACTCAGATTAAAAGCCATGGTAAAAAGTTACAAGATGGCATTTAAAAGACTGTTTAGACTCTGAAGTAGGAATATAAAGTATATCATTGCCCCTTTCAGGTTATATTTGTTGGAGAGTTTGTTTAAATAGCTGGGCGTCATACTATTCAAAGTAAATAAAATGATCTTAAAATCAAAACAAAAACGGACAGCGAGCAAGTTTAAATTTGCTAAACTGGACTGATGTGATCATGCCGTCTAATACCTGTTAAAGAACGTGCAGTGGTATTTTGGACTAACTGAAAAGGATGGCAAGATGAGAATGGGGAGAATTGCAGTAGTCTAATCTACAGGTGAGAAAGGCATGAATATGTTTTTCAACATCGTTTGGAGGAAGATAAGATTTTGCTTACGGCAATTCCACGTAACTGATAAAAGCTGCTCTTGACAACTGGAGAATTGCTTCTCTAATTTAAATGGGCAATCTAATAACACTCCAAGATTTCTTACAGTCTGAGAATGATGACAAACAAGAGGACCAAAGTAGGGCTGGGCCATATTATACCATTCACGGTAATACCAGTACAATGTTAGGCAACGATAAGAAAATGAAATATCGCGATAGAATATGGGTAAAACGCGTATGCGCAGTGCCTTTGTTTTCATACGCACATGGCCGAAAAAGCATGGCGGCAATGGAGAATGAGAAGGGAGGAAGCGGATCGTTGAGTGAAACGGATGAACCAGAATTGGTTTGTAAAAATGGTGCAACTTCAGTGATGTGGAACTGGAATTTGTCCGTCAGATACACGACAAAGCACAGTTTTTTTGTAGAACATGCAAGCGGGCCGTCGTTTGTCCGTATTTGTCGCACTAAGGTGCTCATAAATCTGGGAGTAATCTGGGTCCTAAACTCCGTCTCTTCAGGTCCCAAAGTCAAACGAACATCACTGAGAGTTAAAAACGGTCTAAATTCTTTCATCTTTAATAAAACGATCAGCATTGCTGCTTTACCAGGTGTAACTATGAATTTTAACTTCCAGGCATCCATGCAAACAGAATTTATTACATTTAACGGAGTTAGAAGTTAGCAGGAAGTTAGCGGAAGTGAGCTTGCTAGTTTCGCTAGTTACCTAAGCATGATATAGCATGTTCTGACTGAGAGATTTCTGAAAAAATTCAAACGGACAAGGTAAGCGACTCATGTTGTAACTGACGTCAGACGCCGGAGATTTTGGCGGAAAATTAAAGCAAATGGTAGTTTAGATTTGAACAAATTCATTTAAGCTTCAGTATTACCAAATACACTTATCAATTGTCTTATAACTAACACTATTTGTCTAAATAATCTCTAACCCTGGAGAACAACGAGGAGAGTTTAGAGACTCTCCAAGATTATATTGATCAGTGCTTTCAGGATCTCGTGATGAAGAAGACCCAGTGTGCAGCTTCCCCGGCCAAACCTGAGACGCCGTCGTCGAAAAGACAACGCCCGGCAGATTCCCCCGGCTCAACATCGCCAGCCGGCAAAGATATTGCCGACATATTGGAGTCAATCGACAAGCGATTGTCCAGTTTCGACGCAAGGCTGTCCTTGGTGGAGATTCTTCACCGAGAATTTAAAAGCTTGCGAGAATCCCTGGAGTACAGCCAGCAGCAGGTGGAAACGCTTGCTGCTGAAAATGCCACGCTAAGGGAGTCGGTGAAATGTCTCACAGATAATGTTACCCAGCTCAATAGAGAAAATAAAAAAATAAAAGAAACAGTTATCGATCTACAAGCTCGTAGCATGCGTGATAATCTGGTATTTTCTGGTATTCCAGAAGCCGCTGGAGAGGACGCGGAGACCACGGTAAAAAGCTTCATCAAAACCCACCTGAAGCTGCCGGAGGACACTGTGAAGAACATCGTCTTCGATCGGGTACATCGCCTCGGCCCCATTCGGGCTACGGCCGGGAGACCACGTCCTATCGTGGCCAAATTCGGCCACTTCAAACAAAAGCAACATGTGAAAAGCTGCGGCAGGGAATTAAAAGGAACGGACTTCAGCGTGAACGACCAGTTCCCCAAAGAGATCTTGGAACGACGCAGGGTCCTCTTCCCAATCCGACGCGGCTTCATCCAGAAGGGCTCCCGCGCTGTCATCGCTGTGGACCGGCTGTACGTGGACGGACAGCTCCACCGCGACCCCGACATCACTCCGTGGCTGTATTAACCTCACACCAGATAAGAATCAGCTGCACCCTTTCCCTATCCACTCACACTAACTTGCATTAACATCTGTTTAACTTACCAGTATCAAATCACATCTTAAAGTGTGATTTCATAGCAGAATTAACACCGTCACTCTCCGTCAGTGATTTAATTGGAATGTTTACGTTTTGTTTTGTTTTTTTCTTCTCGTTTTTTTTTTTCCTCTCTTTTCCCCCTCTTGGTTTTATGCTGCTCACCCCTGTCCTTGGTTTCTTTCTTTATTCCTTTCACTGCCTCGATCACCTGCTTCGACACTCATCCACAAACATCCTTTATTTCGACACATACGCACCATGCGCTCAACGGCAGCACATTTACATCAGTCAGACAGCGCACACAGTCATATAAGATACACACACACTTAAGCCAAGCCTACTCATATTAGTAACTATGCATACACAAAGTCAGACTCAGGGAGCATCTCGCCACACATTTTTTCTCTCTCTCCTTCTCTTTATTTATGAACAAGTGACGTATTCTCTCCACCTGGCTAAGCGACGCACACAGCATACATCCCTAGTTATACACAAACATCTATGGGTGCACTGAGGTTCATTACATGGAATATAAATGGAGCTGGCTCCAGAGAAAAGAGGTTAAAAATATTTAACCAACTCAAAAAACTACAGGCAGATGTTGTCCTTTTACAAGAGACCCACAGACCTCTTAGAGGTTCGAATGAACTTAAAACACCTGAGTTTCCCAATGTGTTCTCAGCTTGTTATAATTCTAGACAAAGGGGAGCAGCAATTTTAATACATAAAAATATTAATTTCACAGTACTCGATACAGTTATAGATCCAGAGGGCAGATTCTTAATCATTAAACTATCTATACTTGATAAAAAGCTATGTATTGCAAGTGTATATGGTCCAAATGTTGATGATCCCTCATTCTTTCACGGTTTTTTCAGTGCACTCTCTGAACACTTAGATGGCACACTTGTTCTTGGCGGTGACCTCAACCTTGGACTAAATGAAGACATGGATAGGCTCAATACAGCGGGAACTCAGCGTAACTGGCAGTCCACAAATATAATCAAACAGTATATGAGCGACTTTGGTCTTTGCGATGCATGGCGCTCCCTTCACCCCACCAGTAAGGAATATACTTTTTTCTCACATGTCCATCACTCTTACTCTCGTCTGGATTATTTTTTGGTCAGCAGCTCACTGCTGAACGACATTTCAGACACTGAGATTCACCCTATAGCTGTCAGCGATCATGGTCCTGTATCTTTAACACTAATGCACAAGAATAATACTACGCCAAGAAAAAACTGGAGATTTAATATATCACTACTTAAAGATGAAGACTTTATTAAATATTTTAAAAAAGAGTGGACTTCATATTTGAACTATAATGACACTCCCAAAACATCAGCTTCTGTTCTATGGGAAGCAGGGAAAGCTGTGATGAGAGGTAAAATAATTTCTTTCTCATCACATAAAAAGAAAAAAGAAAACAAAAATATTCAGGAATTAGAAAAAAACATCAAATCACTAGAAGAAGCCTACGCGTCCCACCAAGATCAGGAAACATTGAACAAAATACGCAAAACAAAACTAGAATTAAATGAGATAATTGATAAAAAAACAAAATTCTTAGTACAAAGACTACGCCTACAAAATTATGAACATGGTAATAAATCCGGTCAATTTCTAGCAAACCAGCTAAAAATAAATAAAGAAAAAACAACTATATGTGCTGTTCAAGATTCATCTGGGAACACAATATATGATCCGATACAAATAAACAACATTTTCAGGGATTTCTATAAAACGTTGTATTCACCACAAATAAACCCATCTAAAAAAGAAATTGATCAGTTTTTGGACAACATAACTCTTCCAAAATTATTGGACACTCAAGCAATGGCACTGGATTCGCCACTGACACCAGGTGAACTCCAGGAAGCCCTGATAAGTATGCCCAATAATAAGGCTCCAGGTCCAGACGGCTTTCCTGCAGAATTCTACAAAGAATTCTGGACGATTCTAGCACCAGTTTTCTACAGAACGTTGTTGGAAATTAAAGAAAAGGGCAGACTTCCATCAAATATGAATTCTGCAAACATTAATCTCCTGCTAAAACCAGGCAAAGACCCTGTATATCCCTCAAGCTATCGTCCAATATCCCTTATAAATGTAGACCTTAAAATAATCTGCAAAGCTCTCTCAAAGAGACTGGAGAAAATAACCCCCCTCTTAATTCATCCTGACCAAACTGGTTTCATAAAAGGTAGGCACTCATCAACAAATACACGTAGATTACTTAATTTGATAGACTACTCATACAGTAAAAACCTAGAAACTACAATATTCTCTTTAGACGCAGAAAAAGCATTCGACAGAGTTAACTGGAAATTTCTATTTGCAACTTTAAACAAATTTGGTTTTGGATCCTCTTTCATAAACTGGTTAAAAATATTATATAATTCCCCAACAGCTTGTGTCAGAACAAATGACCAGACATCCTCCAGCTTCTGTCTCTTGAGGGGCACCAGGCAGGGATGCCCACTCTCCCCTTCACTGTTTGCAATTTTTATTGAACCACTAGCAGCAGCAATTAGACAGAATTCAGTAATTAAGGGCATAAAATGCAAGAACGTGGAACATAAAATCAGCCTTTATGCGGATGATGTGTTACTCTTTCTCCAAAATTCACAAACCAATATCTCTGGGGTGATTGAATTGATAAACTCTTTTGCAAGAATATCAGATTACTCAATTAACTGGTCAAAATCTACAGTCCTACCGATTAATTGCTCCTTCCATAATTCCTCTTCTACACCACTGCAATCGGGAAATATAAAATATTTAGGTATTAATGTTTCTCCCAAGCTTGCAGATCTAACTAAATTAAACCATATCCCACTTTTAAAGAAGGTAGAAGATGATCTGGCTAGATGGAAATGTCTACCCATATCACTCATGGGAAGGGTTGCCGCTATAAAAATGATGGTCTTACCAAAAATAAATTATTTATTCTCAATGATCCCAACTAAACCGCCACAAGATTGGTTCAAATCTCTAGATTCATGTATGTCCAAATTCCTTTGGAAAAATAAACCCCCACGTATAAGCTTAAAAACACTACAAAAGACCAAGGATAAAGGAGGACTAGAACTGCCTAACTTTCAGCACTACTTCTTAGCCAACAGGCTTCAGTTTATCTCAGGATGGCTAAAACACACCCTCTTAGATGAACCTTGGCTAGATGTAGAACAAGCACTTTGCAATAATCTAGAGATCTCAGACCTACCATTTATCAGCTCAAACATCCGACATGAATGCTTTAAAAGCATCAACATCAGCGCTTCTCTGACAGCATGGTGGGAGTTTCTAAAATTGACAGCGTCTTCATTAATCCCATGCAAACGTACACCTATCTGGAACAACCCTGACATATTACAAAACAATAATATGATAAACTTTTCAGATTGGAGTGGTAAAGGAATCAAATATTTAGAACATATACTAGAAGGAACAGAATTTATTTCATTTGACAGACTAGTTACACAATATGGGATCAACAAGAAAAGATTTTTAGAATATCAACAAATTAAATCCATAGTAAAAAAGAAATTTAAACCGGGTCAAGTTGAACTACAAACACCACCAAGTGTGGTTCAATTTCTTACTCTTAAAACCCCCAAATTACTATCCAAAATATACAGAATGCTTTCTAAAACAGATGAATCAATATCACTTCCTATTGCAAAATGGGAAGCGGATTTATCAGTTAACTTAGACCTAAACTTCTGGTCTCAGATTTGCTTAAAAACCTTTCATCTAATTAGAAATCCCAGTCTTCAATTAATTCAATACAAAATATTACATAGAGTGCACTATACAGGTCATCGGATGTTCAAGATGGGCTTTACGTCTACCAACAACTGCTCACACTGCCAAACCAATTCACCAGACAATTACATCCACGCTCTTTGGTTCTGTCCACCAGTGCAAAAGTTTTGGCGCGAGATATGTGAAGACTTATCAAAGTGTCTGAAATGTAACATTCCAACTTCCCCCTTAGTGTGTTTGTTGGGCAGCTTAGATAATGTCACTTCAGAAAAGAATATAGCCCATATGGTTTTCACTGCCCTATGCATAGCCAAGAAAACAGTCCTCATGAACTGGAAAAATAAAAATAATCTTAATTCTAACCAATATAGAAATTATCTATTAGATTACATTAGTCTTGATACAGCCTCTGCCACCACATCAGATCAATTGCTCTGGGCTCCTTTGATCAGCTCCATCACCTAGTGGGGGTGGGGGGGGTCATAGTTTGGTCCCGCCTTCACTGTTGTGATTGGTGTGGGGGTAGGGACAGGCTTAGGGCGTCGGGGGGTTCCCCGGAGGCATTTTCCTTGGGGGGCTCAACCCGGGGTAGCGGTCATGTCCGGTTAGGGGCTCTGTTGGCTCTCAGGTGACTGTTTCCTCGCGGCTGCGTGCAGCGGGACTAGGGGAGGGTCTGTGCTGACGGACGTGGGTTACTGACCTGGTAGCCTGGCTGCCCCTGGGTGGGTCCGGGATGGGCGTGAGGTTCTGGGGGCGCTCCGTCTCTGGGCGGGGGCCCGGGCCGGGCCTCGGGGGCTTGGATCCTGGTTGGTGTGTTGCCGGGGTTGTGGGCGGGTGGGTGCATGGGGGCCCAGCCCTGGAGCAGGGTGCCGCCGGTGCATCGAGCCACCTGGGGGGCTCTTCAACTGGTGGGGGAGATGGTCACATCTTGCAGGAGCTTTCCTCTCCTCAGGGGCTCTCTCTACAGGAGGGGGAGATACAGGAGAGGTGGAGGAAGATCTCAGCCTGGGCGTTTACTGTCTTATGTAGTCTGGAAGAAGAGTGGATGGTGGGGTGGGTGCAGTTTTCTCTGTGGTGGGGTTGGGTGGACTGTCCTGGGCTCTGTGGGGCCGGGAGGCGCTGCTGTGCTGGGCCCCGGTCTGGATGGGCCTGGGCCCCCTTTCCCTGGTGGGTCGCGGAGTGTGGGGGTGCCTACTGGGGTCAGCGGGGGAGCTGGCCCCAGGGAGGGGTCACTTGCCCCTCGCTTCCTTCCCTCCCCATCTCCAGCTGCCTCCCTCTTCCCGCTCCATCACAACCACCCACACATGCAGGGCCTTGGAGTAGGGGTATGTCACCAGGGTGCAGAGGAGGCCACCCCCCCCCCCCCCCCCCCCCGTCCCCTTCTGGCTGCCCCTGCCTCAATTTTATCCCACAACTTAGACATTCACATTACTCACACTCTCATTACACATACATATAGGATCTTGGGGTGGGCACGATACACGGAATCCAAAGTACCATCAGGGTGTAAACCCCACCCCTGGCGTCGTTGCCCACCTCTCAATGTTAAATACACGTAGACATTGAGGGCCAGCAGGAGGGACCATGCGCTTACCTGCTGCTCTCTGGCAGGTAGCTCCATGCCCTCCTGGGTTTTAAATGCACCTTAGAACACACATGCATCAACACTACAATGAGCGGGTGGAGGGAGGTTTGGAGTCTTCTCTCACCCCCATTCTCTGCGACCTGCTGGAGCGGGGGGGCTAGGAGGAGGAGTTGGCCGTCCGACTGCGGTCTGGAGTGTGGGGCCTCCCTGCTGCTGCGGAGTCGGGGTGGTCTGCCTCCCCCCACCGCAGGGAAAAGGGTAACACCACCTGGGTCTGGGTGCAGTTCCCCCCCTCCAGGGGCAAGGGTACCTAGACCCGGGGCTTAGAGTACGCTTGGGGAGTGTGATCGTGTGTACAGCGTCTCTTTATGTCTGTCTCCACGTTGGTTGAGTGTGGAGTAAGTGCATATGAGAGCATGAGGGTGGGAATGGATGTTTGTATCTGTGTGTGCCTGTATTTCTGTGTCTATATGTCAGGTTGGGTGTCAGGCGCCACCTCTCTGGGGACATCTTAGGCCCTCCAAGGTATGGAGGCCTATCTCCCCCTACCACCACTTCCCCTGCCAGTGGCGGACTCCCTCAGACGTCGGTGCGTTGGTGGTTCTTTGTGTCCGGGGATGGGCGTCCGGGTACACACCGGCTCACTCCTTGGCGGCCGCTTATCGGGGCCTGGAGCCTGGGGCTTGCTCGGGCCACTTCGGAGGTGGGGTGCCCCCGGCCTCTCGGCCTGGGGCTCGGTCACTCAGGCACGGCTGGCTGCCGGCGGAGCTCACGGGCGCATCACTGCAACTCCCCCTGGCTTCTGCTCCGCGGCTGCTGAGTGAGCCCTCATCTGGGACTCTCCTCAGCTCTTTCTGGGACAGTGGCGCAGCTGCCCCTCTGTTGGTCTTCCTTGGTCTCTTGTGTTCTGGGGGCCTCTGGATGTCTGGAGTTTTGATCTCCTCCATACCTGCTTCATGCCCTGGAGGACGGGGCTGTGGCCCCCCCACACCCTCTAGCAGATCATTACATGAAGGAACCTTTTAAAAAACAAAAAACAAGCGCGTCCATGCTCACAGGTGTACACACGGGTGATCACACCCACAAACTACACCCTTTTTGGCTCCTACACTGTGTTCTGTTGATCTTATGTGCTGCACAATAATGTTTAATATTTAGTATTTACTGTCATATTCCCATATATCATTGTGATGTTGTTTATTCTATTACTCTTGTTCTCTTCTGCTTGTTTTCTTTTTTCTTTCTCAGCAGGTGACCCAGGTGATCGATATATGCATTTTTTTTCTTTTTTTCTTCTTTTTTTCTTTTTCTCCTCATTCTGTTGGTTTTTGGTTTTTGCCCTTCTCCCCCGTCCCTCTTCTCAGCTGTTTCTCTTTCCCTCTTTCTTTCTCCCCTTCTTTCCCCCAGTCAAGTCTGTCCCATGTTCAGTAAGTGAAAATAAAATAAACAATAAAAGGTGAATCAAATGGACCATTATGGCAAGGCTGGGATGGTCAATTTGGTAAAGTAAATCCGTTGGGCATCTTTCTTTGCCTTTAGACAACAATTCTGATGCAAAAGAGCCAAACGGGACAGGCAAAAAAAAAAAAGAAAAAGAAAAAAAAGAAAAAAAGAAAAAATTCAAACGTACAGCTCTGCTATCACTTCCAACATAAATGAAGACACGAAACTAAACAGCAGTGACGTTTGTAGGGTTACTGAAGTTGGGCTAGCTGGTATTTAATGATGTGCTACGTGATCGCTAGCGACACAGCTATGTTAGCATAACATAAACAGTGAAGCTGGAGGATGAACGCTAACACTTTTCCACTCGATAAAATTAAACGTGAAGCTTCCTGATGGTTAGAGACAAATGCAGTCGCATGGCAGGATGCTGTAAACGGACCAAACTTCAGTCAGGAGAACAACTGAGATAATCCATCCACAATACGAGGTTAGTCATTAATATACTGCAACAACATGGGAATAGAGCAGCTGTGATAGAATACAGCATTAATGAATCGATGGTACAGAAATGGAGGAAGCAAGAAGAATGAGTTGAATAGTTTGATTTACCTGACTGCTTTGTTTCGCTTGATGTGTCTTATAATCCCGTGCACCTTATGATATAAAGTGCACAGGATTAAAAATACGTATTTGACTTTTTTATTTGGCACACTGCAGTTTAATGTTGCAAAGCACCTCTTTTTAACTTCAGTGGATATTATATATGGTTATGCTCAGGATATGTCAGCCCATTTCTACTGGAAATGCCTTTTGGTTAAACTTTCAGCAAGGAATTTGCATTTGCACTGTTACATTTTTATAAAGCTTTAATGCACATAAAAACAGCTGCTTGTTTAAGTGACAATAAATGGATGGGTTCTTTGTGCTAGTAAAGTTGTGGAGTTGTATTTTGTCTCGCATCAATTATATCGTCAGTTATATCGTTATTGCAAATTTTCAAATATATATCATGATAAATATTTTTGGCCATATCGCCCTGCTCTAGACCAAGGGTCAGTTAACTTATTCAAAGAGTTGTCTTGATGCATGCTCAATCCAGGTAAGTAAATCCCAAAAGGTTGATTCTGTTCATCTGGGTCAGTACTACAAGCAAAAACATGGGTGCACTATGGGTTTCCCAGTCTCCCCCACTGTATCCGATTTGTACATGGAAGAAGTGGAAAAGAGGGCTTTTCTATCCTACCCTGGAACACCACCAAGCCATTGGTTCAGGTATGTGGACCAACACATCAAATTCACCAGGGAGGATATGAAAAGTGGCAGGTTAGCCTTCTTAGACTGTGAGATTTCCACCAGTAATGGGGGACATCTAAAAGCTGACGTGTACCGTAAACCTACACATACGAATCAGTATTTAAGGTTTGACTCTCATCATCCGCTGGAGCATAAACTGGGTGTCATCAGGACGCTACAACATCGTCCCCACAGACACAGCAGCCAGGGAGGCAGAAGAACATCACATCAAGAAGGCCCTTAGCAAATGTGGTTATCCCAGCTGGACTTTTGTCAAAGCTGGGAAGGCTCCCAGCTTTGAAGGACAACCGCTGCCTAAGCGAAAACCCGTAGTGATCCAGTACGTGTCAGGAATACTGGAACAGCTGAGTCGCATTTTCTCTAAACACCGGGTCTCTGTGGCTTTCAAACCCCAAAACTTGGTCCACCCCAAGGATCGGGTCCCCCGACACAAACAGAGTAACATAGTGTACGCTGTTAAGTGCAGGAGGATTGCCAGGATTTATACATCGGGGAAACCAAACAACCTCTGGCAAAGAGGATGGCACAACACAGAAGAGCCACCTCGTCACGCCTGGACTCGGCTGTCTATTTACACCTACAGGCCAGTGGACACTCTTTCAATGATGAGGATGTACACATCCTGGACAGGGAGGAACGCTGGTTTGAGGTGACCGTGGCTCAGGGGGTTGGGAATCGCATCTGTAACCGGAAGGTCGCCGGTTCGATCCCTGGGCTCTCTGTCCTGGTCGTTGTGTCCTTGGGCAAGACACTTTACCCTACCGCCTACTGGTGTTGGCCAGAGGGGCCGATGGCGTGATATGGCAGCCTTGCTTCTGTCAGTCTGCCCCAGGGCAGCTGTGGCTACAACTGTAGCTTGCCTCCACCAGTGTATGAATGTGAGAGTGAATGAATAGTGGTATTGTAAAGCGCTTTGGGTGCCTTGAAAAGCGCTATATAAATCCAATCCATTATTATTATTATTTGAGGGCGGAGTCAAGGAGGCCATTTACGTGAAAAGGGAAAGACCATCTCTGAATCGAGGAGGGCGCCTAAGGGTACATCTGTCATCTTACAATGCTGTGATTGCAGCCATTCCCCATCTCTCTGTGAATGGTACTCATGGGCATTGATCAGTAGTTTTTGATCAGTGGGTTTTTATCAATGGGCTTTGATCAGTGGCGGCTGATCAATGGTCATGACAATTTGCATATTTAGGATCAAGGAACTGACCTCACAGCCAGTTGTTCCCATTGT
This sequence comes from Rhamphochromis longiceps, assembly GCF_057381845.1. Classification (NCBI taxonomy): domain Eukaryota; kingdom Metazoa; phylum Chordata; class Actinopteri; order Cichliformes; family Cichlidae; genus Rhamphochromis; species Rhamphochromis longiceps. Next base: position 1,293,611 of record NC_140560.1, on the reverse strand, counting down.
TATTGCATGCAGACAATCGAGAGGCTGGTTGGTCAGATCAGGTCCTGGCCGACACCAATGCCACCCGTGCCCGTGACCCTCGACTGTGCAGGAGCTGCTGAGATCCAGACTGCTCCAACACCCGTGCTGGTCCCCAGGGTGAGGCCAGCCCAGACACAGCCTACCAGATGCCGGGGGGCACCGACGGTCAGGGCGTAGGATCAGCTCCCCGGTATAAGTCAGGCAATGGGGGTATGTGGTGGGGCGTGGTCACTGTGAGGGAGGCGGACGCACCGGGCAGCATCTGCAGTCACGCCTCGCCGGCTTTAAAATCTGTACTGGGTCCTGAGATTGTGTTGTTGTTGGTGTGTATGTTTGGCTGGCAAAGCCACAGCCGCATGTGAACAGGAACCAGAGAGTAATAAAAGATGCTGGAAAGCATGAATGTGTGGACGGATCTGCCGTGTGTTCTCTACAACCTGTGTTTATGATGGAATAAACATCATAAAAACAGGTTTTGTGGGCAAAAACTTTTTTAAGCAGTTTGAACTAAGAGTTTCAATTTCTACTCATACTAAAAAAAATGTGCCCCTTATTACACGAACAGTGTCATTTCAACAGATTAATCGCAGATAAGGTTTCTTAGCGCAGACACCTGTCAGGATCTTCATTTTCAGCTAATTAATGTGTTTCCATGCACTTGAAAATTATTGATTGTTTGATCATTCTGATAAGGGCTCAAGTTTATTAAGGGATTTATGATTGATTAGTCAGCCCAATTCCAAGTTTGTGTGTGTGTGTGTGTGTGTGTGTGTGTGTGTGTGTGTGTGTGTGTGTGTGTGTGTGTGTGTGTGTGTGTATAGGGTGAGAGAGATGAAATATCATGTAAATATTGCCGTTCTTCATCCTACACTTCTCCACAGCTGGTGCTAGCAACAGCAGTCTCCTCTGACTGTGACAGCTACTACAACTGCTAGTAGTTCTGGCTGGTACTATGATGACGGTGCATCAGCAGCCCTGATAGTTAACATGTTGGTTAATTTGACACATATTACTGCATTTGTTTTTAGTTTCTTTTTAAAATTTTTATTATTTCTCAGCTTTGCAGCTCGGCCACAGTAAGGTAGAGGATGGCCTGGTTGCGAGAGATTTATACAATAGTGTCCAATCAAAATTGGACAGTGCCAGTAATTAAACACTGTCAGCATGTGTAGCGCGAGGGCAAAAATCAGGAAAGTGTATCAGCCCACCTGCAAATTACTAGTCCAGCCCTGATAATGTCCAAAGAATGGAATCTATGGCGTGAATCCTTCAGCAACTTGACTGCCTGCTTTATACTTATTAGGGACCCTTCGAGGGAGACTTATGGCATCTATATACACTTTGAAGTCTGCCTCTATGATATGCTTGGAATGTCTAAACCTTTCATGAGGGAATAGTGCCTGCAATAAATTCTGATTTGTTACATTATTGTAACTCTGACTAGAGAAGAGGTTGAAACTCAGCAAGGGAGTGCATTAAGTGATTCATATCAGCCTTTCATGTGTTTATGATGTTTGGAGAGTCATGCAGATGTTTATCATTTGTAAAAATGATTTGAAAACTTATAACTAAAAAACAACCTTGCAGGCCACACCAGCCTGGCTGTTTAAACCGGTGTTGTCTGCGTTCCATCGCTGATCCCTTGTGACTCACTCGGAATCGTGTTCTGCATGTCACTGTGTTGGAGCTTGGCCCACATTTTTTAGGAGAGCGTTTTTGCATCCCTCACTCTTACTTTTCATTCTAACGCAGCTATAGGGTGAAAGGCCAGAGCACATTGTACACCCTTGTTGTCTATCTGAGCATCAAACTGGAAGTCTTATTACTGCATCTTGCAATAGCTGGCATGAACCGAAGTGACACAACCTTCAACCTCAACTGCTGTCTGGATTTTCAGCAGTACCTGGTCCCTGCCACTGTTTGTGTTTCCAGCTGGTTCTCTGGAGATCTCTGATCAGCAGCCAAAGATTGTTTGTCCGTGGGACCGCTCCAGCCTTCATCGGCTTCGTCTGTCTGGATCAAACTTTTCACTTGGGGTTACATGTTTGATTTTTGGGTGGGGGGAAATGTTACGTTTCGGTGTTGTCAGTGTTTTGTTTTTTGCGTGACTGTCATGTATTTCCTGCTTTACTTTGAAAGTCTGTGTTATCTCAGTGTGTTCAGTTTACGTTTCCTTGTCTCGTCAGGTCTAATTTGCCCCAGCTGTGTTTCCCTCCTGTTGTCTATTCCCTGATTGCTCCTTCTATGTATTTAAGCCTTGTGTTTCAGTATGTCATGGTCGCGATCTCCCCCCGTGTTGTAAATAAATAGTTTGTTGTAAATAGCTGTGAATGGATTTGTCAATACTTTCGTTTTGCGATTATTTTTGTGGAAGCCCGTATTAGTCTTTTTTATGAGTTCGCCCTCCTTAAGAGCAGTGAGCTTGGGGGCCCTTTTTCCCTTATTTCTATTATTCCTGAGTTGCACGCCGGTTGCCTAGGCCGGGGTGTAACACATTCAAAAACAAAACAAAAACAAATCAGCGACCAATATAGCCACCTTTCTTTGCAAGGACACTCAAAAGCCTGCCATCCATGGATTCTGTCAGTGTTTTGATCTGTTCACCATCAACATTGCATGCAGCAGCAACCACAGCCTCCCAGACACTGTTCAGAGAGGTGTACTGTTTTCCCTCCTTGTAAATCTCACATTTGATGATGGACCACAGGTTCTCAATGGGGTTCAGATCAGGTGAACAAGGAGGCCATGTCATTAGTTTTTCTTCTTTTATATCCTTTCTTACCAGCCACGCTGTGGAGTACTTGGACGCGTGTGATGGAGCATTGTCCTGCATGAAAATCATGTTTTTCTTGAAGGATGCAGACTTCTTCCTGTACCACTGCTTGAAGAAGGTGTCTTCCAGAAACTGGCAGTAGGACTGGGAGTTGAGCTTGACTCCATCCTCAACCCGAAAAGGCCCCACAAGCTCATCTTTGATGATACCAGCCCAAACCAGTACTCCACCTCCACCTTGCTGGCGTCTGAGTGGGACTGGAGCTCTCTGCCCTTTACCAATCCAGCCACGGGCCCATCCATCTGGCCCATCAAGACTCACTCTCATTTCATCAGTCCATAAAACCTTAGAAAAACCAGTCTTGAGATATTTCTTGGCCCAGTCTTGACGTTTCAGCTTGTGTGTCTTGTTCAGTGGTGGTCGTCTTTCAGCCTTTCTTACCTTGGCCATGTCTCTGAGTATTGCACACCTTGTGCTTTTGGGCACTCCAGTGATGTTGCAGCTCTGAAATATGGCCAAACTGGTGGCAAGTGGCATCTTGGCAGCTGCACGCTTGACTTTTCTCAGTTCATGGGCAGTTATTTGGCGCCTTGGTTTTTCCACACGCTTCTTGCGACCCTGTTGACTATTTTGAATGAAACGCTCGATTGTTCGATGATCACGCTTCAGAAGCTTTGCAATTTTGAGACTGCTGCATCCCTCTGCAAGATATCTCACTATTTTTGACTTTTCTGAGCCTGTCAAGTCCTTCTTTTGACCCATTTTGCCAAAGGAAAGGACGTTGCCTAATAATTATGCACACCTGATATAGGGTGTTGATGTCATTAGACCACACCCCTTCTCATTACAGAGATGCACATCACCTAATATGCTTAATTGGTAGTAGGCTTTCGAGCCTATACAGCTTGGAGTCAGACAACATGCATGAAGAGGATGATGTGGACAAAATACTCATTTGCCTAATAATTCTGCACTCCCTGTATATGAGAGATAAGATAAGATAAGATAAGATAACCTTTATTAGTCCCACACATGGGAAATTTGTTTTGTCACAGCAGGAAGTGGACAGTGCAAAAGTTATGACGCAAAAATTAGAATACAATAAGAATAAATACAGTACACAGCTGTACAGAATAGAATAAAATAATATACTATATACAGTAGAATAAAATAGAATAAAAATATACAATAAGATAAAAATAGAATACGAATGCTATATACAACTGAGTAAAAATACAACGATGCCAGAAAAGATTATTGCACTTAGTGTTATTGCACATGTGTGGATGTGTGTGTTTGTTCAGTTAAAGTCTTTGTTGTGGAGTCTGACAGCAGTGGGGAGGAAAGACCTGCGAAATCTCTCCGTCCCACACCGTGGGTGCCGCAGTCTCCCACTGAAGGAGCTGCTCAGTGCTGTCACAGTCTGCTGCATGGGGTGGGAGACGTTGTCCAACAGGGATGACAGCTTAGCCGCCATTCTCCTGTCACTCACCACCTCCACTGGGTCCAGAGGGCATCCTAGAACAGAGCTGGCCCTTCGGATCACCCTGTTCAGTCTCTTCCTGTCCCCAGCAGAGATGCTGCCGCCCCAGCAGACCACACCATAAAAGATAGCAGAAGCCACCACAGAGTCATAGAAGGTCTTCAGGAGTGGGCCCTCCACCCCAAACGACCTGAGTCTCCGCAGCAGGTACAACCTGCTCTGCCCTTTCCTGTAGAGGGCGTCTGAGTTATGAGTCCAGTCCAGTCTGTTGTTCAGATGAACACCAAGGTACCTGTAGCTGTCCACAGCCTCAATGTCCATACCTTGGATGTTCAGTGGTTGCAGTGGAGAATGCTTGTGCCTGCGGAAGTCTACCACCAGCTCCTTGGTTTTACTGGCGTTGATCTGGAGGTAGTTCAGCTGGCACCAGTCCACAAAGTCTTGAGTCAGTCCTCTGTACTCCTTGTCGTCCCCATCAGTGATGAGGCCGACTATTGCAGAGTCATCAGAGAACTTCTGCAGGAAGCACTGGGTGGAATTGTGGGAGAAGTCTGCAGTGTAGATGGTGAAGAGGAACGGAGCCAGAACCGTTCCCTGTGGGGCCTCCGTACTGCAGACGACCCTGTCCGACACACAGCCCTGAGTCCTCACATACTGTGGTCGGTCGGTGAGGTAGTCCAAAATCCAGGTAGTGAGGTGATGGTCCACTCCAGAGTTCTCCAGCTTGTCCTTCAAAACCGAGGGAAGAATAGTGTTGAAGGCACTGGAGAAATCAAAGAACATGATTCTCACAGTGCTTCCAGCGGTCTCCAGGTGAGCGAGGGAACGATGTAGGAGGTGAATGACGGCATCATCCGCTCCAATGCCAGGCTGGTAGGCAAACTGAAGTGGGTCCAGTGATGAGCTTGTTAGGCGCCGAAGCTGAGCCAGGACCAACCGCTCCAGGGTCTTCATCAGGTGGGATGTCAGAGCCACCGGCCTGTAGCTGTTGAGGTCCTTGGGGCGTGAAGTCTTTGGCACTGGTACAACACAGGAGGTTTTCCAGAGCTGTGGGACTCTTCCCAACCTCAGGCTCAGGTTGAAGAGGTGCTCCATCACCCCACACAGTTGGTCCGCGCAGGACCTGACGACCCTCGAGCTGATGCCATCTGGACCCGCTGCCTTCTTGCCATTAATCCTGAATCCTGATCACTGAGTAAAAATAAGTTTTTGCAACATTCATATTTAAATTACTACGTATATGATTAAAATTTCGATTATTAAATCTAAGTACCTGGGACACTTCATTTATGTGACTCTTGAAGGATAATGTTGGGTCTAGAATGACCCCAAGATATTTAAATTCTGGAGCTAATTCAATGCTAATCTTATGTCTTGTACCGGTGTAAAGTGTCCAACTTCACATATATATATATATATATATATATATATATATATATATATATATATATATATATATATATATATATATATATATATATATATATATATATATATATAGTGAAGCCTCTCATGCAGCATACTCTGGTATCCACTGGCAGCAATATGACATCACACCAAGAAAATGTAAGTGATTTTGGAATGGAGTGAAGTGCTCCAATCCTTGTTGGAGGGGGACTTACCATCTGAGATGGTCATGTGTCCCAGATAGGCGACTTTCTTTGAAGCAATTGTAATTTGGAGAGGCTTACCCTAGGACTGTCCTCAGTGAGTTTTCGTAGTGCTTTTGTTTCAATCTCACAGGCCTGCTTAGAAGGAGAAAACATAATTAAATCATACACTGCAAAAACTCAAAATCTTAACAATTATATTTCTTATATTATTTCTAATCAAAAGTATCTCATCACACTTAAAATAAGACACAATCAGCTACAGAGTAACAGTGTTTCAGTGATATATACGAACTTGTTTTTAGACAGTGCATCTTGGATCTGGAGAATTTTCACTTGTTCTATTGGCAGATTTTTTCTTCACTTAACACAAGATATTTTTGCTTCAAATAAGTGGAAAACATCTGCCAACTGAACAAGTGAAAATTCTCCAGATCCAAGATGTACTGTCTAAAAACAAGTCCACCAGCACTGTTTTACCAAACACAGGATGATTTCAAATTCTTTAAATCAAATTTCAGATTGTATTTTAATTTTTCCAGGACAAATTATTTAAGTCGGTCTCAATCGCTCTTCACTCTGGATTCTTTATCAACTAAGATTTCAGTGGTGATTCTGTCTGCTCTCAGTTGTCGAACACTCGTCACCTCAATAATTTCCTCTGAGGTAATCACTCTTTAATTTTCTGAGATTTATTGAAAGAAGAAAGTTAAAAGAACTGAACTCCCTACAGCTCAGTTCTCATGTAGGCACTGGCCTGATAATGAAGGAACAGTGCATCATGACCTTGAACTTGAAACCTTTTATTAAGTCAATACATATACAGACTTTGGGTGTTTATTTGGTTACACACACACTTACCTTACATATTTGGCGGAAAGAGTTTTGTCATATGTAGAAAAAAATAGGGCGCTAATGGCATGTGTAACACAGTAAGGGGAATTGTTGAAAAGAATATATCAATGGGCCAATAGGCTCGACTATAGGAGCACAGGGGTGTGTTCAAATGAGACACAGAGACAAGAATGTAACTCAAAAGAACCAGCCAACTTTAGTGACATAAACCATAAGGTTGACAAGCACAGGTTAAAGACACTTTACAATGGTAGAAAGGAAACTTACAAAAATTAAAAGAAAAGTAAAACACAAACTACTAAAGCAATGACTTGGCCAAGTGTTATTTTTGGTTTTCAATGTTCGGGTTTCAATGCTCGGGTGCACCCTAGTAACCTGACTCCTTAACTCTTATAGAAACAGATTACACAAATCCAATGTACATTCAAATGAAAATCTCACACTCTTTTCACATGTGGAGAATGCTCTACACAACAGCTCAATATTTAAAGTCCCAAATAAAAAATGTCCAAGGGGTAAAGTCCAAAAAATTCCCAGGGTGTGAAAGAAAATAGGGATGAGAGAATGTCAGTCAGTGGTCTTATGTATAACCAGCTGTGCGTGAAAGTGTGAGTGATACAGTCCTACCACACCGCAAGGTGCAGCAGATCATCAAGTGGAAAAGAAGCGAATCTCAGTCTCTCTAAGTCCAGGTGGGAAGGCTCGCCATCTATTTCACCGGAGGAATCCACCTCAGGAACAATTCAGCATACAAAAAAAACCCTGACCTGTCAACGGACAGGGTCAGAAGAGCAATTCAAATATTAATTATGCTGTTCTAGCTATAATTCACGACTTGGGATTTTGTTTAAATCACATTCAACATAAATTTGCAATAAAAATACTCAAATTTGCAAAAATAAAACATTTCTCTTACACAAACTATGCATTAACCCAAGTAAAGTCAGTGCATATGCATATATGTCGCATAGGCGCCAATTATTAATCAAACAATTGAGATTAATTCAGTTTCTCAACGATAAAATGTGAAACAGACGTGAACTAACTGAGACATACAACATGTGCTCACCGATCTCAGTGCATCACGGCCGAAGACAATGGCATGGTGTCTCTCGGTCGGAAAATGCAGGGCTCTAAATAACGTAACAGGACATGTTGTTTTCTCTTTAATAACCGTAATACGACATGAAGAAAAAATAAACATAAGTTGCGCTTCAAGTGTTACCTTACTTCTGGAAGCAGATTGAGATGAACTTTCAGGCAGTTGATAGCAACCAGAGCTAACAAAGGCTAACAGTTTAGCTCCACGCGGTACTTTCTAAAGTCACCAGAAAAATGCAGCATTTGCCTGTTTACTCACTGTGGCTACTTTTAACATGAAAGGTAGCTGATAACCAGTGAACTTATGTGCAACACAGTTGGTTGCAACTTATATCTAATACTTTTTTCCAGCTCAAAAGCTTCAGTCTCTCTTTTCACCTGCCAGCACGCGACTACCTCCACACATAGCAGCAAACACAGAGCACGTAGGTGGGACATACAGCGGCAGACTGCTCTCCCATTGGTCAAAACATACTGGGACCTGTGCATTTCGATTGGTTGGGCAGGCTGTCCATCTCTCCTCATATCAGTCCTTAAAGTGGTACCCCCATTTTATGTGGGTTACACATGCTACTACACAAGTAGCCCCAGCGGGAGCGGAAGAAGGGACTGCTCTCACAGCTAGAGATTGATCAGGTACAACACACATGCTACAGCAAGGGGGCGGCAGGATGGCAGGTCAGGGGGATATATCATCACCCTCACCCGAGATTGGGTACCAAGCCCCAAGTGTGATGGAAGTAGGATCGCTTAGTGCGAGAGAAACGGACCTGAAAGACTGCATGAAGTACCTTCAGAAGATCAGAAGATCTACTAGATGGTGTGAATGCAGCACTACCGCTACGATACCATTACCAATACTAACTAGCTGATCTATACTACGGCAGCAGTGATCAGTGAGATGCTTGGCTACAAGCTAAACAGCCACAAGGAGCAGTACCCTTCATTGAGAAGGACACTGAAGGCTAAGATCAAAGTAGCATGGAGGGAGGTTAGCCAACTATCAGAGCTGGAGAAAGGTGCGACAAAGACAGTGCCTTAGAATTACAGCAAGCTGTCCAGCCTGTTACAGCAGCTCTGCTCATTCTGAGTTTCTTTCTTTCTTATCTTTTTTCTCGTAATTTTTTTATAACTAACGTATTAGTAATTAGACTCTGCAAATAATTAACAAATTTCCCACGTGTGGGACTAATAAAGGTTATCTTATCTTATACCTGAGTCCTTGGAAACTGCCAAGCAAAGACTCACAGCATTTGCCAGCCGTGTAAAGAGATACACCAGAGAGATCGAAGGCAGGAGAATAAACCAGCTGTTCTCCATGGAGCCAGCCAGGTGCACTCTCAGGGGCAGGGGAACAATATGAGAACAGCACCACCAAGGCTGGAGACGGAGCAATACTGGAAGAGCACATGGGAGAAGGATGGAACAAATAACAACAATGCTCAGGGGCTAGTGGATCTAAGAACAGACCAAATCAGCCTCCCTGAACACGGTCCAGTAACCATCACAGTGGCGCACATCCAAGAAAGGGGCACCGACGTGGTTCACGCCTACTGGCTGAAGAAGCTGACTGCACTCCATGAGCATCTGGCAGCACAAATGAAGCAGCTGCACACTGACGAGTGGCATCCGGAATGGCTAACCTCAAGGACCCCTAGAAGGGACCAGTCCCATTGAACGACCAGCCAATAACCTGCCTCAGTATCACAGGGAAGGTCCTATCAGGCATCCTAGCGCCTAAGATGAACAGGCACATGGCTCAATACATGAGTGGGCCACAGGAAGAAATTGGCAAGAATACCAGAGGCGCAAAACACCACCTACTGGTAGACCGAGCAGTGAGCCAAGACTGCAAGACTAGGCTGATCAACCCATGCCTGGATTGAGTACAAGAAGACCTATGACTCGATGCCCCACACCTGGATCCTGGAATGCCTAGAACTATACGAGATCAACAGGACCCTAAGGGCCTTCATCAGGAACTCAATGGGGATGTGGCGTACAACACTGGAGGCCAACTTCAAGCCCATAGCCCAAGTCACCTTCAAGTGCAGGATCTACCAAGAAGATGTCCTGTCCTCTCTGCCGTTCTGCATAGGCCTGAACACCCTCAGTGAGATCTCTTACAAGACTGGCTACGGATTCCAATTACAGAGTGGAGCAGTTGTCAGTCACCTCCTGTACATGGATGACATCAAGCTGTATGCCAAGAGTGAACAAGACATCGATTCACTGATCCACACTACCAGGCTATACAAAAATGACAATGGAATGTCGTTTAGACTGGAGAAGTGTAGTCAGATGGTAACAAAGAGAGGGAAGGTAGTCAGAACTGAGGGGATCAAACTACCAAAAAGCAACATTGCAGACACTGAGGACAGCTACAAGTACCTGGGGATCCCACAGGCAAATGGGAATTATGAAGAGGCCGCTAGGAAAGCTGCAACCACCAAGTACCTGCAAAGGGTCAGGCAAGTCCCAAGGAGTGAGCTGAATGGTATGAAGAAGATCCGGGTTATCAACACCTACGCCCTGCTCGTGATCAGGTACCCTGCTGGGGTAATAAGCTGGCCAAAGGAGGAGATAGAAACCACTGACATCAAGACAAGGAAGCCCCTGACCATGTATGGAGGGTTTCACCCCAAGTCCCGAACCCTGGAAGATGGCCTTAACCGACCAGTGGGGAATTTAAAAAAAATATATATTTTAAAATAAATACCCTCTCGCCCCTGCGGGCAGTTTATCCTCCAAGCTTGGGTCCTCTACATGAAGCCTGGGAGCTTGAGGGTCCTGCGCAGTATACAGTTATGCCGTTTGGGTTGCGTATTGCACCTGCTATATTTTAGCATGACATGGTCAGGGTACTTGCTGGAATGAATAACTGCGATGCCTATCTGGATGAGGTCTGACCATTAAGTTCAACCGTTTCCATGAAGCATCACTTACTTTAAACCTCACTAAATTTGAATTTGGCAAAGCTACAGTCACATACTTGGGAAAACGAGTGGGACAGGGATAGGTACGTCCAGTGGAGGCAAAAATTCAGGCTATTGTTGAGTTTCTGGCCGATTTCTGGGGATGTGTGGCTATTATAGAGGATTCTGTAAAAACTTCTCTAATGTTTTAACTCCCTTCACTGATTTGGTCAGCCCAGTGAAACAGTTTCTTTGGACTCCTGCTTGTCAGAAACCAATTTGGGACTGCTTGTCAGCTCATACGCTTCACAAAGCAAATGAGCACATGAGAAACCAAGTTACCAACATATCACTACCACATTTCACTAGCTGGGACCACATCCTAGGTAACAATGGGCAATGAGGAAGTATGAACTGGTCCTGCGGTTTGGGGAAGGCCTCGAAGGGGACTGGCAACGGCTCCCAGGCCGAGCAGATCCCCATGTACTAACGAGAAGTGAATGAAGGAAAGGAAGAGAGGAGAAGAGAGGGAAAGGGGAGTGGGAAGGGGGGGGCATGAAAATGAGAACAGCAGGTATTGGTGAAGGGGGGCTTTTATAGCCTGAGGCTGGAGTGGGCGTGAAAGAGGAGTGGTCCCACTCCTGAAATTCAGATAATATCTCCACAACAAACTGGTGGAGAATAACAGACTTCAGTCCTCACATACACAGCAAAATGAGTAGATGCAACAGGTCCAGAGAAGCCTGAGAGGGCAGCCCAGCCCAGCCATCTCTCACAGCCCTGAGAGATGGCTGTTTGCTTGTTGATATTCCAGGCTCCGCTTCCCTTGGTAATCTTCTAATTTATGGGTCATATATCAATTAACAGTATCCTCTGCTCTTATTCATAATCACTTTCATCACTCACCTGGAAGTCACTGCCCTGAGTGCTCCAATTGCCACGTGGACCACTGTGTGCTTCACCCCCCACATCTTCTCAAGTTCCTCTCTCAGACGTTGTTATTTCTCTAGCTTGGTATTTCTCCAGACTGCATAGAGGGTCATTAACACTGCCCAAAAAATCTTTGGCTGCCCTCTGTCACCCCTGGAAGCTATCCCAGTTCTCCCTGTCCCAGGGAAACCAGAGCCATCACAGCTAGGTATCTGATCATCAGCATGGTGTAGGTATTGATTGCCTTGATCTTGTTCTTTCCATTCAGCTGACTCCTCAGGACTTGCATTACTCTCTGCAGGGATTTGGTTGTTGCGGCTTTCCTAGTGGCTTCTTCATGGTTCCCGTTTGCCTGTGGGATTCCCAGACTACTTTCCCTCTCTTTCTTACCACTCGGCAACACTTCTCCAATTCGATTGACATCCCAGTGTCGTTGCTGTAGATCCTCAAGTGGTGGATCTGTGAAGTGAGGTTTACTCTATTCACTCTTGGCATACAGCTTGATGTCATCCATGTAGAGGAGGTGGCTGACAATTGCTCCATTTCATAGTTGTTATCTATAGCCAGTCTTGTAAGAGATCTCATTGAGGGGGTTCAGGCCTATGCAGAACAGCAGTGAGGAAGGGACATCTCCTTGGTAAATCCTGCAGTTAATGATGTCTTGAGCAACTGGCTTGAGTGCCCTTTAGTTGTTGTTCGGCACATGCCCATTAAATACAGATAAAGGCTCTTAGTAGTGATGCGCGAATTATGAACGAATCGTTCAATACTCGAGAATCACTTTACTGACTCATGAATCATGATTCACAAGCCCAACTAACTCACTGACTCATCCCTGTTGCTGTTAGCAGCAATATATCTAGCTTATAATTAAAATTTTGGAGAAAAACAACATCCAGTATCTTAACAAAAAAATTTCTGCTCTGAACTGGAAGAAAAAAACCCTGAGTAGAAGCTCACATCAAGACAATAGCTTCTCGGTTCACAGTAGCATCGCTCAAATGCTAACAGCACATTTGAGCTACTCACCCCCTCCCTTCCTGTGCTGAATCGTAAGCCTAAGCGAATCACTCAGGACTCACTAACCCCCTCCCTCCTGTGCTGAATCATAGAGCGAGCGAACGAATCACTCACTCGCTCACCCCCTCCCTCCTGGCTCACAGCTTCTTCTTCTTCATGGTTGGCAACCAATGTTAAGGCGCATTTCCGCCCCCTGGCTCACAGCTCAGTGGACATTTAGATGAGAAAATATATATTTAACACATTTAAGGAAAATACTAATAAAATAAAAATACACAAAATAAATGTTTATTTAGCAATTTTGATAAGAAATAGCTTAATTTTAGAAATGTTTTTGCTCTTTTTTTCTATATAAAATAGTTGTTTTCTTTTAGAATCACTCATCTTAGCAGTAGGATTTACATGAAAAGAGAAACAAATTAAGTTTGAGTGAAAATGTACATTTTTTGCACTCTCTGGTCAACTGACTCAGTGAATCAAATGACTCAAAAAAGCCGATTCACTTTGGTGAGTGACTCATTAAAACTCAATTCAGTAAAAAGAATCAAATTTACCATCACTAGCTCTTAGGGTCCTGTTGATCTTGTACAGTTTATGCATTCCAGGATCCAGGTATGAGGCATAGGTTTTCTCGTAAGCAACCCAGGCGGTGCAGAGGTTGGTGAGCCTGGCCTCGGAGTCTGTTCTATCTAACAGTAGCTGGTGTTTTGCCCCTCTGGTGTTCCTGCCTAATTCGTTCTGTGCCCCGCTCATGTACTGAGCCATATGCCTGTTCACCTCAGCCACTATAATGCCTGATAGGAGCTTTCATGTTGTACTGAGGCAGGTTATTGGCTGATAGTTGGATGGGACCTGTGGGGATCATCTGGGATCAGGACTGTCCAGCAATCAGTTAGCCATTCTGGGTATCGAATCTACTAGCAGCTGGTTCATTTGTGCAGCCATGCACTCATGAAGTGCAGTCAGCTTCTTCTGCAAGTAGGTGTGCATCATATCAGGGTCTAGTGCTGTCTAACTCTTCATACTGGAGACCCTTTCCTGGATGTCAGCCAGTGTGATGCTCACTGGGAGGTTGCTGTGGTCTGCTCATAGATTCACAAGCCACTGAGCATTGCTGTTATTGGTTGCATACTTCACCCATATGCTCTTCAAATATTGCTCCGGCTCCAGTCTTTTTTTTCATGCCACTGAGAGTACACCTTGGCAGGCTCATTAGAGTGCAGCTGATTTATATACCTCTTCAAGTGGCTGGCCAAGGCTGTGAGTCTTTGCTTGGCAATTGTCCCGAAACCAGCTACAGCTGCTGTCTGCTAGGCCTCATCTTTGTAGTGGACCTTTAGACTACTTTTGTTATTGGTGTTATTTGTTTTGGGTCCAAAAAACGAACATGAAAGCAGCCAGAACGCTAAAGTTCTAAAATATAGTGTCCAAAAAGCAAACGGGTGACAGCACAGTGGCTATGGCAATCTTGTATCTACACATTATGCTGTAAAATGTGACATGAAGATGTGTGCGGGAATGACAAATAATCATTAAGAAAAACAAAAAACAGGACAAATGTAAAAAATTTTGGCATTTGCTTTTAATTCTTTTATTAACTTTTTTAAATTATTTTTTTTATTGTTATTTTGTTTTTAGTATTATTCTTTTTTAAAGGATGATCTATCAATTCGGAAGGAGAGCTGCTCAGGCAAATCAGCATTCACAGCATTCACACTGTTTGACAGCAGTTTTTTTTTTCACAAATGTTGAATTTTCATAGTTTCACCTTTGTTCTTTTACATGTTTCAAAACTAGAAAAAGGTAAATAATTAACATTCCATTCAGATATATTTTATACAGTTCTTGATTCTTTTTCTCTTTCCATTGCAGTGACAACAAAATCAGATCCAAGATCAGCTTTTTAGAGTGTAACTAATTCATTCATGTAGGGAAGCCTCTCATCTTTCTGTTGCAGTCATCTTTCTTAGCTCTGCCTTTTCACTATCAACAAAAAAGCAAAAAAACAAAAAACAAAAAAACAGAAAAGTGGAACTAAAACGACCTAAAGCAGATGCAGTTCTTTAAATAGTAATAGTATTTTAGCTGCTGATGTCTCATCATGAGGACAGAAACACAGAGTTTTGTGACAGAGTCCACCCTACCAAAAGAGACACTGACTTTATTTTTTTGTACTTTCATGTTCAGAGACATCTGAATTAGGTGCATCAACCATCTAAACCACATTTGTCTTCAGATAGTGCTGCTGCCTCTGTGGCTTATAAATTACAGTATTATATTATTTGTTGGTTATAAAATTTCTTTTAAAATCTGACACAAAAAGTAAGAAAATAGGACTGCTTTCTGTCAAAGGAGGGGAGGCTTCCCTTCACCAGGTCATTCACACTATGTTAACGTCATTATTTTGATGTTTCTCATGCATGCATTTGGAATTAACCTCCAAAAATATAATACAAAAATACAGGAACAAGGGATGCAAAAAGAAAAAAAAGCTTCTTCTTTAAAGTAACTGAAGGAAGGCATCAGGAAAGAAAGAGAACAAAGAGGAGAAGACGTTTAAGATAGAGGAAAGGCAAGGCGCCTGGAATGGAGATGTTGCTGCAGAAAATATGGGTTGAAGTTTTAGACCTTAACATGCTAAAACTGACACAAAAAGTTCTCCATGCTAAGCATAAAAGCCTATTTCTTTTTTATCACTGTTTATGGTTTTAAGCTAGTGGACTTAATTATCCAAATAATATAGCCTAATGGCACTAGGACTGAGTAACTAACCATGGTAAGTCTGTTTTTACCAGTTTATTTAAAAAAAAAAATCTAATAAAGCTAGACCAGTTAATACAGCCGGTGTACAAAAATGCTACATCAATTCTAGCTAGTCAGATCGTTTGAATATAAAATCTAATTTTGTTCCTTACAACACCCACATATAATTTCAGATCACTTTACCCAGACTTGGAGAGCTAGCCAAAATTCACTAAATATCCTGTGAGCAATCAAGCAAATAGCTTTGGAAGTGGTGATGGTGTATTGACTTTACTGACTGTCAGAACTGCCGGTGTCTTATCAGTTTGCTGGTAAGCTGTCGATCTGTTTGCAAAAAAACCTAAATCACTATTGTATCCTGATACTGTCTTTTATTAGGCCTATTAATTCATAACAAGCCTGTAAGCTACATGGTGTACACGACACCCCCAGTTCTCAGAGTGTCACAGACACCAATATTTTAATGCTTCAGAAAAGAGAAACCACCACAATGAAGATTTTGGAATGAACATGTCTTCATCTTGTCATATGATCTTTTGACTGACCAGGCCAACATAGAACCTATTTGCTTTTCCCTCAACATAGACTTTTATTTGACTTTGTACTTCTTCTCTTGCACACTTAATTCGTGATACTTTTTGAACTAGCCAAAGGGTGCTTTCAAGTAACCTAATCCTCCAAAACTGATAAGGGTGATATTTCTTTGTCTATTTGTTATAACACTTTTCTACTTTTTAGAAACATGTCAGCAACCTCGTTAATTCTCATTTCCATGCAAGACTGGATGTCAGACTGGCTACACTCATGAACCATACTGAAATGAAGAGAATTTAGAATCTAAAGCGATCCATGTTTTCTCAGTGTTGGCACTCGTAATCTGAATTCAGATCATGAAAGTCATGTATATCGGTTAGATTTGGTGAGACAAGCAAAAGGAGTTTCACCACAGTGTTGCAAAAAGAAAAGTTTATCTAGTCCAGACCTAAACTGTCTTAATAATCCTGCTAGCTCAGCCTAAAATGTGAAAAATATTTATGTAAACTTCTGCTCTACATGGGTTAAACTTTTGCACACAGGACCTTTTACCACACCTGAGCCCTGTCACACCACTCACTTTCTAATTTTGTGTTCTTCTAGGATGGGGCCAAATGTACACTACACATTGAAATTTTAACCCATGTCTCAGCCCTGCTGGATTAACTAACCAAAAACCTGACTTAGCTAACTACTTAAAATACTTGTATAGGCTACAAAATTCATTATGGTTTGGGTTTAAAGCAAAAGTAGCACTATTGGCTAGTTAGTGGTCCATCTGGGCACAGGGACATTGTCTAGTTCAGTCTGCAAAGCATTCCTGTCGTACATGTTTTATACACAAACACCTTAACACCTACATATGTACATAACTGGAAATCCTGAAAAATAACATAAACCAGGGAGCCCTGTTCCATTATTACTTTATCCTAAGAACTTCCTACGTGTTTCTACAATCTAACAGTCTTTACTGGCTTTTAATGCTTCATTATGTTTTTAAGTGGGTTAGTGGACAAGTGGTGGCCTGGTTGACAGAACATGGCTGATGAATTATGGGAGTGGTTGGCGATGGTGATGAGGTGATGGGGTAAAGCTCACTGTGATACAGGTTTGTGTTCATGTCCCAAAACCTTCCGAAGCATTTTTTCATACGTGTGGAATGGATTAGACATCATTTTGGAAACACCGAAAAGCAAAAATTTAAAATATTCACAAACTGAAGATGTCAGAGAACCAAATATCACAACAAATTTTACTCGTCAAAGACCCATTATGCAGTTTTTGGACTCGTGTTAGTTTTGGAATAGAATCAAAACTATTCCAAGACTTCAAATAAAACATCAGATCACGTCTCCAGTGAGTACAATTGGCATAAGTTTTAAAAACTAATGGATGGATGTTTATCTTGGTGTAGCTACAATACAGTACATAAAATCCTCTTGTTCATTTTGACACGGCTGAAGCTGAAGTAATATACAGTGTTAAGCAAACAACTGATCTAAAACACTGGAACCAATTCTTCTTATCCCATGCAATATCACTAAAGTCAGAGATGCTAGCGCATTGAGTTTAGTCAGAAAAATCTACTTCAAGCCTCCAAGTTAACTTCCACAGAGCCACATGTACTCACTGAATTCCTCGGATTTAGTACTGCAGCATCCTAACATCCTGATGTTTTGATAGAATACTATATACCTGAGATACCCTGGGTTACCACCAAAATTAAGAATCACCATAAATTATGTTGAAAAAAGTAACATTTATTATAAAACATATTGTTATCATCATCCATAACCTCAGCTTCAGCTACCATGGCTGCTAAGCAATAAATGATAAATGTATTGTTTAAATGGATATATACATACATTTTTATTAATCCTAAATATCACAGCAGTATTTCCAAAGCAGAGTCTTGCTATTGATTAGCAAGGCACGGAGAGCAATAATCTAAAGATATAGTACATAAATTCAAATCTCTCAGGATAACGATCAATCTTTTTTTTCTACGTGGCCTCTAATTTTAGCTCTGTGGCTCTTATATAAGCAGACAGGTGAGTTTAGCGACTTCAGCTGAAAGTGTTTGCTTGCCTTCAAATAAACAGATTTTTTCAAATGTTTCATTTTTGACATTTTTCATAGGAAACATGTTTTTCATTATGTTTTGATTTGACGTTTGGTGTCCTACTGTATGTCTGCCATAGAATAAAAAATCTACTCACAGAATTTGAGGCCTCAGGCATCGCCATGTAAAAGCCCACTCCTACCCCTCCATCTACCCCAGTCAGAATGCAGTCAGACACTTTAAAGAAAATAAGAAGGTGAACATGGTCGTCTTTTTCTTCTGTTAAAGTTTTGGGCCTCTCACTGATATTTTTTAACTTTATTTATTGTCTCTTTTTTAGTTGTTTTTAGTTCTGTTTTGTCTCTTGAGGTGATTTTTAATCTCTTTACAGTTATTATGAGCCTCCAACTGTCATTGTAGTCATTATCATCATCACTGTAGACTCTCTGGATCTATTTGTGGGTAAGGGGTGTTCTATTTGTCTTTTTAGTTATTAAAATCTCTCTTTAGTTGTTTTGTACGGCTTTGTAGTTGCCTTTTTTGTCATTTCTTTGACGTTCATGAAATAAGAGATTCTAATAATAATGTAATGCAGCTCAGGAGGTGGAGCAGGTCATCGACTAATCGGGAGATTCAAACCCTGGCTGCTCTAGCCTGCATTTCAGATATACTTGGGTGAGATGATAACCTCAACTTGCTCTTCACTGCATCGATCAGAGTGTGAATGTGAGTGAATGTTAGATTAAAACACTTGGGCATGGGAAAAATACCTTCTGTTATCAGGTGAATGAGGCATGCTGTATAAAGCGCTCTGAGTGCTCGAATAGAAAAGCGCTATACGTATGAACCAGTCCATTTACCCAGCATCATGAGCAAAAATCAATGTATAATAGAGACAAAACAGAGCAATTCATATGAATGAAACAGTATAAAAATGAGAGGCACAATTAAAATCCAGATAATTTAACAAACATATTTCTTATAATAATCTTTTTTCTATCTGTCAGAGGAGCATGTCTTACACTTGTGCATACTCTGCTCCTACAGTGTTTCACCAGACTTTGTTTGACTCAAATAGTGTATTTTGGCACAATTCTCTTTAAATATTTCAAACAACAGTTTTCCCAACCTCTTTTTACTTATTAACTTGTAGCCTAATTTTTCAGCTGGTACACTATTTGCTATGACAGCCTACTAAAGATATCATAAATGGACTCATCAGGCGAGGTCATTAGTAGCCAGCACCTTTGCAGGCTGTTTTTTTCCAAAACTATGGAAACTCCAGGTATAAGTTTTATGAAATGGGCTCATGGATAAGAGTAATATAAATGTAGTGATTACATATTTCATTCAGCCAACAAATATTCAAATATGCAACTTGAGAAACTCCACCAAGGTATTTCTTTTTCTTTTTGTCCCTGAACCATTGTGAAAATTAAAGAAAGAGGTTATTCCAGATCAAGACAAAAAGATACACCAAATATACCGAACAGTGATGATGGGGTTGTGTATTTCTCTTAAAGAGTCATTTGTCCAATGACTACACCATGAAATCAAACATCTGCAGATGACATCTTTCAGTGTCTGTCAGACTGTCCCCCTCATCAAGTGTGAGGCATTGTGTACCTTTTCATCTGATGAAGGCATCTGATCAGCTTGGATTACTTTGAGAGTATGTACAAACGAACAAATAAAGCAACAGTAGACCTTCTCCTGAAGTAACCTGAACCCCACACCTCTGATGGTTCTTTGGAAGGTCCTCAAGACCTTGGAAGCAATATTTAGGTCAAGGACAAAGTAACTAAAAGAACAACGTAACCTTTTCAGTTTGACTGCACAGGATAATGACATCTTTGAATGGACAACTTTCAGTCCGGAAACAGCAGTGATTGTAGAGATTAACAGCTAGGGACTCTACTAAGAGGCTTCAATAAGAAGAAGAGATAGTAATAATAAGAAAAAGGCAGAATAGCAGCCAGGTGAAAGGTTGAAGCAATAGCAGAATAAATACTTGCAAAAGTTGAAGAGGACTCCTCTTGGATTTAAGAAAGCTATATTATTGGGTGTCCTAAGACATCTTAAAGAGAACTACACAGGGTTCACCTTTTTTTTCTTAATGGTGTTTTACCATGTTAATCAAATGGATGAAATCGTTATTCCTACACACTTATCTGTACGCATTCTATTGCATATAACATAACATTATTACATTTTCACACACACACACAAAAAAAAAAACAGTTTCTAGCCCTGTTATTCATGAGAGAAAAGAGTGACTTGCAAAAGTCATGCACATTATTCATGCTGATAAACAATGTCAGAAAAATGAATTTCTAATTTGCAATCACTGCCATTTTTTGTCCCTCAAATAGTTTGTAAAAGATGTTTTCCTGCTCAGTTTCACACCTCCAAACAGATATGGTGTGTATGGTCTCCTTTTTCTCTGGGAGGAGGGTGCTCATCCTCCTCCACCATGTTTTCTTAGCTCCTTAGCAGTAAGTAGTTAAAACGTATCTTGGATGATAGTGATGCTACCATTACACTAACAATGCTGAAAGAAAAATTAACTATGCCCCCCTCCCCCCATTAATACAGATTTCCATGCAGATTTTCTAAAGGGGAGGAGCAATAACAATGCAGAGATGCAGTTAAGGGTGGCGGGGGTACTCGGGTAAGATACCATAAAATCTCAAGAAGGAACAAGTGAGAAAGAGGGCCTATCCCATGGCTGTCATCAGTGATGCCTGAAGACAGCCATGTGACCTTATGGCCAGTTTAGTGCCTTTGAGTGTTTCTGTTCATCTCAACTAATGCATCCATCCAAGTGTCTGTAGTCTTTGGGTTACATCATCCGAACTAACATGCTGATGTCTTGCTGAATTTCAAGTCCCCAGATGTTGTCTCGATGCCTCCTGGGAGATTCAGCTAGTATAAAACATAAATGACTGTGTGATGTGCATATAAGTGTGAAAGCTGCTGTTTTTTGATATGTATGAATTGACTTCAGCTTGCTGTTTCTCAGCTGAGATTAACAGGGCAGCCTAGCAGTCGCTGGACATCGTGATAGACTCCCTCACCTTGCATAGTGCTTTGAGTGCCAAAATAATGGATGATTCCTGGGAATCAGTCGCAGTTTATGCAGTCTCTTGAAAAAAAAAGGTAAGTAAAGCAATATGACAACTAAATTACATAAAATTGTGACTAAAACACCGAAGACATCCAGAAGACACGAGGTTTCCACATACAAGACCATCGGGCAGGAAGCCCTCTGGCAGCTCAGCTGAGAGAATCTATGTAGCCATTCGCTCTGGAAATCAGTTCAGAGGATGTGAAATTGTTTGGTCTTCCAAGTTAATATGGCTTACATTTACTAACAGCCACTTTCTCCATTAGGTTGCATGTGATGATGGAACTGTGAACACCATTGTTGTTCTTCTCTTTCTCTCTATCTCCCTCCCAGTTTCTACGGTGAATCCCATCAGCAGAGACAGACGAGCAGCAGTTTACAGTTAATAGTTTTCCTCTTCTTGTAGAGGAATGGGTGAGTTTGTTAAAAACTCAGCACTGAAAGGGAAAAAGAAAAGAGAATTTTGTGAGGAGATGAAGTAAATATGTGACACCAGATCTTGGAATAGTCAGTGTGGGGCATCAAAAAGCCTAAAGGCAACAAAATGTGTTAAAGAAAACAATGAAAATGGATGAGCTTTCCTAGTCATTTCTTTCAATGTCTTTCTTATGTTTCAGATTTTATGTGGACCAAATATCATTTACTCATTCATTGTAATGATGCTAATGGCTAAGTAATGCTTTCTTTGCTTTTGGGGTATTTTGGCGACACCAGCAGTTCAAACTTATTCCTAAACCTTGAAAAATGGTATCACCATGGTTACAATAAATCCTTGATTGAATTTATATAACTGAATATACACACACAGCAACTACCAGATATAACAGTAAGTATGTAACTGGCAAACCTGGTTTTATGTTAATATGATTGTTGTTAAGAATGAAAGAATTATTGTGGGTTATTGTATTTGTCAATAACAATTAATTTAATGTATTTAAAGACAAATATCAGTGTCAGAGGAAAAACACAATGATTGCTAAAAAAGAAAAACGGCATTTATCCTAAACTGATTGGAACAGAAGTTACAAACTAAAGTTGTGATTTTAAAATATTTTTCATTGAATTCTGCTGTACTTGCACATATAATAATCCTTTCCAGTCTTTGAGAAAATTTACAAAAATATAGGAGGGGCAGAGAATTACTGGACTAAATGACATAATTAGTTCCACTTTGACCATTTTCAAAAGTATCACGTTAACAGAATACATCGTGATATGTTTTTCTGTAAAATCTTTTACTTTTGGTGCCTAGCGCGCAGTTTTCTGATGCAGGGATTTGAGCTGATATTTATATCCATGCTTCTGTTGCTGTTTTGTTTGCTTTCCTACACCACTCCTGTTTTACGATGACTAAAACAAAGAGCAAACTGCTTCTGGGTGATTCTCCCAGACAGCCTCCTGTTGGACCTTTTTTGGGAAAAAAAAGACCTATAATAATTATTTCTCTAATGTCTTAGTCCAGTAGATGATTACTTACATATTTCAAAAATACAATTTCCCACCTCAGGCATTATTAAGCATTCATTTCTCACTAAACTTCACTTTGACTTCAACCCTAATCCAAACAATCTGAACCATGAGTGATCATGATTTATACATTCTTGGAGAAACAATCAGGGACATTATGATAGTCTTGGGGTTGATGGGATGAGTAATATTTCAATATGATATCAGTTCAGTTACCAAAGAAATATAAGGCTCAGCAACAATGGGAAGGGAATTTATTTGGATCTTTAAGGTTCAATATGTTTTGGATTTTTCTTAAAGTTTTCTCTCTTTTTTAAGTACATGGTTGAGTTTTGCTTTTTCTTGATACATTTTGAATTTAACTCTTTTTACCCTCCAAAAATTGTCAGTTGCCTTTCCTGTGGAAAACTAAGTACACCCCATGGTTCAGCACCTTTACAACAACTTTCAAGCAGCTGTAACTTAAAGTAATTGCCTTTATCAGTCTGTCACATTGTTCTCGGGGAACTTTGAACCATGTTTCTTTATGGTGTTGCTTAAGTGTACTTAGGTTTGCAAAACCTTGATTCTTTTCCTTTTCAGCCATTCTGATGTTGGTTTGTTGCACAACCCTATTTGGGCCAGGATTTAGTTATCAGACATAAAACCTTGACTCTAAAATACTTGCTATATACAGTGGGTGGGGCAATTGTTTGATCCCCTGCTGAATGTAAAAGTTTGTTTAAAAAGAAACGGACATTCTCTAATTTCTATGGTCATTTTAATTGATTGAGACAGAATATAAATCACAAATCAAGAAAAACTGCATGACTTATATTTACTTCTTCTTTAACCTCTCCTTTGTTGCCTTGGTTGCCTTGCAACATTTTCCAAACTTAAGATGGGTCTGTACGTGTGCCTTCTTGCAAAGGAGGACCTTGTAAAATATATATCTGCTATGAAATAGGGTAAGCACTTTCCGTGGACAATCTTGTCCCTGACAGGTGGTGGAAAGGTTGGAATGAAATAATCTGATTATGTGGATAGTTATGCTTTAGTCACATAAACCGAAAGTAGGAGTATCTGTCATTTGTTTTGATTGATTGATTGATTATAATCTGTTTGCCACAACCACCAACACAACCAATTTCTGGGAGCAAGAACTCTGCCTTGACTGTAGGCGATCAAATATTTATTTCATTCAATGACATACAAATCATGCGGTGTGGTCAGTCTCCACTTTGGTCTGTGCATCACTTTATGTGATCTGTTCAGATGCAACTTTGCAAACCTAAGCCATACTTGTCTTGATGCATGCTCAATCATCCAGGTAAGGAAATCCCAAAAGGCTGATTCTGTTGACCTGAACGTAGCGTTTTCAGTGGGAGAAACGTTTGGTCATTCATCCAAGTGACTTCTTCTGTGGTCATTGATTGATGGCCTTTGATCAATGAGCTTTGATCAGTGGTTGTTGATCAATGGTCATGCCAATGTGCATATTAATGATCAAGGAACTGACCTTCC
Source organism: Rhamphochromis longiceps (assembly GCF_057381845.1). NCBI lineage: Eukaryota > Metazoa > Chordata > Actinopteri > Cichliformes > Cichlidae > Rhamphochromis > Rhamphochromis longiceps. The sequence goes on along the minus strand of NC_140560.1, from coordinate 1,269,447 downwards.
AGCCATTGTTCCTTCAGTGGTGCTGGTTTCAGTCGTTGTGTAAATGTGCTGTTTATAAGGTTGGGGAAACAGTCAGCCGAGACTGAAGAAGTCACTTGGATGAGTGACGAAATCAACTTTTTGGGCAAAGCCACACACAGCTTTTTCCTGCCAATCATTACACGCCATACTTTAACTTTTAATCTAACAGAAGCCTGTGGAGTCCGACATGTATGTCTGTATTTGCAGTTACTGTCTTTCCTTTTTGAAATGAACAAACACTTGAATGCTCCAGACCAGCAAATTGAGAACATTTTATAAAGGTGGTCACGCTGTTGACACTGAATCGGATTTGATTAGCAGCACCTGGCTGTTAATTACTACTTAAGCAGAAATCGGTGTACTTAGTTTTTCACATGACTGTATCGTATATCTCTCACTTAAGTCGCTTTTCTCCTTTTCCTTGACTCGGTGTCCCTTTTCAACCTCACACATTCGCTTGGAATTTATTTCTCCATTCTCTGTGGATCTGCATTCCTTTTTGCTCTGTATTGTTTTTGCCCCTGTGCTGCAGATTTTTTAGTGTAGTGTAGTCGCTGTGAGAGTTCCTTTAGCATTACCTATATCTATGTTAGACAATAGAGAAAGATTTGTTTATGTTTGATCTCCAGTGTTGGCTGTAAAAAGTTGTTTGTACATTACGGAAACTGAAACCTGACACATCAACGCAAGGAAATAATAGCCCAAACACACTGAAAAGCAAAGGAGAAAAAAAGATTTCATCACAAAGCTTACAGAGTCCAGCCAACATGCAAGGACACTGATACCACAGCATGAATGTCACACATTTTTCTTTCTGTGACCCACATACACACAGATATGTAACAATATGCAGAGGTCTTCGAGGGGACTATTTACACCTCTGATGGAACAAATACTTATACGACAGACAAGGAGCTGAGAGACACTGAGCTCGGAGACTGAAAGTGAAATTGAAGAGATTCAGCGCTCAAAGCAGAGGACTGCAGCCAATCAGGACTGGATTGGAATTCAGACTAAGAACTGAAAGCAGAACATCTCAGCTGATGTGTCCCGCAAAGCACAGACCAGACCTTGGCCAAATAACAGTAGTTTTGGAATTTTTAAAAATGAATCCCACTTTAACCATCAGACATGCAGTGTTTGCCTTATTTATTAATTTGGCCGCAGTTTGGCCAAATGACAAACTATAAGTCACCTGCACCTGTGTGGGATAGAATAAGCCATAGTTAGTGTTCACAAACACTCTTTGACCCAGGTGTGGTGCTCACAAAGGCTATGAAAAAGAAAGATGAGAAGAACACAATATAAAAAAACAAAGAAGATAACACGATGTCACACCGAAACACAGTATGTGAGGAAGTACACAGAAGAAGCAAACAGTGCAAGAGAGCAATAGTGAGGGACACATTCTTACATGGAGAAGCGATTTGTGCTTCTTTCTTTCCTCCTCCAACACTTTCTGTGTTGCCCAAACTTTTCCTCCTCCATCTCCTCTCTTTGATGCTGCTCAGCTGACAATCCACTCAGGACACGAGTTTTCAACACATTTGTTCATCTGCATCTGTTTACAACATATCATTACCCTCTTTTTTATTCTTTTTATTGTCCATTCCTATCTTCATCCTCAGCGAAGTCCACTGTCAGGCCAATAGTTTTTGTTTTTCCAATGCGAAGGTGCTCTAATTTACACGTTTTCCTTTTTGGCTTCAGTTTTCTGGCTTGAAGAATGGATGGATGGTGTCCCATAGAAAGTGAGATACAGTTACTGGGACAGAGAAGAAAGGTGAGGAGAAATACAAGGAGAAGACAAGGGAGCACATTCGGAAAAACAAAGCAAGGACAGCAGTTTTGTAGAAGGAACCCTAAAACAGAGCACATGGTATTCACAGAAAACCTTTTTCAGTGTTTTTTTCTAGTCCTTCAGTTTGTCATATCTGAGAAAGCATGGGCGACCAGATACAGATGGGCACAGGTTAAGAGAGCTATACCTGAGTAGATGGAGGAAACACAGATCACAAACATGACACAAAGAAAAAGCCAGCGACAATTCACATGAAACACTCTTCAAGCTCTAACTTTTGAGCGTTGCTCCAGCAATAATGGTTCTCACTAGGAATTCACAAATCTTGAGACTTTTAAAACGAAGCAATCAAATAGTCTGTGGTTCATCCAGAAAAACAAAGGGCTTCTATACATTACAAGATACAATGAGCTACTTTCCTAAGACCAGTATAAATCTCCATCATTTTTAAAAATTTGTCATCTTGGCTAAATTATATTGATAGGATTCTTGCATGTGTTAGTCATGGATTGATTACGACTGACTGTAGATGTGGCCCTTTTGACCAATCACATCCATATATTTATGGATTCTATGACAGGAATGGCTTCATGGACTTTCTTTTCCTCTTTACTGGGAAAAGAAAGAAGGGACATCGGGTCACTGGGACATCAAAAGAAGGAAATTGTTTGTATGCTGCTGAAGGAAAGATGGACAATTAGGAATTGCTCTTTGTTCAGAAGGTGCAGCGAATTATTGCATTACAGAGACGTGTCTTTTGGACATATTACAGTTTACAGAACAGGAAAGGGCAGATGGAAACGACACATGACGTGAACACAAAATTAAGGTGCAAATGAATGAAAAGATGAACGGGGGAAATGAAACAATGATGGAAGAAGCTGGATTTTTTAGCATTAGTTCACAGTTACTGTTACTTTTTTGCATATATCTGATAAGTACACAGCTTTCAGAACACTCTTTGTGAACGGAGAAGCTAAAAAAAGAAGAAAAAGCTACAACTGTTAATGTTTACCTTGTAAGTCTCTCAAGAGTGATAAGAAAGCAACAGTAGAAGACGTAACCCCTCCCCATCCTGCAAAAATAAACTTTCCCACCCTCGCCCTGCCCTATTACAGTACCTAACTTGGTCTGGTCTGACCAGTATCATCGTAGCATCTAGTCATGCATAATGTCCATCGACCTCTTCCTGCATTCAGAGGTGACCATTTTTTGTGTTGCATGCTTTTGTTAGTGCATATGCAAGTACCTCAACATATACATCCACGCACATGTGGTAATCTAGACAGTGCCATTAGGCTTGAGACTAAAACGTTATCAAATTAGCATCCTTATTGATTGTGACAGAAACCCATGCAGGTTTATCTACAACACAAACTTTACATATATACACTGTCACAACAAAAGAAACCAAAGGGGAAAAGTGACAGATGCACTCTGTACAAATGGATGCTGGGAAAAGGAGAGGATGAAATGAGGTGTGTAAATGTGTTCCTGGTTTTCATGAATCCCCCAGTGGACTGAAATATCCACGTTATTCATTACTGCACCACAGAGGGGTTGAGCATCAGGATAAACGGGAACAATAGAAAACCTTGCCTGACATAAAACACATAGAATAGCTACACACTTTGGACAAATCTGTACATCACTTTCTTGCCAACGGCAGCTTGAGCAGTTGTGCCTGAAAAACAGCCAGCAGGTGATAAATGAAGTTAGCTTAGCATAAATATTCAAAACTGGGATGCAGTTAACACCTCTAACAAACCTGAAAATTAACCTGAAAATAATAACAAGCTGTCATCATGTTCCCACACTATATTAGGTAATGAAACTGGGAGTTGTTATTTTCCTTTCCATCTAAGGTAAGCTCAGACTTTCTAGCCATAGCTCCAAACTTAGCAGCCAGACTGTAGACTGCTGTGGCAAGAAAGTAAACATACATTTAAACATAAACAAGATATTTGTTTAAAAAACAAACAAACAAACAAAAACATACATGAGCATTCAAAAATGATGTCTATAAGCAGTGCTCTCACCTTCTGTAACTCACAGTCTGAATGTAAAAAAGTATGAGGAAGGACATACCTCCCACTGTACACTTATTTTGGTGCAATTTTCTAAATACTCTCTGAATTTTAAAGCAAATTTGCATCATTTTGATTTTTCTTTGATGTGTAAACAAATGAAACATTCTATTCTACTTTCTGCTGGGAGAGAAAAAAGGAGAGAGCAAGAGTTGTGCACAGGGGAATCAAAAAGATACAACTTAACCAACGGACCGTCTTTTTCCAAATGCACTCAAATAAATTTTTCCACAAAAATCTTCATCAGGAATCAAGAAGAACATGTGAGGGGAGATATGTTCTTCCTTGCTGAATTTATTGGCTTTAGTACAGAGGTAGCTGCAGGTCTGGGCACGCATGCACATAAAAACACTGATGCGGACTTTGTCTAGATTGTGTTTTTCTCTGTCCGTCCTTTGTTTGCTGTCTTCTTCCTGTGTGGTTTTTGGCATCTGCTCTTCTTCTACCATGGGCTGTCACTCCAGTAGCCGTTCACTGTACCTCCCACTGAGCAGCCGCAGCCAAAAACAAAGAAGAGATGGAAGGACAGGAGAAGAAGGGTAGGATGGGGTTCAGGAGTAAAAGACAGGCAAAAACAGGGAAAGAACAAGAAGCGAAATGGGGAGAAAACGAAAAATATTGCCACTGGCCACATTAGAGTCAGTGATAGTAGTGATGGTGCAGCAGCAGTGATGGTGGTGGTCTGGTGAACATAAGCCTAAAGAAAACTGCTTCAAACTCTCAGGTGCAGCTGCAATGTCTGGAGCTTTTATAGATAAATCCATCCAGCTATTTTCCTAAGCATCAGGGGTGCTGCAGTCTTTTCCAGCTGTCACAGGGAGAGAGGCAGGGAATACCCCGGAAAGGTGGCTAGTCTATTGCAGGACATTTTTCCACGTACAGAGAAAGGAAAGAAACAGCTAGTTGGAAGATTTGCTGATTTCTTTCCTTTCTTCCAGTAAGTTCATGTCTTCACTGTAGTCAGGGTTAACCCCTACAAACTAAAAGTCACTGCTTCAATGTGTTTCTTTTTATCTACACATAAACATGAGAGCATGCATTTTGTGGTGATGCAGGGGGACAATCAGCTTACAGTCCTGTCAATTCATTGACCCCAGTCTGGTGAAAAAACCCCAAAGAAGCTTTCTTTGTAGTTTTCTTTTTGAAAGTAGTTAACAAAGACAAAGAAACAAGAAAGTGATCATCTCTGATGGCTCAAGCAGATGTAATAAGATCATATGATATGATCAATGACATATTTATATCTATATATGTGTGTGTGTAAAGTTTCAGACCACAGGGAGCACTTATCCCTAGTCCTTGTCCCTGCTGCTTTGTACTTTTAGCTGTGTAAAACTTGACATTCTATAATGTTTGTCCTACATTTATTATGTATAATGAGTTTGTAACTAGCTTTACTGCACAATAGTGCTTGCATGGTTAAATCAGCATAATGTACAATTCTGTTATGGGAAAATACATTATATCTGTACATTATAACTCCTTACTGGTAGGGACAAATGAAAAACCACAGTACTTTGTCCACCATACTAACAGGTCCTTCTATATTAATTACCAGGAAGCAGGAGAAAGGGCACAAGGGCTCAGAAGCTGGTGTTGGAGTTGACATATATGGGAGCCTGTCTCTTTTCGGCTATATTAAATGGTTGATGATGTGTTAGCACATCACCTTCTACAGCAAACATGACTTTCAAATTGAAGTTGCAGAGGAGCTACATTAAGGGGCATTTAAATACAAAATACGTTTGCTTCTAAGTCACTTATAGGCTAGTGTATATTCTTATTCTGGAGTAAAAACACACATGCTGCTGTAATATGTTGGTGTCTGTGTGTCACTGTATGCATTCTTAGGCTTCATATTAGAAGATTTCTAACTCCTCTTAGGTGCCAAGGTTAAAGTGTTGATGTACAAGTGCAGTTGAAGTACAGGCAAGGCGTAGCACAGGAAAACTAGAGGTAAACTAACTCTTCTATTATTCTACTGTAAACTAAACTCTATTCATGTTAGTAAGGCAAATTTGCCACATTTATTTCAGTAAGGTTCAGCTAATCTTTCTTGAAATTATTAAATGGGGCCTCTAGGGGCTCCATGAACTTGCATTTATTGTTGTTTCAGATCAAGAACAAAACACAAGGCATGAATGCAGAATGACAGAGCGGCCTGGAAAAACTGTAATTCCTGTGTGTAGGCTTTTTTTTTCAAGCAAAAACAAATAATCAGACAAAAAAATCTTTCTAAATGTTACTGTTGCTGCTGTTGTTGTTAAATCTGGTGGCTATCTGTGGGCTATGCTACAAGATTGAAGGGATGGGTGAATGACATCGCCTGAGGCCGGGCGGCTCAAAGGGTTCAAAGGTGGAATTGGTGATGGGAGTGAGGCGCAGCGGGACGCCTGTCATTCCAGAGATGTTATTGAGGCTACGTGACTTCTCATAACCTGTGGCTACATGAGAATGGCATGCACAGGTAAAAGGTTATGAAGGGTCAGTCATAATAAGATATGAAAACATGAGCATTTTTATGATGAGGCAGATAGATGGAATGGTAGAAAATATTGCCAAGATTTATATTAATAAATGTTATGAGAGCATTGCACATCATATATAGAACATATCAACCATTTTTTACAGTGACAAGAATTTGTAAATGAAACAAATAATAGTATAAAAGGAAAACATCAGAAAATAGGGAACATTTTATAGGCCAAAGGAGGATTTTTGGGAAAACAAAAAAACAGACAGATGAATGGAGAGACAAACAGATGGACAGACAGACACAGACAGACACAGACAAGACAAAACAGGAATATGTGTTACAAAAATTAACTGTCATTGGCCAAAATATCTATACCTACAGAGGGAATCAGTCCAGTGGAAGTAGACAAGGCTCTTTGATGCAAACACAGCATTTGTATATGTGCGCATGCTTTGCAGTACACAGGTGGTAACACATTGTATTCAGGAACAAAAATCACTGCAAGGCTTAGCTGTTTGATGATTTTGGGAAATTCGGAGCAGCTCATTTAGGTAAATCATCTGAAGCTGGCCACAATCAATATATATATATAGTCCACCACTGTGTTTAAAAACATCTGGATCTCAGTTTCCAGGGGTTTTAGCCAGTCTACTGGCGATAAACTGCTGTTAACAGTGAATCCGTCAGTTAGAGAGAAAGACAGACAGAGGGCAAAATCCTTTGTGAGTTCAGGTTCAAAGTATACTGCTAGTTTTAAGCTGATCTCATCTATGTTGTTTGATGGTTTCTTTTTCAAGTGTGTCTAAACCTTTCTAGCTGAAGTTAATTTTGAATAAATAAAAAAAACATCACAAGCAGTCTGGCAAGTGTGTTGGGTGATGACATGAGATCACATTGGTATGAGTTAGCAGTAATGTCTCTGGCCATGAAAATGAGGTTACAGAACTAGATGTTTGCTTTTATGTCTGTAGTGAAGTTTCAGATCAAGGTTGGAGTGATCAGCACAAAATTCTCTGGAGCAATCTAAAACAGAAGCTGTGTTGAAAGGAGTTCAGAGGTGTATAAGGAGTAGGCGCACTTCATTTGAATTAATTTAATATTTATGTGGAGAGACATTGAATTTTCACCTCTGTGAATCACCGCCTTACCATGGTGGAGGGTTTTGTGTGATCCCACCTGAGCACATCCTGAAGAAGCTACTTGGCCATGCCCTCTGGTAGGCTGACCACCCAAAGGAGACGCCATAGGGATCGGGTGCATTGTGTCAGGTGGCTAGCTATCGAGGCTGGTTATCAAGGCTGGGACTTCTTCGAGTCTGAGCTAGTGTGTGAGGTATAATGACTAGGTATAGTTGGGCTCAACTCAACGCACAGCTCAGGTTCTGAAAACAGTCTCCTGGAGAGTGGCTGGACTTTGTTCCAGTCTGGAGTTGCCATCGGTGAGAAGCTGTGAAGTTGCTGTACCGGGTGACTTTGTTGTCCTTGTGGGTGACTTCAGTGCTCACATTGGCAATGACAGCGAGACCTGGAGGGACATGACTAGGAGGAATGGCCTCCTAGTCAGGTTTCAGGTGCCTTCACCCGAAACCTGCGCTGATAATGACCCACACCCTTTTTCACACATTGGCTCATGTGACAAGACACATGATCAATAGTGGGTCAATTACCTTCTTAAGGGATAACTTCCACCAGGGCTTAAATACCTTGTTCTCTCCACCATTTTTCTTAGAACAGAAGAAGCTTCTCAGATGAGAGGTGAAACGTCTTCAAGAAACTTAAAGAAGTCCAGACGCTTTTCTTTTCAAGCTCCTTAGACTACCATGACTTGGATGACTGAGAACTTACACAGACATATGTACAAATAACAGTTTTTAATGAACACCATGTTTGAAAATAAGGATGTCTATAAGGGCACGTGGGACCAGAAACCCTAGGGCGCAGGTCAATGATCTCTTTGTAATCTTATCATTGCGTCTGCATTTTGGACACATTAGTTGAAGAGAGGAGCTGATCTGTCAACTTGATCCAACTCCGGTATTGAGTTGGATCAAGTTGTGGGAAAAGATGCTGGAAAGACCCAGAACCCCTAAATGTATTGCAAGCTTTTGCTAGGTGTTCCCAGCTTTAACTCGCACTTCCAGCAGAACTTCAACAGCATTCTGAGGGAGGTTGGGGACATTGAGTCTGCACCTCCATTGCTGAGGCTGCCGGAAGGAGCTGCAGCTGCAAAGTGCCTGTCATGGTGGTAAGCCCGGAAACAGATGGTGGACACAGGAGGTGAAGGACACAATCAAGCTGAAGAAGGAGTCTTATTTAACTTGGTTAGCTTCTGGAACTTCAGAAGCAGCTGATGGGTACCGACAGACCAAGCAGAATGTGGCCTGTGAGGTAGCTGACGCCAAAATTAGGGTATGGGAGGAGTTTGGTGAGTTTGGTGAGGCCATGAAACTGCCTCAAAGGGATTCTGGCAAACCGTCAGATGACTCAGGAGGGGAAAGCAGTGTGCTATTCTTGTGGTTTTTAGTGTGGGTGGGATGTTGCTGACTTCACCTGAGGACATAGTTGGACTGTGGAAGAATACGCCGAGGACCTCCTTAGTCCTACTGACACATCTTCCGTAGAGGAAGCAGAGCCTAGACACGAGGTGGATGATTCATCCATCACAGGTAGCAAGGTCTCTGAGGCAGTTAAACACCAACTTCCTAAAGGTTCTGGATGTTGTAGGGCTGTCCCAGTTGACACACCTCTACAACGTTGTGTGGAGATCTGTGGTGCTGCCTCTGGACTAGCAGGTCGGGGCGGGGGTCCCATGTTTAATAATAATAATAATAATAATGGATTGGATTTATATAGCGCTTTTCAAGGCACCCAAAGCGCTTTACAATACCACTATTCATTCACTCTCACATTCATACACTGGTGGAGGCAGCTACAGTTGTAGCCACAGCTGCCCTGGGGCAGACTGACAGAAGCGAGGCTGCCATATCGCGCCATCGGCCCCTCTGGCCAACACCAGTAGGCAAGTAGGGGTACAAGAGGATGTGCTCCAATACAGGGGGACCACACTCCTTAGCCTCTCTGGAAAGATCTATGCTAGGGTACTGGAGAGGAGAGTTTGGCCGTTAGTCGAATGTCAGATACAGGAGGAAAAAGGTGATTTTAATTGTGTAAGTGGAACACTACACAGAGATTACATCTCTTGGCTGGCCTGGGAATGCAATGTTCCACTGGACAATCTTAACAAGCTGGATGGGGAGTGGGAGGTCTAGGCATCCTGGGTTAGGCAACCAGGCCCAAGATAAGCAGAAAAAAATGGATGGATGCATGAATAATGACATTTTGCATATTCTATAGTTCACAATGTTCACTATTATTATTAGTAGTAGTATTGTGAGTTAACGTGTCAATATTTGCAGATGAACTCTAAATATTCCTGACACTGCAAGTAATCAATACACAAGTGGTAGGTAATTTTTTAATACGAATTTTTTTCCTTCTTTTTTTTGCTTTTACAAAGTAAATAAACATTATTTCTTTCAGTCCTGTACAATGTTGTTTTGTTTTCTAAACAATCTCCTCTGTGATATGTATTGAGAGTGACATTTAAGTATTAAGAGATACCTGTGATCTCAGGACACACTATGCAAAGGCAGCACTATTTCTAAATTTCTACAGACTCACCACAGGCTCACCGTAGGCTTTGTGTTGGGTCACACAATTCACCTACTTATAACGTAATTGATTATAGTCTGATGTAATCCCACCATACCAATTTTTTAACCCGGCTGGCTGTGTGCGTATAGTCAAAACCATTCTTAATCAACACAGTGGCTTTTCCTCTACTTAAATAAAAGAACAGCGCCACCAAGGAATGAGACAGAGCAATAGTGAAAGAGTATATGGAAGAAGGCTGCAACCCATAAAGGCAATGCTTATAGCAATCACAGCGACCTCCCTGAACAGGCTCCAGTAACCATCATTCACACCTACTGGCTAAAGAAGCTGAGTGCACTCCATGATGAACACATGGTAGAACAAATGAATCAGCTGCTAGTAGATGAGACACCCAGAATGGATAACTGAAGACCGGACAGTCCTGATCCCCAAGGATCCCCAGAAGGGACTGGTCCCATCCAACTACAAGCCAATAATCTGCCTCAGCACCACATGGAAGCGCCTGTCAGGCATCATAGCGACTAAGATGAACAGGCGCATGGCTCAATACATGAGCGGGCCACAGAAAGGAATAGGTATACCAGAAGGGCAAAACACAAGCTGCTGGTAGACAGAACAGTTGCTTGAGACTGTAAGACCAGAATGACCAAGCTATGGCTCAATGCCCCATACCTGAATCCTGGAATGCCTAGAACTATACAAGATCAAGATCCCAAAAGAGTTCATCGGGAGCTCAAAGGGGATGTGGCATACACCACTGGAGACCAACTTCATGCCAGTTGTACAAGTTGAACTGAAGAAGTGTAGTCGGAGGGATTGTTGGAGGGAAGGCAGTCAAAACTGACTGGATTGCACTACCAGAAGGCAACACTGAAGACACTGAGGACAGTGCAGAGGGTCAGACAAGTCCTGAAGAGTCAGCTGAACGGGAAGAACAAGATCTGGGCTATCAACACCTACGCCCTACCGGTGATCAGGCACCTTGCTGGGATTATAAGCTGGCCAAAGGAGGAGATAGAAGCAACTGACATCAAGACAAGGAAGCTTCTTACCATTCACCCACCGAGTCCAGCACCCTGAAGCTGTACGCTAAGTGAAAGGAAGGACGCCGGGGACTGGTGAGTGTCAGCACCACAGTCCAGGAGGAGAAAACAAGCATCCTGATGAGTACATCAGAAAGATGGCCACAACTGACCATGTGCTTAGTGAATACCTCAGGCAGCAGCAACCCAAGAAAGAAGAGGGGGAGGATGAGGAGCGACCATGGAAGGACAGGCCCCTGCACGGTATGCACCACTGGCAGATAGAGGAAAGGGCTGACATCCTGAAGTCCTACCAGTGGCTGGACAAATCTGGACTGAAGGACAGTCCAGAGGCACTAATCATGGCAGCACAGGAACATGCTCTGAGTACAACATCCATAGAGGCTGGGGTCTATCACACCACGAAAGACCCCAGTTGCAGGCCGTGTAAGATGTCACTGAAACAATCCAGCACATAACAGCAGGGTGCATACATGGACACCATAACCAAGTGGCCGGCATAGTCTAGAGAAAAGTTTTCTGATCAGATGAACTACCTCCAGGTCTTTTAACTGCTCTTAAAATCACCAGATAAATGATTAAAATATGGAAATCATTGGGTTTTTCAACAAAACAGTCTTCAATCTTATTGAAAATTTGAAGACACACTTAAAAGCTGGGTCCATGCACCCAATTATTGTCTTTTAAGTTATCATTAAAGGGCCAAATGTACCATGACATTCATGCCCATGATGAGTCTATTTGACTTCTGACCAGGTTTTCTGTGAGACATCATATCAACTCCTACAACAAATGTAGTGGGGAAATAATTATTTGAGTCTCCAAATTTGTTAGTTTGCTCACTTACAAAGAAATGCACAGCCCCAGGTTTTTGTGGTAGTTTCATTTTAATGAAGGGAGACAGAAAATCAACTAAAAATCAGTCAGCCAGTTAGTCAATCAATAATCAGTCAGTCGGTAGTCCTGATCTCAACTTGTTATGTGTACTAGGACATCCATCCAGAGCATAGCAGGACTGGCCATCGGGCATACCGGGCATTTGCCCGGTGGGCTGCTGGCGATTTTTTGTTTTTATGGGCCGATGGATTTTTTTTTTTTTTTTTTTTTTTTTTTTTAGGAAGGGTATATATAATGAAAGGTGTTGGATTGGCCAATTGGTCATGATCGACTCTGGGCTGGACCAATTACAGCTGAGGAGGCCGGATGCACCTGCCCCCTTGTTTAGCAATCACGTGATTTTCGCGCATTGCATGCCGGGAACTCGTGGCAAAACAATCCAAGTACCGCATCAAATGCAAGCATTTGCAGCACCGCAAAACGTTCATTCTCTGGTTCCAATGCCTTGTTTTTTCTTTGCCGCACAAAAAAGGAATGTACAAAACGAAGGAGAACAATGCCGGTCCGTACAAAGACAGACTTAATGAAAAGACAAAGAAAAGATACGAGGAAAAAATCAAAGGAGTGAAAGGGTCAGACCCTCACGAGCACACAGAGGGACAAAAGACGTTAGCGTGCTGCCCAACTTTCACCACGCTCAGATTTATAATCATACGGTTCTTGGAGTGAGTGCATACACTCATGAAGTTTAGTAACTTCAGGTCACTGCAACAATCCCAGGTACAGTTTACCGACGGATGGGTGCAGGACCTTGAAATGCACCGTGTAGAAAGTAAAGACCATCGTACATATCATAAGTTTACCAGTCTCACAAATCGTCGTCATAAATACACATTCCTTAACCGTTTATTAATAGGACCTTTGAGCTCAACGGTAATTAATTAGTAGTGGAAATAATTTCTGGTAGCATCACAGAAATGTAGCAGTGACAATAATACTGTATGCTGTAATCGCACTGGACAATTAGTGATACAAAACAACTGTTTTATCCTGTGAATAAAAGTATATGTTTTTGTCAATGTACCATAATAACAGAAGCGAAACACAATATTGTGTCAGGACAATTCACTATTTATGCACAATAAATAAAGGAGCATAGCGTGACAATTTCTGTTCAGCGCCAGACTTGCTTGTAACCTATATCACCAATTATGTTAAGAAAAATGATGCATTAACTACTACAAAACTCTGACCTTTGTGGGAATGCTTGGAGCAGACTAACCTGTGAGCTGGAGTGTTCTGGGACGTTATATTTGGTATATCCAGACCATCCGTCGGCTCTTACTTCGGAAACATGGCTTAAAAAATTTCTCTTCAACGACGTAATCCAATAAAAAAAAAAACAATGTCTTTACCCGTCGGCTTCCCGTGGCTGTCATGCGACCGGCTATTGCAGTTAATAATACAACAGCTTCTTGACATTTTTTGGGTTTCTTTTTATCGCTGTGTAACTGAGTTCAATTGAAAGCCTGCGTGCGCTAGTACCTCTTGCCACAAGTTCCCCAAATCCTTTGCGGTTTTACCCCTGAATGACGTCACATTTTCAATCTTTATCCTGGTGGGCCGGTCTCTAGTCAAAATGCCCGGGCCGATTTTTTGTCCCAGTCCAGCCTTGATCCAGAGAATGAATTCCTTCCATTCCAGTTTCTCCACGCTATGTGCAAGGCCAAAGACCTATCAAAGGACGTCAGCGACAACATGTATGTGGGACATGCACAAGGCTGGGATGGCTTACAAGACCATCAGCAAGAAGCTTAGTGCAATGATGACAACTGTTAGTGCATTCAGAAATTCAGAAGTGGATAAAATATAAAGTGAATCGATCACCCTTAGTCTCAAGCTCCATGGAAAATCTTGCTTCAGGGGGTTAGGATGATCATAAGAAAGGTGGAGGTTTCATGTTAATGAACCAGCTTCCAGTTTGGATTCAGGAGACAGACACTATCTCTACTTTCAAGATTAGGCTTCAAACTTTCCTTTTTGCTAAAGCATATAGTTAGGGCTGGACCAGGTGACCCTGAATCCTCCCTTAGTTATGCTGCAATAGATGTAGGCTGCCGGGGGATTCCCATGATGCATTGAGTTTCTCCTTTCCAGTCACCTTTCTCACTCACTATGTGTTAACAGACCTCTCTGCATTGAATCATATCTGTTATTAACCTCTGTCTCTCTTCCACAGCATGTCTTTATCCGGTCTTCCTTCTCTCACCCCAACCAATCGCAGCAGATGGCCCCGCCCCTCCCTGAGCCTGGTTCTGCCGGAGGTTTCTTCCTGTTAAAAGGGAGTTTTTCCTTCCCACTGTTGCCAAAGTGCTTGCTCATAGGGGGTCATATGATTGTTGGGTTTTTCTCTGTATCTATGAAGCGCCTTGAGGCGACTTTTGTTGTGATTTGGCGCTATATAAATAAAATTGAATTGAATTGAATTGAATCTGAAGGCAACTGGGACCACAGTCACCATGAACACTACTAGTAACACACTAAGCTCTGATGAACTGAAATCTTGCTGCCAGAACACTGAAAATAGGTTTGGATTGGCCTTGTAGAATGACAATGACCCAAGACATACTTCGAAGATGAAGAAAAAAGTAAAGGACTAGAGAAGAAGCATATTCAGGTCATTAAGTGGCCTAGTCAGTCTCTAGAACTCAATTCTAGAGAGATGGCTGACACTTCAGGTTCAAGTGGCAGTCAAGAAATCTAAAGGATATAGAGAGTTGCTTTCAAACTAAAAGAAATGCCTTACCACTGCCAACGAAGGTACTAAATCATCAAGTACATAGTTATGTTTTGCTTGGGGATTAAATATCTATTTCACTTAGTGGTATGCAAATTAATTTCTAACTTTTATATAATGAGTTTTGTGCTGGATTTTTGGTTGACATTCTGTCCATTAAAATGAGACTATTCATGTCTAAGTGACCAAAATTCAATATTCAACAAGAGATCAAATAATTATTTCACCTCCCTCTAAAACAGCAGCACTGCTCCTCTCATACACAAAGGAGCAACAGAGAACTGAATAACTGGAATCAATAACCTAAAGCGACCTGTAATTGCCTCAAGGCGACTCTTGTTGTGATTTGGTGCTATATAATTGATTTAAATGGCTTTCTGATAAAGATAGCTATCATAAGATTGTTCTTTTTTGTCTTCTGTTTTACAAATGATTCTGATCATGAGCAGCAGTGTGTATGACCAAAATCTGACCTACAGGGAGTGCAGAATTATTAGGCAAATGAGTATTTTGTCCACATCATCCTCTCCATGCATGTTGTCTGACTCCAAGCTGTATAGGCTCGAAAGCCTACTACCAATTAAGCATATTAGGTGATGTGCATCTCTGTAATGAGAAGGGGTGTGGTCTAATGACATCAACACCCTATATCAGGTGTGCATAATTATTAGGCAACGTCCTTTCCTTTGGCAAAATGGGTCAAAAGAAGGACTTGACAGGCTCAGAAAAGTCAAAAATAGTGAGATATCTTGCAGAGGGATGCAGCAGTCTCAAAATTGCAAAGCTTCTGCAGCGTGATCATCGACCAATCAAGCGTTTCATTCAAAATAGTCAACAGGGTCGCAAGAAGCGTGTGGAAAAACCAAGGCGCAAAATAACTGCCCATGAACTGAGAAAAGTCAAGCGTGCAGCTGCCAAGATGCCACTTGCCACCAGTTTGGCCATATTTCAGAGCTGCAACATCACTGGAGTGCCCAAAAGCACAAGGTGTGCAATACTCAGAGACATGGCCAAGGTAAGAAAGGCTGAAAGACGACCACCACTGAACAAGACACACAAGCTGAAACGTCAAGACTGGGCCAAGAAATATCTCAAGACTGGTTTTTCTAAGGTTTTATGGACTGATGAAATGAGAGTGAGTCTTGATGGGCCAGATGGATGGGCCCGTGGCTGGATTGGTAAAGGGCAGAGAGCTCCAGTCCCACTCAGACGCCAGCAAGGTGGAGGTGGAGTACTGGTTTGGGCTGGTATCATCAAAGATGAGCTTGTGGGGCCTTTTCGGGTTGAGGATGGAGTCAAGCTCAACTCCCAGTCCTACTGCCAGTTTCTGGAAGACACCTTCTTCAAGCAGTGGTACAGGAAGAAGTCTGCATCCTTCAAGAAAAACATGATTTTCATGCAGGACAATGCTCCATCACACGCGTCCAAGTACTCCACAGCGTGGCTGGCAAGAAAGGGTATAAAAGAAGAAAAACTAATGACATGGCCTCCTTGTTCACCTGATCTGAACCCCATTGAGAACCTGTGGTCCATCATCAAACGTCAGATTTACAAGGAGGGAAAACAGTACACCTCTCTGAACAGTGTCTGGGAGGCTGTGGTTGCTGCTGCACGCAATGTTGATGGTGAACAGATCAAAACACTGACAGAATCCATGGATGGCAGGCTTTTGAGTGTCCTTGCAAAGAAAGGTGGCTATATTGGTCGCTGATTTGTTTTTGTTTGGTTTTTGAATGTCAGAAATGTATATTTGTGAATGTGGAGATGTTATATTGGTTTCACTGGTAAAAATAAATAATTGAAATGGGTATATATTTGTTTTTTGTTAGGTTGCCTAATAATTATGCACAGTAATAGTCACCTGCACACACAGATATCCCCCTAAAATAGCTAAAACTAAAAACAAACTAAGAACTACTTCCAAAAACATTCAGCTTTGATATTAATGATTTTTTTGGGTTCATTGAGAACATGGTTGTTGTTCAATAATAAATTTATTCCTCAAAAATACAACTTGACTAATAATTCTGCGCTCCCTCTATTAATAGAAGAAGAAAGGCAAAATCTATTGTTCTGTATTGCTTATGTGAGTGGTTTTTAAGACAAAGAATTTTAAGACAATCAAAATTCAGTGCCAGCTTCTACCATAGCACTCATATAGCACAGGCTAGCTGAAAGATGCTGAGCCTCCATAATGAGAGTCTAACTGCAGTTTGCACTGCAGATCTTCCACTATTTGTCGTTGTGGTGTTTTTCAAAGCCTTTGAAGCTAGCCCATCTTGTTTTATAATATATAATATAGTGCCGGTTATCAAATGACCTTAATT
Organism: Rhamphochromis longiceps; assembly: GCF_057381845.1. NCBI lineage: Eukaryota > Metazoa > Chordata > Actinopteri > Cichliformes > Cichlidae > Rhamphochromis > Rhamphochromis longiceps. The sequence continues at coordinate 1,252,384 of NC_140560.1, read as the reverse complement.
TTTTTACCTGCAAGCAAGCAATTTATTTATATAGCACTTTCAGATCAGCCACCAGCTGAACACAAAGTGCTGTACACTTGACATGCCAAAAATGATACATTGAGCATGTTAAGAAAAAGAGAAAAATAGTAATAATAATATAAGATAAGTAAAATATATATATATATAAAAAAGAAAAATCACTGAGTAATCACACCTTGCTGTCTTTTATAATAAGAGATGTCATTGGCAATGTAATTTAGCAATGGCATCAGAAAATGTGCTTGGTGTTCCTATTGCTAAATATGTGAAAATATGTGGAAAGTAATTAAAAATGTCTCTGGCATGATAAAGTAGAACAATGTAATGCAATCATCTGTAACATTCACAGTGAAATGTCCACAGTGCAGGAGAGCCAGCCTGTGAGGCACCTGGAAATTCTTCAAGCACAACATGTCATGTGTCATAAAAGCACATAATTCCACTCCCAAAAGTGGGAAGATAAGATGTCAAAAGATAGTCAAAACAAAAATCTTGACTGAAACTTGACTCGACTTTTAGTGTACAAAAAAGCCTCTTGAAAACAAACTGTGAAAGGGGGAGAAAATGTAGATAGCAAACAACCAAGGAGGAAAGTCGCTCAGCCGACAGTGACACAAATGTTGGCCAAGACAACTGCATGTATGATAAAAGTCCAGAAGAATCAAGTGGTCAAATTGCTGGTAGAGTGTAATCTAAAATATATCAATTTACTGATTACTTTTTGAGGTTTCAGAAGATGAACTTGAGGCAAGATTCTTGAAGAGAGCCTAGCTGGAGTAACCAATGAATGAAGAAATCTCTCAGAGAGAGATGTTGTGAAAGTTTCCAATACCAACCACAGCTGGTGGAATAGCCAGATGGGAAAACCAGCTCATCTTTCTGTTCTCTCTTGAAAACCATGAAAATCAGCTTGTTGACAGCATAATTTTCATTTCCATGGGGACACAACAATCTAGTGTTTATATAATTATTGTTTAAAATAAAAAGACTTAATCATCAATTAAAAACTGGCTACCCCATTCTCCCCAACATGTGGAGCGCACGGACAGACGTGGCTTCTAATTGATAAGCATTTTATGTATGTATGTATATTGTATGTAACTCCAATATATATTTATAAGCATATAAAAAACATCTCCCTTTGCAGGCATTCACCTTATTGCAACTTAAGCCTGCATGTCTATTTACTCTTATTGGAGGCAAAGATAAGATAAGATAAGATAAGATAACCTTTATTAGTCCCACACGTGGGAAATTTGTTTTGAAATCGTGATAGTTGCATGGATATTGCTTTGCCGTGACATTGGGTTGTTTATACAGACACGATGGAATTACTGGTTTTATTAACTTCAGTGTTAACCCTGGGTTTTCAGTATTAAAGGCAGTTCTCTGTGATAACTGGTGCAAAATCATTTCTGAGCTGATATCCATGCTTGTGTGACGTGTTAGCCTGACTATGTACAGCGAAGCATATTGGAAGGCTATCCTGGGTATGGTGAACTTGTTTCGTATTACGGCCTGCCATCTTCCCTGGCTAACTAGCCACTGGTCCACAGGCAGGAACTACCTGGGTTAAATAATGTGAAATCATGCCATGATCACATTTGACTAAGTTTAGCTGATTGTTTACCAGTTAAACCAAGTCTAAACTGGGCCTACAGGTATATAGCTGTTAAAGTAAGCTAGCTTGAAACTTTGAGGCTATTGAGGACCAATAACAATAATAATAATAATAGTAATAATATAGTAATAATAGTAATAATAGTAATAATAATAACAATAATAATATTAGTAATAATAATAATAATAATAATAATAATATAATAATAAAAACTATGGTTATTCTGCTATATGTCTGGCCCACCAAGCAGTATTATTAGTATTATTTCTCTTTAAATACTAAGCAAGCAAATAAACATGGGCTTACATTAGCAATGTTAGCAGTGCTGTCATGGTGACTTGCTGTACATACCTCAATTCAATCAGACTTTAGAAACACAACGGAGGGGGAGAGACTGAGGAGGATAGCCTGAGAATGGGATGATACACCAGTGTTAGAATGAGATGACAAGATATAAAGGAGGAGGGGAGGGAAGCGGAAAGAGGGGAGGTACTTGGGATGGCAAGAAAAGGAGGAAGGGGTGATTGAGTGCAGTGAAAGGAATGGAACAAGCTAAATACGTTTTCATAGCCATCTTATTATTAGATTACTTTTCATGTTTACTTACACCTGAAAAAACAGTTTTGGTCTCAAAACGTAGTTTCTCGTTTTGGTTACAACTGTACAAGGATTTAGTGTTTTATACACTCACATTATATTAAATTTTAAAATGATCCATTATGACACTTTGAAGTGGGTGTAATAATGGGAACTGTTGGTCGCTGTAAGTGCTCTGTGTTAACTAAACGGCAAACCCTAAAAGGAAAATGAATATATTCGGATTTTTAGGATCGTCCCTAGCTTTACTTTACCTAACCAGTTTCACATTTTACAACTGACAGATTACTCTGAACTGGTAATTAAACATGCATCTCACTTACATTTTGAAGGCAACTCTGCCACTTGAGTACAACACATCCTACAATACATTCTACTATTTCCCCTGTAAGAGTGAAAAAATCAAATTACTTCCAAGCTTTAATCTATTTTTTAAGAGTCATGTGGATGTTAAAGAGTTTATTTTTTGAGCCCTGTTACATATTCCTGGTCTGTAATGTGCATACTAATATTAGACGTTCACCTAAAAGTTCCCAGTCAGTAGATAAACCAGTTTGACAGTGTGTCTGTTTTTGCTTACTGAGCTAGCCATTGTGTTTTCAAACTGACAGCCATCCCATGAGACTCCTAAAAATATATATACAACATACATACATGTTTTATTTTCAACTGTGAGGATAGCAGAGTCTTATCTATGATTGTTGAACTGGATTAATGAGGCTTGAATAAGGCAAAGAACAGAGCATGAACATGAAAATGAGGGGAAAAGCATGTGATGGTGGAAAGGGGGCGGAAGGTTTGAGGAACAGGAAAAGGAAAGACTTTGGGGTTGAGGAAGAGTACACATTGGGAAACAACCAAGTAAAATATATAAGTGCCCCCCCCCCCCCCCCCCCCCCAAAAAAAAAAAAAATCAAACAAATAAACCAAAACAAACAAACATGTCAACATGTATTTCATTGTATAAAAAAGGTTCCAAATGAAAAAATAAATATTGATTAACATACATGTTTGAAGAGCACGAGCACATGTGGATGTGTGATTCTTAGGAAACTATATTTGTATTAAATACAAAGATAGAACATGCTGCATACATGTAACATGTATGTACTGATGTATATGCCTTGTGACTAGCTGACTGAGAGGCGATGACAGAGAAGATGACCTTAGCAGTGAGACAAAAGCCGTGTGAGCACAGAGGCATACTTTAAGACAATAGAGATGAAAAACACAAAGATATAAAGAACATGCAGAACAATAACAGACAGTAATCAGTAAAATAACAGAACACACAACAGTTAATGCGACCCAAATGCAGCTGACAATATTTCACTGAAATAAAATCACTGGGAAGAAGTGAGGAAGCACAAAAATGAAAGGAAGTGTAAAAAAACCAAAGAAAGCCATCAGTTTATTTACCCATTAGTTTGCATACTGGACCAAAGCTGTTCTTAGTAATGATCAATCTAATCATGGCTCATTGATTCAATATTCGTTTTAGACATTAAGACATTATATCTGCTAAAGCAAGGCATGCTAACGATGTCTGCTACATATGATGGGTTTCCACAGCAAAATATTTTGACTGGTGTAATCATTGCATCGTTTTTTTGTTTCATTTTTTTCTCTTTTGCACCTTGTTTCTTTTTTATAATTTCGTTTCCTGGTTTGAACTGAAACTGAGAAAGTTTACGACGCTGAATAGTGATAGAGAGACAGTGTTATGGTGTTTTAAATTAAAATGCTTTTAAAATTGTTCATGAGTCCTTATTTTGAACACGTTGTGTTGTTGTGTTACTTATGGTAAAATTAAGATTTGGTCACTTTGGTGACTCTTTCCAATGTGTTTATTTGCCGGCATACCTACCTACCTATTTGCAAGAATATGACGATCATCCAGTTTATTAGGCACAAATGTTGATTTCTCATTAATGTAAATATCTCATTAGCACATGGTAGCAACACCATGCATTTAGGCAAATAGACAAGTCAAACTGATCTGCTGAAGTTCAAACCAAACATCAGAACAGGGAAGAAAGGTGATTAGAGTGTCTTAAATGGGTTGATCTGACCATTCCTGCTAATGTAATGGCATCGCACAACGCACCACAACATCTCTAGGGTTTACAGAGTGTGAAAAGCTGAAATAAAAGGGCAGTTGTCTGAGCTCTCTGCTTTGTTGATGCTCAAGGTCAGAGAATTGCCAGACTGCTTTGAACTGAAAGGACGGCAGCTGGAACTTAAATAACCTCTCATCACAACTAATATATGCAGAAAAGCACCTCTGAATGCACAATAAGGCATGCTTCCAAGCAGCAACAAACCAGGTGCCACTCCTTTCAGCTGAGAACCAGAAACTAAGACTACAATTTGCATGGGGTCACTGAAATTGCCAAACTTGCATTTTGTAGTTCAGATTACCAAGAGTCAATCATGGAGCCTTAACCCAAATTGCTTTGCTGCACCAAGTCCCGCAGTTCCTCTGAACATTGTTTCCTTTGGTCTATTTGGCCAACAAGAAAAAAGTGGGGTGATACAGATAAATAGTCATTCATGACGAGGGTTTGGGGGGGGCTTTGCTGCCATTTCAGAATGTCTTCCGTTCTTCCCACACATCACAACCACAGAGCCAATTGTTTTGGATTAAATGACTTTTTTAATATTAAGGATGGCAATAAATCCCAATAATGTCAGCAGGAAAGAGGCAGGGAAAAAAGGAAGGACTGTTGTAAAGGCATTAAAAGAGACTTCTGGAGGCACTTTAAGGACAAAAGCTGAGCAACACAGTTGCACATATTTTGAAATGTGTGCAACTGTGTTTCTCTTGCCAAGGATCTTAATAAGCTGCATTGTAAAAAGGCTAGAAAGGACAAAGCACAGAGGCAAATTTTTTCCAAAGCCCTTCGAAGTTGTTCTTATACTTACCTGAATATTGGAGCATGCATTATTTTTAGGATTCGAGTTTTGTCTGTCTTTCTTAACTGCCTGCCTGCTCATTTCTCTAGAAGCTACAAATTTGTGTCTTGGTGTTAATCAGTTCACTGTCTCGTTAGGTAATGTGGCCCTTCGAAGCACGCCAGCAGTCAGTGTTTCAGCTCAGCCTGTTAGAGAGTTCGAGTGGCTCAGCAACTGTAAAACAACAGCACAAACTTTTTCGAACCTGTTTGTGTAATCTATGTCCAAAGGTGTTTTCTGAGGGATCCAATAATCTGCAAACAAGTAAATTATCAAACAAGCATCTCCCACTGTAGTCTCTGCAGGCTGTGCTGTCATACTAATCTGAGCTTAGCTTCACAGGACAGGACAAGGGAAACCAACCAACCACCCGGTTGGCATCCATGTGTCACTAGCCTGGTAGAATAATGAGGCAACCAGTACACAGCAGCTATTTTCACTCTGGTACTTTTCCAAGAAAATGATTTCTTTAAATTAATGTCTTTACATATTGAGTACTTTTGTGCAGAATTATGGCTTATTGTCACCGAAGACATATTTTATTGATCGTGGCTACGCTGTAGAGTCTGCAAATCAAATCATAAAGTTTGGTAAAAACATAAAGCAGAACAAATGGGACTTGTGGCACCCTCCCCTTATCTGTAAGTACCAGAGTGAGAGGAGAAGGAGGAAGAAGAGGAGTAGGAGGAGGGGAAGACAGCTACACACAGAATACAGGCAGACGGAGAAAAAAGGATGGATGTAAAATAGAAAAAACAGAAACAAATAGAGAAAAAGACAAACAGACAGATGATAGTGTGACACAGATCACTATGAGCCCACAAACAAGTACATGACTTTATACAACCTGGGGAAGGAGACAGTAACATCACAACAACAAAATAACAACAGCAGCATACTTCTACCTTTCAGGCCCACTAATTACCTGTTTTGGTATCAATCAACACACTGCAGGTGTAAAAATGGAAAGTGTAGCTCTCTCACACAAAACACAATAAATAGTACACAGGACATGCGTTTACTCCCGCAGTCATGCTCTGATTCTTATGCAGTATGTTTACTATGTTAAACTGTACTGAAATTGTGTGAGCTGCTCCTGACATGAATTTAGATTAAATGCTGTCTTTTTGAGTGTCACATGGGGAAATTTTGCACAAACACATATTGCAGTCTGTAGAGGAAGCTTTAGGCATGCAGATTTTGATCATTTTAAAAATCAAGTGTTCTACTGATTATTCTATTAATCAGATCAGATCAAAATTAATTTGTCTTATGAACAATCTTAAATATTCAAAAGAAACAATGACACGCCTTCTAAAATGATCTGCTCATTGGTTTCCATTTTAGAAATTGCATTAGTTTTAACAGTTTAACTGCATACAGTATACATACACAATGCTACAGCAATAGTGGAGCCAGGACAACAGGTCAGGGGGAGATTTCACCCCCTGACCCCACCCGACTGGGTACCAAGCCCCAAGTACAATGGAAGAAGAAGCATTGAGTGCAAAACGAACTGACTTGAAAGACAGGATCATGGCAAAGCTGGCAACCTGCATCCTCCGTAGTAGGTTACCAAGATTAGGTGAAGTATGTGAAGGTCTACTAGAAGATGTGGATGCAGCGCTGTACCATCACTGAGACTAATCAGCTGATCTACACTATGGCAGCAGGGATCAGTGAGATGCTTGGCTACAAGTTGAAAAGCCACAAGGAGCAGTACCCTCCACGGAGAAGGAAACTACAGGCTAAGATCAAGGTAGCACAGAGGGAAGTTAGCCAACTATTGGAGTAACAGACAGGTGCACCAAAGAAGATGCCTAAAAAGTACAGCAAGTTGTCCATGCAGTACTGGAAGAGCATATGGGGGAAGGACGCAACCCATAATAACAGTGGTCAGAGGCCTGTGGGTCTAAGAGCAAATCAACTGCACCTCCCGGAACAGGGTCCAGTGACCATCACAGTGACAGATATAAAAAGAAAGGGTCTCCAGTATGAAGGACAGCACCAGGCCCCGACATAATTCACGTCTACTGGCTATAGAAGCTGACGGCACTTCATGAACACATGGCAGCACAAATGAACCAGCTGATAGTAGATGAGACACACCCAGAATGGCTAACTGAAGGCCAGACAGTCCTGAACCCAGAGAACCTCCAGAAGTGTTCGGTACCATCCAACTAGGCAATAACCTGCCTCAGTACCACATGGATGCTCCTGTCAGGCATCATAGCGGCTAAGATAAAAAGGCACATTGGTCAATACATGAGCGAGGCACAGAAAGGGCTTGGCAGAAATACCAGAGGGACAAAACACCAGCTCCTGGTCGACAGAGCAGTCGCCCAAGATTGCAAGACCAGACTGACCACCTGTGCACCTCCTGGATTGACTACAAGAAGGCCTATGACTCAATGCCCCACACCCGGATCATGAAATGCCTGGAAATGTGCAAGATCAACAGGACCCTAAGAGCCTTCATCAGGAACTCAATGGAGATGTGGCGTACAACACTAGAGGCACAAGTCACCATCAAATGAGGGATCTACCAGGGAGATGCTCTGTCCCCACTGCTGTTCTGCATAGGCCTGAACCCCCTAAGTGAGATCTCTTACAAGACTGGCTACGGATACCGACTACAGAACGGCGCATTCGTCAACCCATCTCCTCTATATGGATGACATCAAGCCGTATGCCAATAGTGAATGAGACATTAATTCACTGATCCACACCACCAGGATATACAGGTTTAATGTTGAAATGTCGTTCGGATTGGATAAGTGTAATTGGATGGTAACAAAGAGAGGGAAGGTAGTCAGAACTGAGGGGATCAAACTATTAGAAGGCAACATTGCAGACATCAAGGACCGTTGAAAGTACCTGGGAATCCCACAGTTAAATGGGAGGCATGAAGAGGCCGCTAGTAAAGCTGCAACCACCAAGTACCTGCAGAGGGTCAGACAGGTCCTGAAGAGTCAGCTGGATGGGAAAAACAAGATCTGGGCTCAGGTACCCTGCTGAAAAAAAAATAAGCTGGCCAAAGCAGGAGATAGAAGCCACCGATATCACCAAGTCCAGCACCCTGAGGCTGTATGCTAAGTGGAAGGAAGGAGGCCGGGGACTGCTTAGTGTCAGAACCACTGTCTAGGATGAGACAACGAACAGGTACATCAGGAAGATGGCCACAACTCACCATGTGTGTAGTGAATACCTCAGGCAGCAGAAACCCAAAAAAGAAGAGGAGGAAGTAGTTGAACCATCATTGAAGGACAGGCCCTTGCATGGTATGTATCACTGGCAGATAGAGGAAAGGGCTGACATCCAGATATCCCCCCATTGGCTGGACAAATCTGGACTGAAAGACAGCACAGAGGCACTAATCATGGCAGCACAGGAACAAGCTCTGAGCACAAGATCCATAGACTCTCAAGGTCAAAATGGGAGACGCCCCCAAGGGTAATTGAGAATGACCGAGCTAAGTTCCTGTGGGACTTCCAGATACAGACAGACAAAAAAGTGGTGAATAACCAACCGGACATAGTGGTGGTAGATAAGCACAAGAAGACGGCCGTAGTAATAGAAGTAGCGGTACTGAATGACAGCAACATTAGGAAGAAGGAACACGAGAAGCTGAAGAAGTACTAAAGGCTCAGAGAAGAGGTCAAGAAGATGTGGAGAGTGAAGGTAGCGGTGGTCCCCGTGGTAATCGGAGCACTCGGTGTGGTGACTCCCAAGCTAGGCGAGTGGCTCCAGCAGATCCCAGGAACAACATCGGAGATCTCTTTCTATTTTCTTTAATGCAAAAATAAATACATAATCACAAGTACAGTAACATCAAATAAAATAAGGCATACATACAAACTAAACTAAGGCACCAAATATAAAAGCCCTCTTCCTGGAAAGCTTTATTACATAACTAGGAGGCAATTAAGAGTTTTGACCGTAGGGCTACTGTATCTCTTGGATGAGGTAGAGTTTGTGTGGGTTTTTTGTGTATGTAATATTTTATGTTAATCTATCTAAAATAATGTTACCAGAGCTTTGAAATAAATTTATTCTTGTACATTTAATTCAATTTATTTTTTATACAACGCCAAATCACAACAATAGATGCCTCAAGGTGTTTTAAATGCCCTTTTTTAGACTAACCACTGCTTCAGGTATCACTGTGGTAGACAGTATGACAGCTGCCGTGAGCCTTCAGCATGCTGCCTAATTCAAACATTGTGCCAGATTTTTAAGACTAAAAAGTCCCACCAGCTTTTTCCCTGTAAATGTTTGTATCGGAATTAGAGTAAAAAAATAAAGATTATGTAGACAGTTTTTTATAACTGAGTTATTTGAGTTACTTGATGAATCCTTGCAGCCCTAGGAATTACGAAAAAACAAAAAACTTGTTGCCGGAAGACAAGTCATGTCAGGGCATGGGAAGGACTGATACTGTTGTCAGTCTGCACAACAGATAGGGATATTTAAACCTACTAGTGCTAACTTGAGGCACAGCTAGTACCAATACATCGAAGAACTCATAAGCTTGGGTCACAGGTCTCGCTTCCCTAACATAGGCATCAGCCACTCTCAAATTCTCTACTGAAAGGCTGCATGCCATTTATGAGAGTCAATAAAACTTGCTCCGGTATTGTTTACCGGATAATAATCTTCTATAAGGATTGTAGTGTATGTATTTAAGTTATGCCAAAAAGTAAGGACATTTGTCTTTGGCCAATCATTTCTTTGTTGTAATTATGCTTCTTGACCATAGATGTTATATAGTTAATAAAGCTGTTTACGTCCCCCTAGATGGTGCCACATTTGTAGGGATTTTTGGGTTGAATAACACAGCTGAATTTGTAGGTTGCATCCATGAAAAGTTTTCCATATCTTGTCTGCCAAATCCAAACACTTTATTCTGGTATTTACTCTCTAATCAAGTTACAACATTATCTCTAAGTGACTCCTAGAAACATCTCCAAATTAAAGAACAAATTACTTACTATAGAGAATGCCAGACACAGGAGATGAAGTGGGCTAGTCAAGAAGACAACACTACCTCATTGGTAAGAAAAGGCTTGTCATAACTGGAGGCAATCTGAATGCAGAGATGAGATTCTATAACCTGGGTCCTACTGCTACACTGCCAAACTCTGTTCAAATGACAACGGTCACTCCAACAGAGCAGAGCTCTTCTTCCAGAATGGAGAGAATGAAATGACCTACCTGCAGTCCTCAAACTTGTTGAACACTTGTGGGATCAGTTTGGGCATGTTGTTCGTGCCAAAGTGACTAACTAGACACTTGCAATAAGAGCTGGTTGAAGAATGGGACGCCATCCCAATAAAGTGCATGACCAATTTATTAAATGATTAAATTGTCAGCATGTCTTATTTCTTCAGTCATCAATTATCCAAACCAATAAACGACATCAAACAAGAGTCAACAGCAGAACAGGTTGCCTGCCATTGGTAGAGAAGTTACCCCCACACTTAATCCTGCTGCTCATCTCACAGATACATTTTCCTTACACATGTGGCACCGTTTCAGGCGAAACAAACAGCTGTATATGATTTATTGCCAGGAAGCATTGTTACAACAAGAAAGAATCAACCAAACACAAATTGTATTACTTTCTGTGCTGAGTTTATGTCTGTATGTATGCTCTGTGTACATCTCCACCATTACAGTGTCCAATCTGAAGTAAACAGCACACAAACACTGTCCCACATATAGAAATTTTTCACATCTACAAATGTGATGTTACATTCTCCGTTTGCATTTGTTCCTCTCGTTGTCAACATACATCACCCGTAGACAACAGTCACCAGACTTTGTATTTGGAATTGTGTTCAAGTCACAGCTAAATATGTCGTGATGAGACACTTCAACCAAGGCCTGTTAACAATTGTCCATGTGGTGGGTTTTGGCTAGTAATAATAATAATAATATTGGTCATAATACTACTAATATTACTAATATGTATTTCACGTGTTTAACAATTTTCATTTTTATTTGTTTTGCTGGTGAAAAAACAGAAAGTGACTCTTTTGAAATTTAAAGGAACATGGGAGCTGAGCGTACTCATACAGTGTTATTTAATTCTTTCTATTTTATAGCCTTTTACTAGTATCTTACTATCTCAGTTCTCAGAGAGGCTGAGCTTCTGAGCTGGTGCTCCGTTAGCACCAGGTTACTTGAGACAGCTGTTATGGTATGTAAATAAAATAAAATTGAATTGAACTCACTGACTCCTTACAACCCTCAACAACTGTAGCAAGGTCTTGGTTCGCATCACCAGCAATAAGTTGGACTCAACTTCTGCTCATAACTTTTATGGATAGAATTTGCAGGTGTAACCACGTAACGGAGGGTCTCCACTTTGGTGGCCTTGGGATTACGTCTCAGCTCTTTGCTTTCTCTTGGTCTCATCAAGCTTTAACAGGTTGACTGACAGATGGATTGGTGTCACATCGGCCTGTGCGATGAAGAGGGAGGTGAGTGTAAAAGTGATTTTCTTTGTGGCACTTCTGCCGGTTGTGCACCTCTTGGTTTTTGTAACCTGGGACTTTGTGCCATGGCTGCTGCAGCTGGGCTGAAGACATGAATTCCAAGGACCTCAACAGCTATAGGACGGTGGCTCTGACATCCCACCTGATGAAGACCCTGGAACGGTTGGTCCTGGCACAGCTTTGGCCCCTGATGAGCTCATCACTGGACCCACTTCAGTTTGCCTACCAGCCTGGCATTGGAGCGGATGATGGAGACCGCTGGGAGCACTGTGAGAATCATGTTCTTTGATTTCTCCAGTGCCTTTAACACCATTATTCCCACAGTCCTGAAGGACGAGCTGGAGAACTCAGGAATAGACCATCACCTCACTACCTGGATCCTGGACTACCTCACCGACCGACCACAGTATGTGAGGACTCAGGGCTGTGTGTCGGACGGGGTCGTCTACAGTACGGGGGCCCCACAGGGAACGGTTCTGGCTCCGTTCCTCTTCACCATCTACACTGCAGACTTCTCCCACAACTTCACCCAGTGCTTCCTGCAGAAGTTCTCTGATAACTCTGCAATAGTCGGCCTCATCACTGATGGGGACAACAGGGAGTACAGAGAACTGACTCAAGACTTTGTGGACTGGTGCCAGCAGAACTACCTCCAGATCAACGCCAGTAAAACCAAGGAGCTGGTGGTAGACTTCCACAGGCACAAACATCCCCCACTGCAACCACTGAACATCCAATTCATGGACATTGAGGCTGTAGGCAGCTACAGGTACCTTGGTGTTCATCTGAACAATAAACTGGACTCATAACTCAGACGCCCTCTACAGGAAAGGGCAGAGCAGGCTGTACCTGCTGCAGAGACTCAGGTCTTCTGGAGTGAAGGGCCCACTCCTAAAGACCTTCTATGACTCTGTGGTGGCCTCAGCCATGTTTTGCGGTGTGGTCTGCTGGGGCGGCAGCATCTCTGCTGGGGACAGGAAGAGACTGAACAGGGTGATCCGAAGGGCCAGCTCTGTTCTAGGATGCCCTCTGGACCCAGTGGAGGTGGTGAGTGACAGGAGAACGGCGGCTAAGCTGTCATCCCTGTTGGACAACATCTCCCACCCCATGCAGGAGACTCTGACAGCACTGAGCAGCTCCTTCAGTGGGAGACTGCGGCACCCACGGTGTGGGACGGAGAGATTTCGCAGGTCTTTCCTTCCAACTGCTGTCAGACTCCACAACAAAAACTTCACAACTCACCAAACACACAAATCCATATATGTGCAATACCAAAAACACTAAGTGCAATTTCTTTTCTGACAACATTGTATTTTATTCTGTTGTATATAGTATCTTTTTCTTATTATCTTATCCTATCCTATACACAAATGTACGATTGTGACGGTTTGTACTGCCATTTTAATTATATTCCACTACAGAAGCTCAGAGACATGCAGATACAGTGGCTTGCAAAAGTAACTTTCCCACATTTTGTCTCATTACAGCCACAAACATGAATCAATTTAATTGTAATTCCAGGTGAAAGACCAACACAAAGTGGTGCACACGTGAGAAGTGGAACGAAAATCAGACATGATTCCAAACATTTTTTACAAATAACTGCAAAGTGGGGTGCGTGTAATTATTCAGCCCCCTTTGGTCTGAGTGCAGTCAGTTGCCCATAGACGTTGCCTGATGAGTGCTAATGACTAAATAGAGTCACCTGTGTGTAACCTAATGTCAGTACAAATACAGCTGCTCTGTGACGGCCTCAGAGGTTGTCTAAGAGAATATTGGGAGCAACAACACCATGAAGTCCAAAGAACACACCAGACAGGTCAGGGATAAAGTTATTGAGAAATTTAAAGCAGGCTTAGGCTACAAAAAGATTTCCCAAGCCTTGAACATCCCACAGAGCACTGTTCAAGCCATCATTCAGAAATGGAAGGAGTCTGGCACAACTGTAAACCTACCAAGACAAGGCCGTCCACCTAAACTCACAGGCCGAACGAGGATCTGAAAACTGCTGTTCACAAACGCTGTCCATCTAATCTGACTGAGCTGGAGCTGTTTCAAAGAAGAATGGGCAAAGATTTCAGTCTGTAGATGTGCAAAGCTGGTAGAGACAGACCCTAAAAGACTGGCAGCTGGAACTGCAGCAAAAGGTGGTTCTACAAAGTATTGACTCAGGGGGCTGAATAATTACACACACCCCACTTTGCAGTTATTTATTTGTAAAAAATGTTTGGAATCATGTATGATTTTCGTTCCACTTCTCACGTGTGCACCACTTTGTGTTGGTCTTTCATCTGGAATTCCAATAAAATTGATTCATGTTTGTGGCTGTAATGTGACAAAATGTGGGAAAGTTCAAGGGGGCCGAATAATTTTGCAAGCCGCTGTATTCAGAGGGAGAAGTTAGAACAATTTATTAACTGCAGAGTTTCCGAAACCTTACTAAGACTAAGCAAAAAAAAAACACTTGACAAAGTCTTGGCTTCTGTTTTGATTTATTCTCCTCTTGTATTAGCGCTTACATAGTGATATTGTGGTGACACCTGTTGTTCAGAAGAACACTGCAGCTTTCTGCACCTTAATGGTGGATGTAAATACAAGTGAAACAAGCAAAGCGGACATTGCAGAGGGAATACTGGGGCCTTTATAGAGAGGAGAGCTTGGTCATTAAGAAGGGGGTCAGATTAAAGATCAAAAAAGAGGAAGAGGTGACTGGGGAGAGGGAGGTCTGGGCGTCTCTCCTTAGACATCTGCCCCTGAGACTTAAACCCATGTAAGCGGCAGAAAATGGAAGGATGGATGGAAGAAATGTAATTACGTACATTTTATGTGTAAGGAAAGGCAAGTAATTTGTGTCAAGAGGCAATGCAGGATAGCTCCCCAGATTCTGGGGGAGCTATCCTGGCTGTAATTAGCTGTAACGAGATGTAGTGGGCCAATAATGGCTTGATAAACACAGCTGATAATAGTTAGCAGTGAAAATATATTAAATCACATATTTGTAATATGTATAAATTATATGTGCATTCTTTCCATGTGCATATAATTTATTTACACACACAGATTGAATTTCCAGTGTAATTTATACGAAAACACACAAACACATACAGAAACCATGCATATGCCCCAACATATTTACTATGTGATGCTGAATCACACTTAAAAGCTTTACAGTAACAAAAACACAGTGTGTGTGTTCCTGTCTAGCTATCTTTGTGAGGACCGAAATCTGCATTCTACTATACTTGTGAGAACCAACAGTCACTTGTGAGGACACACAAACCAATCCTCACAAATTTGAAGCATTTAAAGGCATTTTCGAGGCTCAAAATGTGGTTTCAGGGTCAGAGTTACAATTAGGTTATGGTTAGGCATTCATCTTTAATGGTTAGGGTTAGGGTAAGGGGCTAGGGAAAGCATTATGTCAATGAAGGTCTTCACTAAGATAGCTGAACGGGCGTGTGTGTGTGTGTGTGTGTGTGTGCGCGCGTGTGTGTGTGTGTGTGTGTGTGTGCGTATTGCAAGGTTTTATGTCGTGTGATCTGATGTTAATGTTGACTCTGGTATCTTTTTTTTGCAAACAAATTTCAATATTGTATAATTTCACCTTCCTCTGTATCTTCCTCGTGCTCGTTGGGAATGCTGTCCCTCCTCCTGTACCTGTCGATGGTTTGTGCTAGCAACAGCACCCTCCTGGGATGGGAGCTGGTACTACTGTTGATGGTGCAGCAACAGCAACCTCAAAAGGTAATGTGTCTTTAATTTGACACATTTTGCTGCATTAATTTTTCACTTTTATGCCAAAATTTTTAAGCCAAATTACAAGTTCTGCCCTAATTTTGGTAGGTTAGCTATTCCTGGGAAGGTTCACCACTGTTCCGAGTTTTCTCCAATTGTGGATAGTGGCTCTCACCATGGTTTATTAGAGTCTTTGTTGGTTTGTTGGAGTCCCAGAGCACAACCCTTTCCCGTCTGATAGATTTCAATAACTTTGTTTCTCAGCTGTTTCTTTAGATTTGATGTGGCTAATTCAACTGAGCTCAGCTTTCCAAAAACATGTAGTTAATGACATAATTTGCAAAGGGGGAATTACATACATTTGAATAGCTTTTCTGCTGTAAGATATACAATCATCATTTAAAAACTGTGCATTTATTCCAGTTTCTTTGTCTATTAAAAATCCGTATGGGGGCTTTTTCACAGCATTGTACTTCACATTAGTGGGATTTTAATATGTGTGGAATAAAACTGAACTGACTGTAAAGGTTTCATGAAATACGATAAATTGTTTTGTTTAATCCACTTTAATCTATTTAAATCTACTATGGTAATATGGTAATTTTTTCTAATGTCATCATGGGTCTAACCTGCCATAATCCAGGTTAGCTATTCTACTATTTTCAGTTTTATTCTATCTGAACCTCAAGGTGCCTGTTTCAGTTGCTCCTGTTTTTTTTCTTACTTACTTCTCTTTATTATTATTGTAGTGTGTTTGTTTTAAATAGCTCTGTCTCATACGTGTGGGTTGAGAGAGTTTTCTTCCTTCTGTTATTTTCAGTGAAGAATGGGATCGGGGTGAAGCAGCTACACACCTCATGCTTTATTTACTCCAGGGATCAGCTGATCGCCCTGGTGACACTGTTTTACATTAACTGCTCAGATTCTTTTATATAGTCCACTTTCTGCGAGACCAGCTTGCAGATGTTGCATCAGCAGATTCGTCATTTTCAACAAATGGTTATCTCTGTTTGCCAGCGTATCATGCGGTCTGATAAGATTGTGGACCTCGGGGGGAAAAAAAGGTCTCTATCTTGTACAAATGCATATTCGTATCAATATTATCATCAGGGAACAATGGCTCTACTTTCATTAGAAAAACAAAACAAAAACACGCCATCCACCTGACCTCAAAGCTCTGTGTTTCTGTAACATAAATAAGGAGCCAACATTTCCCTACGACATCACTGATCTTATCAGACTTTACCTCTATATATCCTGTTCACTCTGTCAGCTGTTAAACTCCGGTTGCTGATTAAAGAAATACACCAACAATGGTCACAGTTTAACATGGGCAACTCAGGCTCGATGTCACGAAATGTCACAATATTCTGCACAGAATAAGCAGATGTACCTTGTTCTGTCACCACAGAGCTTCTGGAGATAGTGTTTACCCTCAGAGTGACTGATCTCATTTAAAAGTAATAAAGGCAATTTAAAAGGAGGGAGGACCCTGCAGCATATCAGTCAGCGTAGAAACAGGCCATAAGTTTCAGGAACCAGGCTGGAATCAATTTTGAGTGGCGTTAACATGGCTACTTGTGTTTCTTTTGGTTTCTGACCAGGTACTCCAGCTTCCTCTCACAGTCCAAAGACATGAAGCTAATGTGGTTAGAATAACTGGTAAATCTAAATTAACCTAAATCTAAATCTGCTGCGACCGGTTGGTGAGAGAGAACGACCGCCATGATTCATCCATTGGGGAATCCAAACAATCTCTGGCTAAGTGGACAACACAGAAGACTTAATTCATCAGGCCATTTAGACCTACGGGCCAGTGGACACTCTTTCAATGATGAGGATGTCCACATTCTGGAAATGGAGGAACGCTGCTTTACGCGAAAAGGGAAAGACCATCTCTAAATCGAGGAGGGGGCCTTAGGATAAAGACATGCTGTGGAAGAGAGCCAGAGATTAATAACAAGTATGATTCAATGCAGAGAGGTCTGTTAACACATAGTGAGTGAAGAAGAAACACCCAATGCATCATGGGAGTCCCCCAGCAGCCTACAACTATTGCAGCATAACTAAGGGAGGAGTCAGGGTCACCTGACCCAGCCCTAACTATATGCTTTAGCAAAAAGGAAAGCGCTTGCATTGCATTTGTATGCCAGGGCAAGTGCTGGCATGCTTGCACTGACATGCTTGTGCTTGGCGTGGTGCAACGGGAAACCACCATTGTACAGCACAAGCAATAGAAATAGATGGGCTTTAGAGCACAGTGCTCTGTGTGCAGCGTCCTATGTCAAAGGGTCTATAGCCTCCCGAGAAAGACCAGAAACCCCTCCCCCACCTGTCACTATCAGTCTCGACCAGGTTCAGAGTAAAATGTGAAGACTCCGCTCAGGCAGGTCTGCAGGACCAGACGGGGTGAGTTCCCCATGTCCTCAAGGCTCGTACCCCCCAGTTTTGTGGAGTCTTTATTAAAACGTTCATGCTGAACGTGAGTTGGTTCCCGCTGCTGTGGAAGACGTCCTGCCTCATTCCTGTACCAAAGAAGCCACGTCCCAGAGGCCCCCAGCATTACAGGCCTATGGCACTGACTTCCCACATCATGAAGACCCTGGAAAGACTGTTAGGCCACATCTGCACCCCTTCAGTTTGCTTACCAGCCCTGCCTCAGAGCTGAGGATGCCATCATATACCTGCTACCCCACAAGCATCCATCCTCTTTCCTTTCCTATTGACCCTCTACACCACAGACATCAGTCACTTAATGGACCTTCCTGCCACGTTTAGAAATTTTCTGATGACTCTGCTCTGGTTGGATTCATCAGTGGGGGGAATGAAATGGAGTACCCAGTAGTGGTGGACTCCTTTGTTACGTGGTGCGAGCAGAATCATCTGCAGCTCCATGTGACAGAGACCAAGGAATTGATTGGGGACTTTAAGAGGACCAGAAAACCAGCTGCAATCTACACGAAGTGCCAGAGGCGTCTGTATTTTCTGAGACAGCTGAGATGATTTAACATCTGTAGGACAATACTCAGGATTGTCGAGTCCGTTGTGGCCAGTGCTATCTTCTATGCAGTTGCATGTTGGGGCAGGAGGTTGAGGGTCATGGATGCCAAGAGACTCAATAAAATGATGTGCAAGGCCAGTAAGATGGTGAGGTTGGAGCTCCCTAAAGGTAGTGTAGGAGAAGAAGTCCAAGATGAGGAGAATACTGGACAATACCTCTCACCTACTCCATGACAGGTCACAGGCCAGTACAACGGGATACTAAGAT
Source organism: Rhamphochromis longiceps (assembly GCF_057381845.1). Lineage (NCBI taxonomy): Eukaryota > Metazoa > Chordata > Actinopteri > Cichliformes > Cichlidae > Rhamphochromis > Rhamphochromis longiceps. The sequence goes on along the minus strand of NC_140560.1, from coordinate 1,233,687 downwards.
TACCCAAATACACCACTAACTACACAGGAAACTGGCTAGCTCGCTGTACGATCCCTCCATCAAAGTCACAAGTACACACCCTAAACATCAAGTCAATATGATAAGAAGGGCAGCAAAATGTCACATATTTCTTTTTCATTTGTCTAATATACTGGGATATTTATAAGATCTATTTGTATTTATTAGACTCTTTTTACTATATTTTGTAATATTATTTTGTAATATTATTGAATTGAGTTTAGTTAGTTCCTGTTCTTGCTGTCTTGGATCAACTGTGACCACATAATTTTCTCCCCGACTGATGAAGTATTCTGATTCTGATTTTGAGCCTAATCTAACCTAATGACCAGAGCTCTAATGTACTGCATTAAGTGCACTACATTATATGCACTCTGATGTAGTACATGTAGTCTAGTTTAATATTGGAAGCTGTGAATCATTTTATGTGCATCAGAATGATTCTTACTTTTTGTTGTTGTTGTTTCTAAGAAGAAGAAGAAGAAAACCCAACTTCTGATATCATAAGGTTATGACTCAGCACTGAAGGTGACTCAAGGGGTTCATTTCAGTGACAGTATGTTAGCATAGTTAGTCTGGTGTAGTGAACTGTATTGTTTTTCTTCTAATTGTATTTGTATTTGAGCCATATTCAGTCAAATGATATCTATTGCAATATTTAATGATCTAATGTGGTTTAATTAGCTTTAAAGGTAATCTTTGGTTCACTTATGCAGTTTAGTAGTTCAGGTTATTAAGGGTGCTCTGGGTTACCTCTGTGTCTCTGTGGTTTGATCCAGGAGAAGGTGGAATCCTACCGAGCTGTAACAGAGCCCCCTCCAGCTTGTGGCTAATTGTGTGTGTGTGTGTGTGTGTGTGTGTGTGTGTGTGTGTGTGTGTGTGTGTGTGTGTGTGTGTGTGTGTGTGAATCAGGGAAATACAGTGTGGGGGGTACAGGACGATTGTGAGAGAGTTTAAAAAAAGGAAGGTCAAGGAAAATTGTGTGGCAGGTCATGTTGGCAAACGTTACGTTGGGAACAGGAATATAATAGGAAAATGAATGGATGAGGACAATCAGCAGACACAGTTGGCGGACAATAAGCAGCAGCAGAAGGGGGCAAAGTAAGAATCATCGGATGGATGAATAATAGACAAGACAGTGGAGATGGGAAAGAAGAGAGTATGAGGAAGAGAGAAAGAAACAAAGAATGAACAGTTAATGAACTTCAGTGTAACAAAGTAAGAAAAATAAACTATGCAGTGAATAGATAAGAGTGACAGTGAGAGAGAGAGCAGAACAATGAAGCAGGGTGATATGGTGAACACACTGAAACGTATTTGATCCATCTGTTCAGCAAGATAAAATATGAAAAATAGCACACTTACAAAAAATGATCTAAATATACATGACGTTCGATATGTTTCTTACTGTGAACAAAGCCCAGAAGGAAACGAGTATCCACACTAGTCTGGAGCCCTTTAGCTGGAGGACCATGTAAGCACACAAATCTCCACATTAGCTGTTTTTCAACCTGCCAGCTCCTCGGGCATAGATAGCCCAGTTATTCCAATGATGCATTCATACCTTGTGAATAAGCATTATGTGTGCTGTCTCTGCACATCTAGCAGTGGAAAGACGTCTGAAGGGACTATTTCCTACTATGGAATATATCCCAACATGATCCCAAATGACTCTGAGTCAACTCTGCTATCAGTCAGCAGGGAGGACATGGTGCACATAACATCTACCAGTGCCACCCACCACCACCAAATTGGTCAACCTGGGGGAAATAGCCCTTTTCTCTGAGAGTCTGTCACATTATATCTTGCTTGTGATCACTGTATATAAGTACAGACGGCATAATTACAATTTGGAAAACAAGTATTTGACAGTTTGATCAAAGTCGGACAGAAACCCTGACGTATGCTGCCAGCAGAGGTCCATGACAGGAAAACATATTTGCTAGTGTTATTTTAGTTTTCATGGGATTTGTTGACAGTATAAAAACATAAAGTAGCACCAGTATCTGCTGTGTAATACCTACCTGGAGAAAGAATTACAGTTGACATTATAATCCCTCAAAAAGAGTAGTGTTTCATAATGAAGCAGTTTAGCTGTGTGAAAAGAGATTGACACAAAGAGCTCTATCAGCTGCCATAAACAGTGTGAAGCATACACTGAAGGACAGTGTAGTACTACTAAGGGACTCTTCAGTCACCTCAGTGCAGAATATTAATACAATGATTTTTCAATTCATTGAATTCAGTTCAATGAATCAGTGATTACTTTTGTGGTTCAGCACAGTAAATCTAGTCACTCAATCTCAGGGCACCAGACACTAGCGCCGCAGCGACCTCTGCAGTACAGATGGAGGACATACAAATTTAGGGAACTTCCTCTACAATCACATACTTGGAAAGCAGAAAGGAGAGTCATGTGTTACATGTGCCACGGACAGCGTTTGTGATTATGAACAGTCTCAAGGCAGTGAGACTGCAAAACTAAGCTTGCATTAAAAAGAATGGATGGAATGGGAATGTGATCAATTGTGTGCTTTAGGATGATTTAACTCATTTTATTTTAAATGACAACACCATGGCTTTTTTATTATTGCTTATGTTGGAGTAATCTTCTCTCAGTGTTGTAGTTAACTCAGTGTACGTGTGTATATATGTATGTAAGTCTGAGATCAAACGTGATATTTTCACACACTATGCATATTGTTGCTTTAATCAATCAGGATCATGTACTGCTGTCACTCAAGTACCCCCCTCCCCTCTCTGCATCTTTTCCCCTCAGTATCCCCCTCCACCCCCTTACCTTTTCGAACGTTTCCGTCTGTTGTGCGCTGGAACTCCCCTGCGCTCAGCAGGAAGCACGCCCGGTCGTGCGGGTAGCGCTCACGGCTGGTGGTGGAGCCTAGCCCACCGGTAGCCGGGCTACGCTCATCTCCCAGGACCTGGTCGATGGTAGGGCAGTCCTCATTGGCCAGAGCCGCAGCGTTAGCTGCTGCATCACCGTTCTGCTTGGAGTCTGGTAAAAGAGGGAAGGAGAAGGCAGTTAAAAGATTATAGGAGTGACCATTATGGTAAATGGCCTGCATTTATATAGCGCTTTTCTAGTTCCTAAGGACCCCAAAGCGCTTTACACATCCAGTCATCCACACATTCACACACATTCACACACTGGTGATGGCAGCTACACTGTAGCCACAGCCACCCTGGGGCGCACTGACAGAGGCGAGGCTGCCGGACACTGGCGCCACCGGGCCCTCTGACCACCACCAGTAGGCAACGGGTGAAGTGTCTCGCCCAAGGACACAACGACCGAGACTGTCCAAGCCGGGGCTCGAACCGGCAACCTTCCGATTACAAGGCGAACTCCCAACTCTTGAGCTACGATTGTTATAGCTGTGTGCCAGGATGAATCAAAACATTTAATCTTTTAACATTTCTTATCTCTTCTATGGGGGTCACGTGCTGTGAATCAAGCTCTGTCTCCTTCTGCTTCAGCTGCTTAGTCCAGTATTTGAAACCTTGGTGTAGTTTAGCCCCTCCCTCTGCTGGAGGCTTCTTCCTGTTAAACGGGAGTTTTTTCTTCCCGCTGTTGCCAAAGTGCTTGCTCGTTGGTGGTCACCTGATGGTTTTTCCTATATTATTGTAGGGTCTTTACCTTACAATATAAATTGCCTTGAGGCAACTATTGTTGTGATTTAGTGTATGAATACATTTTAAAAAACAAATTGAATTCAATTGTAGGTTGTTGTTGTTTTTTAAATCAGGCTTTCTGTTGAGAATTTTATAGAATTGTTATTTATTTATTTTTAACCTGTTCATTTTATTTTGTTACTTTGTACCTTTTTATTCTCTATTGTGACACTTCATGTTCTAATTTATTTCTGTTTTTTGTGTACAGCCCTTTGTGACTGTCTGTGAAAAGTGCTGAACAAATAAACGTTACTTACTTATAACACAAAATTAGAATATCTCAATGCCTGAAACAAAGATGTATGTATATATAGGCATAGATGACGTGCTGAACGTGTCCTGTCTTACATCTTTCTTTTCTTTTTACTCATCTCCATGGTGTCACTAGAATGCCACAATGTAGCACACAAAACATGATCAATCAGCTTTAATTGCTTATTAACCAAATATGCACTATGGTGGTTAACATTGTTGTCCTGTTCTCCTCATGTCTGTGAGGGTTCTCTCCAGGTGCTCTGCCATGTAGTTACTGATCTTATGTTAATTGGTGTGTCTACAGCCCATAGGTGTGAATGACTCTCTCTGCATTAGGGTGCCAACAAACTGGCTATGTGTCTACACTCTGCCTCTCAACCTATAGAATCTTTGAGCACTACATGACCTTGAGCTGGGTAAGTGGAAAAGGAAGGATGGATGACGACTGAAGTAGCTGGAAAACTGTTCTGGATTCTTCCAGCTTACTTTAACCACAGCACACAAGCAGAGACAGTATCACATGAAGTGAAATGCTTTTTATTATATTGAGCAACTGGTCATCTCATCAATCTCATCATTCTCTATTGTAATATCTTTCAAAACACCCTTTTCCCTTTTTGTTTTATAATTGATTTTTTAAGAGTGTGACTTGTGTGTTATTCATATTTCCAAATGCATTTTTAAGTAGAATGAGTCAATACGCTGAGCTTGTTTGGTCTCCCACTACTATCAACAAATAAGCTCCAACACCTTTATGTGGTGAGGTGGCGTCTGAAGCTCTTCAACTCTGTGGCAACATGTTGTGACAGAGCATACAGACAGCCTCAGGACCTGTCTGTATGCTCTGTCACATCAATTTGTTAAAGATATTCTAACAGCCACAATAGATGTCATCGTCAGGTCAACAGTGCACTTTCACAAAATAACTGAGTAATGGACAGAAAAGAAATCAAAGTGAGGACATCACTGGTTTCCTTTGCAGTTGCACAACATCACAATCGTGGATGTGTTTGTAATGTTGCTATAGTTACACAATGCAATTTATGAGTTAAATTCAATTTAAATTAAATTTATTTATATAGCGCCAAATCACAACAGCAGTCGCCTCAAGGCGCTTCATATTGTACAGTAGATTGTACAATAATAAAAATCAGTGCCACCTGCAGATTACCAGTAGTAATGAGAATCAGTCTGTGAGAAACGGCCCAGATTCAAACTTGCCCTTCGAGACTTAAGAATTTCCTAATAGCTGAAACTTCCTAACTCTAACCTTTTTCACCAGGGTCAATATTATTATTATTAGTTTTATTGACAGCACACTGATGTGTAATGATGTGCGATAGGTTTGTCGTGCTCAAAATGCGCAAAAACTGAGAGTTATCTTCCAATTTGCACAAATTAAAAAGGTTAGGGGATAACCCTAACCCTCATGTCGTACAGAACAAGCCCGACAGAAGTTGGAAGCTGGGAATTGTAATCTTGTAATCAGATGAGATGAAACTAGAGCTCATCTAAGTGCTGCTTACGTTTGGAGAAATAAGAGTGTGCAACACATCGACCCCACAGTGAAACATGGCGGTGGGAGTATTATGGAATATTATGCTCTGGGGACGGCTCAGTGATTGTGGAACTCTCGTTAAGGTGGAAGGAATCATGAAGAAAGGACAGAATTTTAAAGGAAAACCTCAAGCTGTAAAACTGTGCCTCGGTCATCACTTTGTCATACATCGCTCCTGATGAATAAGTACGGAAGACAAACGTGAATGTTACTGAACCGAAGACTAACGTCCCCCAGGACCATCGAATCTGAAGGAGCTTGGAAGATTTGCAAAGAAGAGTAATAACAACAGGCTGATTATTACTATCAATAATAATGCTGACCCTGGTAGTTTGTGTTTTTTGTCAAGTGATATTGTTCAATGTAAGCAGCTAAAATAAAACTATGTTTAAAAAACACCTTAAAAAAGCTTGCTCTGTTTAACAACACTTCATCTTTCATAGGGGGACAATAATTCCCTCTTTGTTTGGAAGAATCCATCATCTTTAAAGCAGCTTCACCTAAAGAAACTTTCCCCCTCACATCCCTTCAAACTCCATAAGAGACTTGGCTCACCTCTGTCCAGTTACTCACCTGCCCTGTTGATCTCAATGATCTCCTCCTGTGCTAATGGGCAGTCTCCAGTACCCATCATGCTGCCAGATCCCACCATGCCAGGCCCGAGCACATTTCCCATCAACCTGTGAGGAGATGCTGTCGCCATTGCCAGGGCATCTGGCTTGCAATAGTTTGGGCTGCCTGGCTGTGGCGCCCTGGGGATGTGCTTGTTCCTCTTCTTGGGGAGTTTCTGCTTAGCCATGGCCAGGGAGTAGTACATGCCAAAGTTATTGACGATGACAGGCACTGGCATGGCAATTGTCAGCACCCCAGCCAAGGCGCAGAGGGCACCCACGAGCATTCCTGACCATGTTTCAGGATACATATCCCCATATCCCAACGTGGTCATGGTCACCACAGCCCACCAGAAGCCGATGGGGATGTTCTTAAAGTTGGTGTGGGCTGCAGCTGTTGGATCATCTGGGTCAGCACCGATACGTTCAGCATAGTAGATCATGGTAGCAAAGATGAGGACACCTAGTGCCAGGAAGATTATGAGCAGCAGGAATTCATTAGTGCTGGCACGCAGAGTGTGGCCCAGCACACGTAAACCAACAAAGTGGCGGGTCAGCTTGAATATACGTAGGATACGGACAAAGCGCACAACACGCAGGAAGCTCAGAACGTCTTTGGCTGTTTTGGAGGATAGGCCACTCAGCGCCACCTCCAGGTAAAAGGGCACAATTGCCACAAAGTCTATTATGTTCAGGGCACTGCGGAAGAACTCTGCCTTGTCAGGACAGAAGATAACGCGTGCCATGACTTCAATGGTGAACCAGATGACGCAGACGCCCTCGACATATGTGAGCCAGCTGTCTGTGACCACCTCATACACAATCTGCAGAGAAGAAAAGAAGAAGAGAATTTTAGTTGATCTTATTATTTATTCATTACAACAGACACATGTCTGACTTCTGACAAGTGGTTGTTGACCCAAGAACAACATTTCTGTGTGACATCTCTTAGCAGATGCACCTGTGGTATAAATCCTGGATGGCTTCCTTCTCGGTATCGTATTCACACCATTTTCAGAAAATGGGACCTCTGAACTTTCAATAATCCTCCGTCGCCTTGTGCTCAAGTTATCCTATTGACTTCAGTAATAATACCCCACTGGCTTTTTACGGCTAAGGGTTAGAAAAAAAAGCAAAACCAAAACTGACGAGTGTGAGCACACATGCATATTGCCAACAATCTAAAAGTAATTTTAAAAAATTGGTAATTAGTGAAAATGAACACGCTAGCAAAATCCAAATGCAGGTGAAACACTCCAAATCACTGTTGGGGTTTCAGATTATATATCGCGGTCAGTATTGATGACATCTTTGTCATCGTTTCTTTTGTTTACATTTTGCCTGTATGGGCAGTAGGGCGCTCTTTTGTGACAGACTGATGAACACTGTCTTACATTGTGCTCAAAGTACTTTACACAATGTGCCACACTCACTCGTTCACCCAAAAGCTATTTTCTACACACTTCATGTCTAACATTTACACACAATCATACTTCAGTGAACACATCTTGCCCAAAGACACTTAGGCATGGAGACTGGACACTGGGGCAGCCAGGGATCAATTTTCCAATCGGTAGATCACTTGTTGTAACTCCTCAGCTACAGATATCTGCTTAAGGCAGTTGCTGCCACATGGTTATACAAATGTTAGCCAAATCACAAGCAGCATGTCTTCTTCATCTGTCCCTCCTGCAGATTGTTCTGGTAAACATTAAGCTAAAGACTGCAGCAAGCATTGCTGATTATCTTCCAAGGGCCAGAACATGTGACACTGGTGGTACCCTAAAACCGCTGGCTAAAAATAAACATAGATTCAGCAAAATGTTGCATCGTTGTGTATCTTGCCAAAATAATGTCAGATGCTGTAGCTTTCCCTGGCCCTCTCCCATTCAGACCAGGTCCCTGTTTCAGGAAGCCGGTTTGGAAAACTCAGAGTGAAAAACGACACTCACGGTTGAGTAACCCCGAACTGTCCAACTCGGAATATTCCGTTTCAGAAAGGCTGATAACAATTAGTTCAGTCAACGCGGAGTTGCTTTAACCCCAAGTGAAGCGCGCGGACGAGGATACATAAAGCCCTGATAAGCGGAGCACAGATTAAGCGAGTCACCATGGAGACGGAGGGAAAGAAGGCGCGGTCAATGTATTTTACAGCGCTTGAGGCCGAAATTCTGATGGCAGCATATGCCGATAACATGCAAATTCCGCGGAAAAAAGTAACACAGCTTCAGCTGCAAAAGCATGCATGGCAAAACATAGCCGACAGAGTCAATGCGTGAGTGTTAATTCAAACATTGATCGAGGGATTTCCACCCATTTAACACGTTATTTTATCATATGTTATTTTATTTGTTATTTTATACATTTTATTTTGTGATGTGATGTGAGCGCAGGTGCAACCCAACAGGCCCCAAACGTGCCTGGCAGCAAGTAAAAATGAAATATAAAAATATAGTCCAAACAGGTAAGGTGTAATTGTATTATGAGCCATAGTGCTTGGTCTGTTTGTCCCATGTAAATTAATTGCAGTTAGAGGCTACATTAATTTTCTTTCTGTAAGCACTTATTGAAATTATCTGAGCACATTACAAGTACATATTTGCTTACTCTGTATGCTCAAATGTGGCCCGTTATAGCCAACAGAAAAAAAGCGGAGGCCCGAAAAACAGGTGGGGGTCCTCCACCACCACCACTCACAGAGGCTGAGCAGTTGGCCCTCAGCCAAAACAGTGGGCGCCCTGTGGCCGAAGGCATCTCTGCGGGGACATCCTCTGAGGCAATAACCCCGCAAGACACAAGTGCCTACATAAGGGGTAAATTCAAAATAATACATGATGTGCATACATCCTTTCTTCACAGTCACCTTTGCAGTGCGACACATTCATTTGATAAACTCTTTACCATAATGGATTATTTTGTAGTGAAGTTATTTTCCTACTGATTTTGCCTTGCCTCAGTCTTGGTTGTCTTTGAGAGCATAATGACAATGAAGTGTAAGGTGATTGGTATGTTTGTTAATTGCCATTTGGTCCCTTGTAAGTTATAAGTGACCTGTATAAACCTCATATTCTATCAGTTGATGGTGATGGTGTACTGCATCTGGTGCAGCCTCCTGTTGAGCCAGACCAACATGCAGTTGTGAGTAATACTCCACAGATTATATGAGTTTACAGTAGAACAGCAATGTTGTCTATTTCTTTACTACAGGAAAATAATGAAGAAACATTGACAGCTGTTACAGAGGAGGAAGCAACAGAGACACTTTATGAGGTTTACATCTTTTAATACTTTGTGTACAGGAAACACAGGTGACCAATAAAGCCAGTTGAACAAAAAATCTGTTTATTCTTCTTTCAACATGTTGAGGTGATGGGTCAAAAGAAATGATTGTGACATATGGTGTCTCTGACTGCGCTTCCATCTTGTATGTCCGTGCGAGGGTCAGGATGTTCATGGTTTGGATCACTGCTGATGTTTGGTTCAGAAGGACAGTGTTCTCCTCTAATTGTGGCAATGTTGTGAAGAATCACACATGCCACAATAATGTCACATGCCCTTTCTGGGGTGACCCTGAGTCTTTGCAGGCACTGGAACCGGGCCTTAAGCATTCCGATAGTCATTTCAATTCTGTCTCTTGTCCTGCAATGAGCCAGATTATATCGCTGCTGTGGGCCCGGTTCAGGGTTAGGGGTAAGCAAATAGGGTAAACATGGATACCCCCTATCACCAAGCAAGTAGCCAGTGAACTCTCCTAAGACAGAAGGGTACACTTCAGTTCAAATGTCCCTGAAGCAATTGGTCTTTATATATTTTAAAGTATTCTCAACTCACCATGTCCAAATTTTGTGCTCAGTGTACATTCACGGAATATTTGTGAGTCATGGACAGAGCCTGGCCGCTTGGCTTCCACATTTGTGATAATGTTGGCAGCATCACATATGATCTTCACAGTGCAGAGAACACAAATTAGCATCCATTACTATAATGAAATAATTTGTTAGTTTGACATGCTACAGGGAACTATGTACCTGTACATTAATGCTGTGGAAAGACTTCCTGTTCACATAGTCTCCTTCATTTACTGAAGGAGCAATGATTGGAATGTGAGTACCATCTATACAGCCAATCACGCCTGGGAACCCTGAAAATAAATGTGCAATTTAAGTAGTAGTCCAAGTATCACCACATCATACATTAAGTTTTGTTCATCCTGATACCTGCAATTTTGTGGCATCCCTCTTTGATAAATCTTGTGGGTCTATGACCGGGGAACACCACAAACGTGTACAGGAGACGTTTCAGTGCAACTGTAACATTCCTGACTGCCCGACAGACGGTAGCCTTGGAAACGTGCTCAGCGTCACCAATATTATACAGAAAGCTCCCGTTTGCAAGAAACCGAAGTGCAATACAAATAATATGCAATGAACTGAGAGCATGTCCGCGATGTGTCACATGCGTAATATATGGCCTGAGGATGTTATCCAAATAACTTATAGATTGTGCTGAGAAACGGTAACGTTCACACAGGAAATCATCAGGAAATGATAAAATGTCCAAACGCGCTCTGATCACTCTCTCCCGGCGGAGAGCTCTGCGGAGAATTTGGGCTTCACGATCTACTGGCTCTTCAAGGAAGTGGCACGCCATGTCCGACACTTCCTACTGTCAGGTTTCCGACAAAGGGGCGGAGACAGTCAGGGTTAGTTGTAGTAAACCTGCTAGGGGGCAGGTTAGCTTCACGGAGTGTGTCGTCATAGTGACTCACTCAGGCTGCAGCTGAACTCGCTTTGTGAAACCGAAAACCCAGAGTTTTCGTTAACTCAGGGTATACTTACTCAGTTTTTCCACTAAACCGGCTTCCTGAAACAGGGCCCCGGAATATATAGCTGCACGTTATTTTTAAATTGCTGGTGGCCTGAGTGGTGCCAAAGTGGGCTTTATAGATGATTGGGAAACTTTCTTGAAAAACCCCGTAGAGCTGAGAGCAGGAAGCAGAGTTTTAGTCTTACACGCCTCTCAGAAGCTTCTCTACTCTCATCAAACCAAAACAAGATAAACAAAACATCATAGCATAAAAATAAAGAAAGAACAACGTAGCATCATCAGCTGCAACAAAGGGTGAAATGATTAAATGTGGATTTTGAAACATTAGGTCTCTTTCTTAGTAAATGATTTAATAACAGATCAACATATTGATTTTTCTCTGCCTTGAAGCAGCAGCTGCAGAGTGGAAGCAGTTTTTTACACCAGCTTTTTAATCAAGCAAAGATCCAGACAGAGTTTTACTTCACCCTAACCTGAGAACCCAAAGAGCTTCGTTTTTTCTTGTTACCTATCGTTCACCTGGTATTACTGACACTCACCGTCTGATTTCTTAGAGTTTTAATCTGATTTAGTGGCCAGTTCAGATGAAGCAGTTATAGTGCTTTTTGCTGAAAACAACAGTGTTTAATCCGTTATTTGACCCGTGGCTTTACAAAATGTAAATGAGCACACACATTACTTTAATCAAGCTCATATGTCACACACTGTAAAAGAATTGTAATTTCATAATTTAACACTGTTACAGAATTTTCCTGTTAATACATCAAAACTCAATAAAATTACAAAATAAATAGTCTGTAAACTAAAATGTCTTTTTGTAAAATAACATGAATAATAATCATTATTTCTATATTTTCCTACACAAAATGTATTTATTTTTACACACAAAACATATGTAAAAATGCAGCCGCAAATTTAACATAATTTTATTTAAAAGATAAAACTGTTTAATTCTAGGTTTATGCAGCAAATATAGCTCTAAAATTTGATGTGCAGAGTGTAAAATGATGCAAACAAATTAAAGTATAAATAAAAATTGTGGATTATGGGCAATTTTACAAGGGTACTGTGTGGAATAAGAAGGTGAAGACTTTTGTTAAACAGCCAGCACAAGAGAAAATTCAGCAGAGTAAAATGGACCATTTATAGCTTCGTCCGAAGGACAGCAAATGGACCTTAAAAAAGCATCTAGTGTTTACATTCAGGTAGGTACTGTGGAGACCGGGAAATTCTAACATTGTTGTAAAAACATCAATAATAACTTTGAGGCAGGAAAAACGAACAGTCACAGTCTGCAGCACAACTGGATACGCTGCATCTGCAAGGCCAGTATCGGCCAGTATACTCAAGCTAACTGGTAATAGCTTACTAATATAAAAAAAACTGTCTATATTCCACCTTGGCACTAAATCTTCATGACTAGTCTTCCAGGCATTATTAAAATTTTGAAACGTCCCTCTCTTGATATTAAGACAAGAATAGAGTTTCTAGCAAAGGTAAGGGCTGAGGTGATGCTAGCCGTTTTAGCTTTTCAGCTACCTGCACATAATAGTTAGCGTTCAGCACTCAATAGATTGATCCATTCAGGTGTCACCTGTTGTTCCTTCTATCAGCGGATTCATTTTAAAGCTGTTGGTGTCGTGGGGTAGTGGAAAGGGGAGACTTGAAACTAACAGGTTCCAAGTCTCACTTAAAAACTTGCAGCATGTTGAAATGTCTTGTTTACTGTCAGCATCAGTTTCTATTTTCTGTGTTACAATGTAAGACTTTAAAGGGATAGATATGAAAAGTACTGCAGTTAATGTAGTCTGGATGATAGACCCAGTGTTCCCTTCATGTGGACCTTCGGTGTTTATTATTATCCTTACTTTTTGCTAGTCTTCTGTGTCTTGCATTTAATTTTGCTTCCTTTGTTCTATTTCAGGTCATTCTTTAACATCCTCTCATGTGCTCCCTGTTCTTCACAAAGTTTGGATTTTGCTGTTTAATTTTTCCCTCTGTGGATCTTCTGCATCCGAACTAAAGGTTTGTTTTCAGCTTCCCCTGCTGGTGTCTAAGTGCTGCATGTTCATGCCTCTCATTCCACACTTCATGACAAATCACAAATGTATATACTGTTACACAATAAAATGCAGTCAATACCTCTGTTCCTCATCTTTTATTATTAAGATGTAATATTATTACATATATAGTACGACTGCACATATACAGTTGATATAATCACAAATGAACAGTAGATTTCTGTGTGTTTGATAGCAGGTACTAGTGTGATGACTAGAGGCTGAATCCATTCAGGGCATTTTCCTCATATGGTGTGGGTCCAGTCTCTGGATCTCCTTAAAGGGATGGATCCCACAAATTAGTACTGAGCAACATGCCAGTGTGTAACTTCATGCATTTTCAGATACTGCTATAATAGTATAAATATCTGCTTCAGCTTTTTAAGGGGTTTCAGGACCATCGGGAACCATTTTGGGCTTTATTGAGAAGAGACCACTGCTCACACTTCTTAGTAGTAAACGGTGATGAAGAGGAGCAATGGCACTAACATGTTAGAGCGAGAGAGAGGGGAAGCTGTCCTTTAAATAGAATCCAAGAGTGTGTGTGTTAGTCATATGATGTGAAGAGAGGGAGCCATGTTATGAGCTGACTGCTTGAACTAGTTCAGACTTCATTCAGTGATTAGATCATTATCACACTGGCACATACGCAGGTGTTACATGTGGTTAAAATCATCTCAATGCATTAAGTTTACACATTTCAGATAAATATAGTCTATTACTGTTATTTTCTGTAGCCCACATAATTGAACATTTCAGTTACATAAAACATGTAAAGCTTGATGTTATGTACTGTACAGCCTGTATAATAAATAAGTATGTAGCCCATCAAATCCAGAGGACAGCATTGTTTCAGCAGAAAAACTGAAAACTTTGAGCATTCATCAAAACTCAAAGTTATTATTGGACAACGAGATGAAGGCGTGAACATTACCCATATATGCTCTCTGGACTGGACTGAAACGCCTGGTGGCAAGATCTCTCAAACTGTGGTACGCAGGAAGTCTCCTACATATATTTAATTCTTAACCACAAGATCACTGAAATTGAGTTTGAACTATGTTTTTGTTCTTCTTGATAAAGAAGGACAAAAACTTAAATCAGCCATGAGATTACAAGCTTACCAGGTGTAAGGTAAAAGGGTTGACAAACTAAGCTGGGATGGTAAGCAGAAGCTACCAGCACCAGTGACGGTGACGACTTAGCAGTCATACCTGATGCCAGCAAACGGCACACAACGGTGAGTTACATCAGGTTTGGATTCTTCTGGAAGGGGACAGAGGATGATGTGCATTGATGAAGATTCTTAGAATATTCTTTTCTTTTCTTGGGTTGAATTATTATTCTTAGTAATAAATGCATGAAACCATCACGTCCTACGACCGAGCACACAGTGCTGAAAGGCAAACCAGCAAAGTCAGCCATATAGATATATGCTACACCCAATGCCAAAGCACAATGAGCTTCATATTGTGTCTTTCTCCACACAGCTAAAGCTGGTACGCCACACGTCACTGGGAAACAGCTGTGTCTGCCACCAGCCAGAGTTAACAGACATCATGTACTGCAGGCTGCCTAACAGATTAACTTGATGCCTCTTTGCAACAACTTACTGTTGCTGCAAACAGCAGTCAGACCAAATGAACTTAAGAACATACCGACTGAGAACATTAAGCGCATTTGTTATTTTCCTATTCAGCTCAATAAGACTACAGATATTGCAAAAATGGATATGAAGATCAAAGCGCAGCTCAGAGGACCTTTTGGTCCATACAGAAGTAAGATGGCTTTCAAGGGGATGATCCGTTCAAGTCTTTTTAAATAGGACAGAGATGTGCAGATGTTCTTACAGGGCAAAAACTTCCCTTTATTCGATGTTTTTGAAGACTTTCTGTGACTCGGCCAGCTAACATACCAGTCGGACATTTTTTCTCATTTAAAAGAACCGAACTTGGGGCTACAGGGAGTGTCCCTCACTGCTTTTGATGTGCAGAACAACAACAAACACGCCTTTTATTCCAAATAAAGATGCTGATGCTTCAAAGATGGCGCCGGTGTACGTGGCTGCTCGTCTGTCGCTGTCAGTTTTGTTTGTTTTTATATTGCTCCTGTCGTGTGTCACTCAAGAAATCGGGTCATTACTGGTGTACGATCGCCAATCGCTTCTGAACCTCCGAAGTTCTGGACAAAATACAGCTCCATTTTCTAACGGAGGTCAGAATTCATGGTGTCCGTTGCTGTCACATATCCCAACTTGCCCATGCCGTGCAGTCATGCTACCTCCCCGGCGAAGACGTCGGGGTAGGCGCAGTGGTCGGCTGGTTAAACTCAAGATCTCTTTAGCACACCATCCCACTACCGTCAAAGGAATACAGAGATTATTTCCTGGAGTTTTTGTGCACCGACGTTTCCTGGACCCCGTGGGTTCCTGCCTCATCCCCGTGGTCTGCCAGGATGATGCGCCGCTCCTCCGTGACCCCTGTCCCCCTCGGCTCAACGTGCGCCGGGCGAACGTCCGCAATCTGAGGCCGCTGTGTCGGACCCCCTGTGCCGCTGGGCTTTTACCTCATCCCCGGCTCCTGTCAGGATTGGGCTGGTAAACGCCAGATCGCTGGTGAACAAATCTTTTATTCTGAATGAGTTATTCACCTCCTGGAAACTAGACTTCATGTGTGTCACGGAGACTTGGCTTAACACTGGTGAGTCCAGTATTTTATCCGAACTTTTACCAGCGGATTGTTCCTATTTTAACACACCAAGGACATCAGGGAGAGGAGGAGGTACGGCGGTTGTTTTTAAAAAGGATTTTAAATGTAAACAGTGTGTTTTACAGCCCTCGTTTTCCAGCTTTGAGCTCATGTGTTTTGAAGTCAGTCGCTCTAACTCTGTGCTCTTTGCTGTTATTTATCGTCCCCCTAAATACAATAAGAATTTCATTAATGACTTTTCAGAATTTCTAGCTGGGATTATGCCCAACTACGATCATGTTCTTATTGTGGGAGATTTTAATATCCATGTCCGCTGTCCTAATAAACCTCTGGTGAAGGAGTTTTTAAGCCTCATTGACTCTTTTAATCTGGTCCAGCCCGTACCTGGTCCCACACATGAACATGGACACACACTAGACCTGGTCTTGTCACACAGTCTACCTGTGTCTAATGTGGAAGTGACTGACACTGCTTTCCATATGGCTGTATTATTTGATGTTGTGTTTTCACGTACTACAGCTCAAACCGGTGCTCCTGTTCACCGCTGTCGGATTATTAACCCTTCCACTGCTGCCCAGTTCTCCTCTGCTTTTAACCAGCTGTCTATCCCTGCCGATCGTACTCCCTTGGACACAGAGAACCTCAGCTCCTGGTTTCAATCTTCTTGCCTAACCATTCTGGACTCTGTGGCACCATTAATAACCAGGCAGCCCAAGGCTAAAACGGACCCTTGGTTTAATGACGCCACTCGGGCTGTGAGGAGGGAGTGTCGTAGAGCTGAACGCAGATGGAAGAGGGACAAACTGCAGGTGTCTCTGCAAATCCTAAAGGACTGCTGGCGCCTCTATCAGGATACGGTCAAAGAGGCTAAAAGAAAATACTTCTCTAAGATCATTTCCTCCAACAGTCACAATCCACGTGTTATTTAACTCTACTGACTTAGTCTTAAATGCTCCACAAAGTGGCTGCTTGGAGGCCTCTCATAAACTGTCTAATGATTTTATGTGTTTTTCATTGAGAAGGTTGCAGCCACGCGGGCACTCCTGAGTCTGACCCCTCTGTCTCGATCCCTTGCTCTGCTGTTTTTAACCAGTTTGAGCCTGTGACTCTTTCTTATTTAGAGGATGTGGTCGGCCACCTGAGGCCCTCTGGTTCCCCAAATGATCCTGTCCCACCACAATTTTTTAAGGAGATTTTTCCTAGCATAGGCCAGGCTGTTCTTAGTGTTATAAACAGCAGTTTAATATCTGGTGTAGTCCCTGCTCATTTTAAGCATGCAGTAGTACAACCCTTGCTTAAGAAACCTGCCCTGGACCACACTGTGTTGGCTAACTACAGGCCTCTCTCCAAGTTGTCTTTTATGTCTAAAATCTTAGAGAAAATTGTACATTGCCAATTGATGGATTTTTTAAATGAGAATGGTGTCCTGGAGGTCTTCCAATCAGGTTTTAAAAACTTGCATAGCACGGAGTCAGCACTCTTAAAGGTTTTTAATGATATCCTCCTTTCCTGTGACTCTGGCAATCATGATGTTCTTGACCTAACAGCTGCCTTTGACACTGTAGATCACAACATTTTACTGTCTCGCTTGCACCATCTTGCAGACATTCGTGGTACTGCTTTGAAATGGTTTAGGTCTTATCTTTGTGACAGAACTTTTAGTGTTAACTTTTTAGGGTATGAGTCTTCCTCTGCCACTTTTTAGTCTGGGGTCCTGCAGGGCTCAATTTTAGGGCCTCTGCTTTTTTCATTATATTTACAGCCCCTGGGAACCATCCTCAGAAGGCATGGAATATCCTTCCACTGCTATGCTGACGACTGTCAGATCTATCTGCCTCTGAAGCAGAACGACACCTTCTCTATTAAGCCACTTTTAGCATCTCTAGAAGACATTAAATCTTGGATGTCCCTAAACTTTCTAAGATGCAATTCCAGCAAAACTGAGGTCATTCTGTTTGGTCCTAGCGGACCTTGTGAACCCTCCGCTATTGATTTGAGACCCCTGGCAGAGTATTTTAAATCTGTTGTTACAAACCTGGGTTTTAAGATGGACAGTGATTTTAAATTAGATAGTCAAATTAGGGCTACTGTCAAGTCCCATTTTTATCATCTAAGGCGCTTGGCAAAGATAAGACCTATTTTATCCAGGCCGCATCTTGAAACAGTAATCCATGCTTTTATTTCATGTCGTTTAGATTTCTGTAATGCACTATATTGTGGAGTTAGTCAGCATCTTCTCTCTCGTCTCCAGCTGGTCCAAAATTCTGCTGCACGACTTTTAACCAGAACTCGTAAAAGAGAGCACATAACTCCCGTCCTGGCTTCACTCCATTGGCTGCCTGTATATCTTAGAGTTCACTTTAAAATTCTCATGTTTGTGTTTAAATGTTTAAATGGTCTTGCCCCAACTTACCTCTCTGAGCTTCTGCATCCTTACTCACCCCCCAGGTCTCTCAGGTCAGCTCACAAGCTGCTCCTGGAGGTACCCAGGTCCAAGAGGAAGCTCAGAGGGGGCGGGGCTTTCTCTATTGTTGCTCCTAATCTGTGGAACAATCTTTCCCAGCACATTAGAGAGGCCCCTTCACTTTTAAAACACGTCTTAAAACCCATTTTTACTCTTTGGCTTATGACACAGTCTGACCCTGATTTTATTGTTTTAATCTAATGTGCTGATTTTATTGTTTTAAATGTGTTTTTTATATATATATATATATATATATATATATTTTTTTTTTTTTTTTTTTTTTTTTTTACTTATCTTATATTATTATTACTATTTTTCTCTTTTTTTTTTAACATGCTCAATGTATCATGTTTGGCATGTCAAGTGTACAGCACTTTGTGTTCAGCTGGTGGCTGATCTGAAAGCGCTATATAAATAAATTGCTTGCTTGCTTGCTAAAGGTCAAGACAGGCGATGTTTCAGGTTTCCCCAGTTTGGAGCTTCCTGTCTGACAACAACCTGATCCTCACTGTCAGAGACAGCATCATTGTGCACCTTGTCTCTCTCAGACAGTTCAGTGAATATTTCCCAGTGACAGCAGAAGTGAGAAACCCATTCAGCCTCGAAGCATGCCCAAAGAGCAGGAGGGTTTAAGAGAACTATCTTGTGATGAGACACTGAAGTTTGCTTTCAGAAATCAGACGTTTTTGACATTTTTGACTCTTAGACAAGGCCATGCACTTCCATTGGTGACCACATATTCATGCAAGAAAGGTTTCTCTTCATATGCTAGAATACAGAAGCAGGTTGTGTGAGGCTGAAGCTGACCTTCCTTGATCCAAACATCACAGAGCAGTGTTACAGAGCCATTCACACACGAGGAGTGTAGGCTATGTTGCCAATGACTAAATGCTAATGTTTTGCATGGCATGGAGCTGTTATTATTAATATTCCCACCTGCTGCGTGTGTGAATGCAGTATCAGAGCTGTTAGCCCCCTTTGCTGCGAGTGTTTCAATGCAGTTACTATTGTCACTTGTCACACCCTGACTATGTGAGTGTTTCAATGCCATGCAGTTAATACTGTTTGAGTCAAATACAGCTGTGGCTGCTGATGGCAGTCAGTAATAGCATTTATATAAGACATAACATTGTCCCAACTATGTATGCAGTGAAGTTTTAGGCCGATGCTACTGTATTTTAATATCTGTCACATGACTGGTACTTAAAGAGACATATATTTCCCAAGGCGGTACCTACTGTGGTTAGGCAAAGCGTGTCACTAAAACTTTACCGTACCTCTTCACGTGTCACGTTGCCGACGGTGACATTCTCTGTTTTGTTGTAGATGGTGTTGAAGACTTCATGGGTCTCCAGGCAGAATGTGGAGATGGAGAGCAGGATGAAGAAGAGCGAGGCAAAAGCCACATACTGTAGAGAAACAGTGACAGTAGAAAGAGAACAAGAAAGGTGTTACAGTTTACTCTGTTTTCTCAAACAAAACATCAGGACATTATCACCAACTCACTTTAGTGCACTTCTACCACAGGAGGGGGTGCCAACAACACACTGAAGCCAGTGTGGAGTAATCCTGTCGATTCAGTGCAAAGGTCCTGAGTGGTTCAACATATTTGAGAACACAGTAAGGAAGAAACAAAGGATGCAGAAAGTGCCCCTTCATTAAAGTCGTGTCCAAATTCATGGGCTGCATCCTCCTGAGGACCCGGCCTTCGCGGTCTACGTGGGCCGGGTCCTCAGAAGGTCGGGTAGACCCAAAGTAAACCCCTGTGAAATTGGACGGTCTAGCCTTCAGATTAGCGTCACCGCTGTCTTGGTGGAGTTTAATAAACTCGGCTGTCTGCTCCTTGCTATCTAAAATATAACAGGACACTGGAGTAAACGCTCGACCGTCTCATACTTCTGTTTAATCAGTTTTCTGTTTGACGTTTATTCAGCTGTCTGAAAACCACCTGGGGGATTAATAAAGTTTTATTTTATCTAATCTAATCTAATCTAATCTAATCTAATAACTTTAATCTCAGCCAAACCGATTTACTCACGAACAAATAAAACACTGAAAAAAGCCCAACAATAACATTTTTAGGTTGACTAAGTGACTTATATATCACGTTTAACCCGAGCAGCGAAACTCCGCGGTGATCTGAAAATGATGTGCCGGGAGTGGTGCCGTTCTCGGCGGCTCTAGTGACCCTCGACCTCCCGGCTCGCTATCGAGCTGGTGGGTAGCAGATGTCTCCGAAAACGTCGGAGCACTTTTGCAAGTATGCGATATCTTGATAAACCGAGCAGATATTTGAAGTTTACACGGCTACTTTCTCGCCTGAAAATATGTTAAAAGTTGCTGGAAACTGGAGTTTGGTTGGGCCGCGCTATGAATTCTGGGATGTGGTAGGCCACGATGGACATACCTGGCCCATCCTTCAAATTCGGGGAAAAGGAGGACGCATTTTTCGGCTGCATTCGGAGGAGTCTACGAATTTGCACAGCCTTCGGCGCGTCGCTGTGACGTAATCTGTCTACAAATGCTCCTCAGGAGGATGCAGCCCATGAATTTGGACACCCCTTAAGAATAGATTCTTGATTCATTCCGCTGAGATCATTTCTGATGAGGCTTCAGTTAGTTAGTCAGGTCCTGTGTCACAGCTTCATTTCTTTTCTTGATGAAGGACATGACACACTGTTCATGTGCTGTACATCATTTTTAAAACCTGCCTCCTCAGTCCTCAGTTTTTCAGTGTTTGCAAATTTCTGAAAGACACACTGCATACCATTCCTGTAAAGGATCCATGGTAAGCATTGTGGCTGTACTCAGCTTGCTGCATTTGGTGGTGATCAATTGCCAGCTTATACACTGTGCACAGAGCATAGTCACAAATACTCCTTACAGCCCTCAATTGGATATTTGGTTTTAAAACACACACACACACACACGCACGCACGCACACACACACGCACGCACACACACACACACACACACACACACATCTACACACACGCACGCACACACACACACACGCACGCACACACACACACACACACACACACACACACACACACACACACACACACATTTATGTATATATGTCACAGTGTGAATGAGTGGGAAAAGTAATAAGCTCAATGATGGTACTGAGCCATTGTAACATTTTTGTTACATTTTAGTCGTTTTAGAATCAAAGCACATGAAAACCACGTCTACATGTGTTCACATGTCAAACAGCAGCTCTCTGTAGGTCAATGATGAAAGTCAGTAATGTCATGCAGTTGTGCTTTTTCAAACACACACATGTATGTCATTTGTTTGTGTGTGCTCACAACGAATCACTACGTATGTGAGCATTTTCATCTGCTTGCTTTTTCTCAAGTCTGTGCCTTTGCCTTTCAGGTCAGTGATGAAGATGGACAGATGAAGTTTACTTCTAATCCGCAGGGAGCAAATCAAGTCCCACAGCTTATTATCCCGGACTAATTTAACACTGCTATCTACAGCTGCCCTGGATATATACACACACACACACACAGACACACACACATAGAAGAGCGCTTCCATCCCTTCAGAGGAAATCACACTGACTTGCATTCATTTTCTCCCTTAACCATT
Organism: Rhamphochromis longiceps; assembly: GCF_057381845.1. Taxonomy (NCBI): domain Eukaryota; kingdom Metazoa; phylum Chordata; class Actinopteri; order Cichliformes; family Cichlidae; genus Rhamphochromis; species Rhamphochromis longiceps. Next base: position 1,211,899 of record NC_140560.1, on the reverse strand, counting down.
TTCTCAGCTCTAAAACTTACGCTAACCATAAACCACCTTCAAAAGGATTCACACTTTCCAGTGTTCAGTAACATGGATGCTGGATCAGCCTGTGTCAGTCACCCTGTATTGTCATTGTCAACAAAACCATTTTACTTGGAGAGCAGACTCACTCAGCCACCAACGTACAGGAAGAAAGCACATTATAAGATCATTTAAGTCCTGCTGCCAGTAGAACTTAAGCTATAAATTAATTTGCCTGTCCACATGTGTACGCACCAAACTTGGTCATCCATGTCTTTATAGACGTTGCCTTGCACACTGGTGCACCGTCATGTTGGAACAGAAAGGGGTCATCCCCAAACTGTTCAACTGAGCGTGAAATTGTCCAAGATGTCTTGGTAACCTGAAGGATTAAGTTTCACTGGAACAAAGAGACTGAGCCCAACTCCTGAAAAAGATACCCTACACCATTATTCCACCTCCACTAAGTACAGTTTTTCTGCAGCCACCAAACTCATCCATCGAATTGCCGTCTCCACTGTTTCAGAGTCCAGTTTCAGTGGGCTTTACACCAGTGCTTTACTCTTGCATTGCACTTGGTGATGTGAGGTTTGGATGCACTTGCCATGAAAAAACAATTGCATCAAGCTTGTAATGCACTGTTTTTGAGCTAATCTGCACACCACATGAAGTTGAATGGTGGGGGAGACTGTAGCGTTTTATTATAGGGACACGTCCTGTGTGAAGGTTCTGTTTTCTTGTTTAGTAAACTTCCTGCCTTTATGACCCTTTTGTGAGCAGGAAGTCACACAAACACACCCGCATTTACACACACACACACACACACACACACACACACACACACACACACACACACACACACGCACACACTCACGTGCACATGCATGCACATACACACACACGAGCATACATACACATGCACACTCAATGCCTTAGGGTTTATGACGCACCATAGGGGGGGTTACAATGGGTGTTTGTGTAAACTCTGTGTCACAGAAATGAAAGGCTACTGTGGGGTGATGGTTCTTCGAAGTGGTCTGACACCGAGGGCAGAAGGGCTGCTCTGAGGTCCTTCCCTTGCTAGCAAGTAAAATCAATCGATCGCTGTTCGTCTTGCTTCGTTAAGGGTAATAAGTCTCTAAACCAGCGGGGCCTGTGGAAGCGCAGACTCAGCACAGGTCTTTACTGATTGCTTCTGCAGAAAGTTGGTGGCCTCTGACCTCTATAGCTCAGCATACGCTGATCTCACTCTGTGCCCCTCTGTGGCCTACCACTTTATGGCTCCCATACCCAACCACGTCCTCTTTGATATAATATCACTGTGAAATCCTGGGAAATTTCACGACTGTTTGCACAGGAGGCATCCTATCACTCAGGCTGGTGAGTGAGCTCCTTCGAGCGACCCAAATGGAAAAAGGAAATGATTTGGCTGGGCCACTTACACCAAAGTGTAATCGAGCCTGGTTACACCTACAGTATACTCAAGTCCTTTCACTGAAGGAAAACATGCTGCATCATGAAACGAATAATTGACCTGCTTAAGACCCACAGCTTTCCAACAGTCTTGAAGGAGTTCCCAGAGATGCTGAGCACTTTTTGGTCCTTTTGCCTTCACTCTGCGGTCCATCTCATCCCAAACCATCTCCACTGGCTTTAGGTCAGGTGACTGTGGAGGCCAGGCTGTCTGGTCAGCACTCCATCACTCTCTTTGGTCAAATAGCCCTTGCACAGACTGGAGGTGTGTTTGGGGTCATTGTTGAAAACTAAATGATGGGATGGCATGTCGCTGCATGTCCCCCACACCATCACACCTCCTCTTCCCCCATGCTTCACAATGGGAACCATCCATGGACCATATGTTCACCTTTTCTGCAACACACAAAGACACGGCGAGTGGAACCAAAGATCTCAAACGTGAACTCATCAGACCAAAGCACAGATTTCCTCTGGTCCAATGTCCATTCCTTGTGTTTCTTGGTCTAAACAAATCTCTTCTGCTTGTTGCTCTTCCTTAGTCGTGGCTTCTTAGCAGCTATTTGAGATAAAGGTCTGATTCACACAGTCTCCTCTGAACTGTTGACTTGTGATTTCTGAGGCTGGTGACTCGGATGAATGTATCCTCAGCAGCAGAGGGGACTCCTGGTCTTCCTTTCCTGGGGCGTCCTCATGTGAGACAGTTTCATCGTAGTGCTTGATGGTTTTTGTGACTGCACTTGGACACGTTTAGTTCAGACACATCAGAAGTTTTATCAATTTTCCAACTGATTGACCTTCAGTTCTTAAAGTAATGATGGGCTGTCGTTTCTCTTTACTTAGCTGATTGGTTCTTGCTATAATATGAATTCTAACAGTTGTCAAACAGGGCTGTCAGCTGTGTACCAGCCTGACTTCTGCACAGCTGATGCTCCCAACACCATTAAGAACGCAAGAAATTCCACCAATGAACCCTGACAGGCTCACCTGTGAGGTGAAACCATCTCAGGTGACTACATCATGAAGCTCACTTGTCATTCAGTCTAACTTGGCAGGCTGTCTTTGGGAAAGGACATTTTTGAGAGAGAAATTCTTGCAGCTACAGTGAAAGTGAACACTAATCCTGAAATTGTAACTCTGTGATGGCCAAATGAAACCAGTCATTGTGGTTAAACCTGGGACTGCATTTTACAGACTTTCCAAACTGATAGCCGATGATTGCCATAACTGCAGCAGTGATGCAGCAAGAGGGATGTCCTCCCCTACACTGCACAAAAGACACAAACAGTGTCCCCTGTAAGGTGACTTCAGTACAAATAGCCTGGCTGAAGATTTGCATACTGTTTGCTCCCCAGCAGGAGGAGAATACAGCAGTCTGTTGGCTGAGATCCCTCTGCATGCACACACACACACACATTTGAAGTTTTTCCGACGTGTGTGGCGAGGTCGTGTGGATATGTGTGCTCATGTATGCGACAAAACGAATAGAAGGACATCATAGTAGAGGGTTAGGTGAGAGGCAGGATGCATGTGCTTTGATATCAGTGCTGCAGTGTACTGCTTCTCAGCATACTACAGAAGGTAGAATGTCTGAGCACACCTCCCTCTCTCAAATCCCTTTCTTACTCTCTTGTCAGTTTTCCCATTCGTGCTCATTTATGTTTTTGTTTTCTGAAGCCCTCAATCTGTTTCCCTGCTGTTGACAAGTGATGACATGCAGGGAGTGACAAAAAGGAGTTTTAAGTCTGGTAGGGGTCATTTTTTATGACCACCGTTTAGGATTTTCTCAAGTTTAATTTTTATTCTTCAAACTTGATCCTGTAATTTGAGCACAAAGCTGAACGCAATGCTTTAAATAAGCGAATGTCTGTAATGCATTTATCTTTATACCTTTGACTCGACACAGGAACAACCAGCTAGCCTGGATCTCTGGTTCACTCTGCAGTTAAATTGTGATTTATGATGCGTTTCATCTGGACAGAAACTACAGGAACAATATCACATTTATATTTTAGAGAAATGTTTCATCTCTGTTCAAAACCTGAGCTCTTGTTAATGAGTACTGGGCGGATCGATAAACCGTAGTCAACCAAGAAACGAGAAACGTAGCTTGTGTTTTTGTAAAAGATGACTGTTACTGCCAACCAATCATTAAGCAGGTTTGTACTAGACTAGTAAGTTTGTAGGTTTTTTCCCTTATTGTCCACGTCTGGGATCTGACTCCACTCGCACCTTGTAGTTCTTCTATTTCATGATTTCCTTCCAGCGATGCCCAAAAATGTAAATTCTGTCTGAAAGGGTAAACCTAAAAGTGAACTTAACTTTAATCCACACCAGGCTGCACTTCACCTGTTGGTGTTTTTAAAAGGTTAAGTTGGTCGTATTGAATTTGCAGTACATATTAAACACTGTTCCTCAGTGCACGGCGTCACACAGGTTCCTGAATGAAGGACCCTCTACTTTGTCTCCCTCCCTTCAGATTTCACCCTCTCGCCTTTCCTCCCCTGTCGGAGACAAACAGCACATCTTACAACAACTGCAGCCAACCAGCTGATCTTTGCGCAAACCTCTCAAATCACTCCTGATACTAATTGCTCTCCAGTCAGCAGCAGACGCATATGTAAGCAAAGCTACACTGCACTGACTCAGTGAGAAGGGGGCGATGATGCCGGGAACACCATCAATCAGATTCTTTTAGAGGGGAAACAAAGCAGACTTGACATATTTCCATTATAAAGCAATGGATTAAATCCCCTCAGAAGATAGATTCCCAAGAAAAGATCCATTCAGTTGGGATGTGCACAGGTGGTGTACACTCATGTAAAAACTACCACCAGAGTACAATAACCGACAAAGCGTTTCCTGGCATATTAATTGGTTGGTAACAAATCATCATTTGTCAGTTGTCTTTGACTGACTACGCAGTGTCATCTGCAAGATCACAGGTTTAAAATATACATTTGATTATGTTCCTGTAATTTCTGTCCTTGTCCAGACGAAACATAGAGAGCAGGATAGGTAGTTCAAATCTATTGCAGAGCCTAGAGCTGCATACTGTGCTATAATGACATGCTCCAATGATTATCCAAGGTACAGTGAAACAGGAAAGCAGTAGGAGGAAGGGTAGTTACAATGTCATGTGGCTCCGCCGCCCATCTGTATACTGGCTGCAGTACTAAAACAGCATAGAGTCATATCACAAACCAGCTAAATGTGTGATGGTTTCCACTCTGAACTGGTCAGTTACATAATCCAAAACGGGACTTGTCTGAGTAGATTTTACCAAGAAGATTCGTTAGTAATCAAACAATCTCAGTCGAGTTAAAAGTTAAGCCAAAAACAAAGTAAAAAACGATAAGATTGAAACGTCGGTATGCTTGTTCTCCTTCCTCTGTCCCCTGCTGCTCTGCTGAAGTGTTACTGCTACAAGCTGCAGACTGCTGCAGTGCCTCACTCAATGCAGAAGCAACTCCGATATACTAAGTAGAAATGACGGAGGTCTGCCAAATAGTGCCCCAGGCTGCCAAATCACAGAGCGGGACAAAATGACTGCAGGCAGAAAGTGAACACAGCACACACATGAAGGATAGAACAGACCAGTGGTCTATATTCCTGTATGAATTATTCACCAACATAACATCTTGTCTTGTTTCTATTACGCAATGCCAAAAATGTTATTCAGGTTTCATTACACTGGAAAGCTTTGATGAGGAGTTTCTCTATGCAGTTGGGACAAAGTGTCACCTTTGAGTGAATTTCAGCTGAAATGAGGTTAAATGGCACATCGTCACCTTTTATAGTTCATGTGACCATAAACACTTTTATATATCCAGCAAACACAAAGTATTATCAGTATTTGGAATTTTGAAGTCTAAATAAAAGCCCAGTGAGAAAAAAAGTAGTTGAGTTGCTGGGTCCTTTGTCACAGTGAAACCTGCAACCAGACTTCCTTTGAGGATAGACCCAGGCGGTCTAGAATCGCCCAGCGTTCCTCTAAGGAAAGAGATCCTTCAGCAGACAGATCTGACCTCTGTCTTGATGGAGCATTCACAGCCTGACCTCAACATTCACCTCTCTGCATTTGTTCAGGAGTTGGCTGAGATAATACAAATGGGAGTAATAGAAGAGTCACTTGCATGTGGTGTAGCCCCATAGTTCTTGTGGTGAAGAAAGATGGATCTATGCGGCTCTGTGTTGACTACCGCAGAGTGAGTGAGTGGTCGCAGGGCCTACCCCATGCTCGTGGAACAGATTGCCACCGCTCGTTTTCACAACACTCATCAGTTTTGGACCAAGTGCTGCATCCACACACTACATACTGTATGCTGCCACCTACTTGGATGATGTCATCATCCATACTGACACCTGGACGAAGCATGTGCAGCAGGTTGCCGCGGTCTTACAATGTTTAAGGTCGGCAGGGCTCACGGTTAACCCGAAGGAGTTGATGGAGGGCGGTACAGTACCTGGAGTACCACTGGGGAGGTGGGCAGGTGTGCTCTCAGATGGACAAGACAGCAGCCATCGCATCCTGCCTGCGTAAAATCTTAGGATAAAGGATTCACCCTGGTTAAGTTGGGCAACGGGGGCATGTGGGGGTGGCTCAGCTGCAGAGGAAGGATGGGGCTGCAGGTTCAGGGGGCAGTGCCTGGGTTGAATGGTCGACAGCTTGTAACCATTATTTAATCATGCCACTCCTATTCAAGGAGCATGCTGGGACTCTGAGAATGTGGATAATCAGACAGTAGAAACAGCTGGATGTGTGCTGAAAAGCTGGAACTACAAAAAACACTAAGGTGTGTGTGTGTGTGTGTGTGTGTGTGTGTGTGTGTGTGTGTGTGTGTGTGTGTGTGTGTGTGTGTGTGTGTGGGATGGAGACAGAGAAAGCAGAAATAACAGCATGATCCGTAGAGTTGTCGGGTCTCTTGTTCACAGTGGTGTACCACAGAACTTTCACCCATATCAGCAGCTCTTAAGATCTCATTCGCAGCCCTAACAAGCACAGTGTCAGTGCTGCGATGGGGTCTAAAACATGACTACAATTTTCCAAAGTTTTGACTTGAAGAAAGACATTGATTGGGATCATGGATTTAAGTGTGATTTTGGTCTTCTATTCATTGTAACCAAAAAGTTCATAGATTCTAGAAAGAATGGTGGACTCTTAAAATACATGCATTTATGTCTCTGGGTGTGTCCAGAGCTATGGGCCTGAGATATAAGTTATAGCTCCACTGACTGATTTAGGAACAGCACCTTAGGGACAACCAAAATGAGATCATCATAATGGAATATAGTACTATGGGGGGGGGGGGGGGGGGGGGGGAGAAGACACTACTGAGTCAAATATAAATACAGATATAATTCTTTTACACTATGATTACGGAACACATCTCAATGTTGTGTTCACTTTATTGTCATTGCATTATGTGCATGACTGCAACAGTGTGCACTGCCATTACTGAAGCGCTTCATATAACTGATGTCTGACATAGGACTTCTTCACATTTCCATATAGTCTCTGTTACACACACACACACACACACACACACACACACACACACACACACACACACACACACACACACACACACACACACACACACACACATTCACTCAGGTGAGGCAGGTAAGCAGAAGTCAATGCACTATTTTTGCTTAGTTTTCCTATTTATCCTGATTTCTGCAATGGTCAACAGTGCCATGATGAAATAGCCTTGGGCTCCTAGGGGGTGGGGGTGGGGGTTCCACTTACCTCTTTCACCTTTTATGTAATTATATACTACTATTACATTGAATCATTAGTAATTATCAAACTAGATTCATTCTTGTTTAAAAGGAGATTTTTCTTCCCACTGTTGCTTGGTTCGTCTGATTGTTGGGGTAAGGCTCAACAATACAGGACAAAACCCTTACAATCAGAGCAAACTCTTGGGGATGGTGGGGAGGAAAAGACCCTTTTTAACAGGCAGAACCAGGATAAGGGAGTAGCAGCTATGTGTCAACTTGCTTGGGAATGCAGCAAGTCAGTCCCCCAGTCCATCAGTGTAAGCCTACAGGAGCAAATGTAAGTGAATCACAATTAACTGTAGCTGAGCTGTAACTTTAGCTTAACCTAACCTTAAACGTTAATGTTGGAGATTTGGTCTGTCTTTTTTGTTTGCCTTTATTAAGATGTGACTGGCTATTGTCAGATTACGTTATGACTGTAAACAACTTAAAATGTTCATGTGTCACCTATTCATTAAGTCATTTACAGGCTCTTCTGCCCATATACAAAACTTTCTGTACATTGAAAATGTTCATACATCTCAACTTTGTTTCGTAGACTGACTGAAAACAAGATCAGGACACATTTCCTTAAAATAACAGAAAATTTGAGATAGTTTTGGGCAGAAAAAGCATTCACTTGGGCTTTCCAGGACTCCTACCGAGGCAGTTTTAGATTTTTCAGAGCAGTTTATTCTCAGTCACCAAAAAGCAGCTGACAGATAAACAGAAAACTGTGTTCTGTGGTTTTCAGGGAAACTACGAGTCGGGAGCTGCTTTTAAGGACATGCTGGATTTCTTTGAAAAGCAGATTGCCACAGGACATTAAAGACACACCTATAAATCGAGCAGATATTTGAAAATATCTTAAAAGTTTTGGACGAAATGCATTCGGGGATATTGCATTTCGTCATTTCGAGCTGATTGGAGACCAAAACAGCCAATCAGATTTTTTTGCATCCAAGTCTGTGATTGGCTGGTTTTGTGGCACAAATATAACGGTGTAGAGAAAGAGTTGAGCGCGCACGGACAGAAATGTTGAGAGCGCGAGCAACACATAGCGAGCGAGAGGGGCTACTGTTGTGTGTGTGTGTGTGTGTGTGTGTGTGTGTGTGTGTGTGTGTGTGTGTGTGTGTGTGTGTGTGTGTGTGTGTGTGGATAATAGCAAACACTGAAATACATGTTTTGCACGCAGGAGTGAATTTTGTTCACTCAAATTTAGCTTTTCTTCGCTCAAAATAAATTTCTCCTCAAAATGCAACACTTGCACCTGCAAACTTTTTTTTACCTGCGCTCACATTTTTTTTTATGTGCACTCAGAATAGTGGCACAAAAATAACGCCATAGTTACCGTGTCCTTGTATTGTGCTGCTGTCATTTGTTTCTATATATAGGCGTGTGTGTGTGTGCATGTGTGGGGGTGTGGCCCTGCCATCTGGATCATCACACACACCTGGAGCTGATCTAACATCGTCGGGGAGCTACACAGCAGTGTGGCTGAGAGCTCCACAACAAGGGATCGTTATGCGTGACTACCTGTTAGTTTTTCAGCAAGCCAGTAAGTGTTAGTCTGCCGCGATTGTGGAGTTTTCTGAAGGCTGCTTTTGTATGTGTTTCCAAGGAGGATTTGTGGGAACGAGGAAGCAGCGGGTGGATGGTACGCAGGGAGTGGAGACACGGAACAGGAGTCAGGAACACACAGGGGTTTATTGGTTGTCTATATTTTCTGCACTGTAAATAAAACGCACTGTCATCATTACCAGAGTCCTGCATTTGGGTCCTCCTTTCCCTCATCCCCACGGGCTGCCAGCGCAGCCGTGACATTATTTTTGCTACTACTTTTACATTTGCAAATAAAAAATTACAATGTAGTCAAAGAAAAAGAAAGTTTGCATGCTGTGAAGAAGTGTTTGACCTGTGGAGGTGGGAATATTTTGGATCTATCTCTAAATTTTGAAGAGAGTAAGAATAATCTGAAAATCCTAAAGTCATTATTTTTTGGCAGTCTCTACAAAGCATGCACGAGAATAGAGAAGAAAAAGATTACGCTGCAACATCTGTGGTTTATAGCATCCTAGGATATTGCAGATCCACTACAAAAGGAAGAAAACTGTCATGTAAAGCAAGTGTGGCAGGCAGGGAGGGGACCCAGGATTCAGCAGGCAAAATGCAAACTGGGCTGGGTGTTGTCGAACGGTCTTGGGATGTTGGGAGTGCTTGCGCTTGTGTTGGCCCCCAGCCAGGAGGCTAGTATCTATCTGAAATAGCCCCTTGGGGATAAATAAAGTCTCTCTGACTCTGGGGGCCTGGGCCCCTGGTGGGCCCCTGGTGGGCCACCTGGTCTCTGGCTGGGTCCCTCCTTGTGGGGGTGGTGCATGCTTCCTTGGCACCACGCCATGAAGGGTGCATTGGCCCATGTTGGGATGTCCGGTCTGCACCTCAGGGTCTCGTGGGTGTGGCCAAGTGGGTGGAGTGGGACATCCAGGTGAGTATGCAACCATTGTCTCAGACTTACACCACTTGTGGGGCAGTGGGATCTTCCCCGGACTCTGTAGTGCTCTGGCATTGTTATTGTGGCCGTGAACCCATTTTTTTCCACGTTGTGGTGAAGTGTGGGGAATGTGGGTAACTACTGAGGCAGTCATTTGCTGGCTCTCTCCTTCCAGGGGTCTTCTACCTCCCGTTCTCACATATTCTGTCCCTCCCTCCTTCCAACTCATACAACATATCACTCACAGATGTAGGGTCCTTAGGGAGGGTTGTGGGTCACTTAGGTCACAGTGGGTTGGGCCATTCACGTGGCTTTGCTTGTTGTACTGCATGGTAACCCGCCCTGCTTTTTAATGACACTATAGTGCACAACATATAACCATTCATATAGGGTCTTGGGGGGCAGGTGGGTCACCAGGAGGCTGACGGCTGAGGCTGCTGCAGTGGACCCATTCATTCCTGCTGTCTGCTCCTTAATTTTATCTGGAACCTAGACATTGAAGATTTTCGGGGTGGGGGCTTTGGTATTAAGTCCTACTGGTTAGCAGTCGGGTGCTTGTGTTACATCTCCCCTCCACCCTACAATTTTAACAGCACTCTATTTTTTCTACAGTCATACTCATCCTGTACACTTTCTATACTCACACTGCACAACACTGACACCCAGCATAGCACTTTGAACACTGAGTGTGTGTGTGTGTGTGTGTGTGGGGGGGGGGGGGGTGGGGGGTCTTCCTACACCCCTGTTTCACACACCCTCTCTGGGTTGGGAGTCCACAGGTCACAGGTGGTTTGTGGTGCACTCTGGCTACGTCCTGGTTCACTGCAGTTTGGGGGAGGCATCTGCTCACCTGCCCCTCAGTGGGAGCATCAGTGTGTTTGCATGTGTCTTTGTGTGTTTTTGATAAGTAGAATCCAGGTGCCTTGGACCTCTTTCATGTCAGAGAGACTCTGCAGGTTGCTGAGTGGTTCTTGAGTGCCCAGTGCACTAGTACCCTGTTCTTGGCTCATACCAGGGTGGCTAGCCTCTACCGAGGTCAGCTGCCTGTTGCCTCTTGTTTTCTGGGTCTCTCACCCTTTGGTAGTGGGCAGACCATCTGAGGCCCTCCTCCCTCTCCTGCTGGGATAGATGTGCAGATGTCACCAATATGTGTGGCCTCAGGTCTTCTGTACTCTTGGGGGCTGCAGATAGCCTGGATCTCCTGGATCTATCTCTTTCTGCCTCTGGCTCCTGGGGGGTATTGTTGGAGTTTCCCACCCTCATTTTCAAGGACATTTTGTGATAAAGACACCTACACATACACTACATACTCTCTCTCTCTCTCTCTCACACACACACACACACACACAAGAAACTTGTAAGTTCATGTATCTGTGTCTTTTCATATGTTTGTGTTTCAGGTGTTGTATGTTTGTTTCTACCAAAGTAGAATGCGTAGAGCAAGTGAAATCCTTCAAATGCCTTGGCGTCCACATCTCTGTGGACCTCTGCTGGTCAGCTAACACCACGGCGCTAGTCAAGAAGGCCCAGCAGTGGCTACACTTCCCAAGGGTGCTCAGGAAGGCGTGATTAAACACCCAGTTGCTGGTGACCTTCTACAGATCCACTATCGAGAGCCTGCTGACCTATGCTGCATGGAGGCAAACAGGAAGAGACTACAGAGGGTAGTAAACACAGCACAAAGAATCATCAGCTGCCCTCTGCCCTCCTTGTCTGCCATCTATAACTCCCTTTGTCTCAGCAGGGCCAGAAACCCCGGCTACCATCTTTTTAACCTACTGCTGTCTGGCAGGCGCTTCAGATCCATACGGGCCAGAACAAACAGACTCAGGGACAGCTTCTTCCCTAAAGCTATCACCATACTCTACTTAAACTTGCACAAAAGGAATTTCCACTGAAATATCTGAACTGACCACTGCACCTTCAGACATAAACTGTCACAGTCCGGCGAGGGCAGACTGTATGTGTTGACAAAGGACCCAAAACACAGACTCCAAAAACTGAACGTGGCGTGGATTTAACAAAAAATAAGCCGTTTATTGAGGCTAGCAAAAAGGGTACAAACAAAAGGGCATTGGTGAAACTAAACAATAACCTAAACTGGGTGAACTAAAACTAAACATGAAAAAACCTTAAACATGGTGAACTGACATGGATGAGCAGACGACCTGACAAAGAATGACTGAAAGCACACGGACTAAATACACACAGGAGGATAATGAGGGAAGTGGGAACACATGGAGAAACAGCTGACACACATGAACATAACGACGTCACAAGGAGAGAGTAATACTAAAAACATTGAACATAGGAACACAGGACCCCTTCAAAATAAAACAGGAAATATAATGAGACGCAGACCTGACAACATAAGACACACAGACATGAAACACACGAAGGGCAAGGGAGACTTCACAGGGGTTGAAAACACAAGGGGGAACGAATAAGCAAATGAACATAGGAAACCTAATAAGCTTAAACATACACTATAAACATCAAAAGAACTAAAACTCAATACACTGGGTCATAAGACCCAGGATCGTGACAATAAACTACCTCTACCTTTCATGCTCATTCCCTTGCTCCTTGACTTTAGCATGAACTCATGTCTGTGCTTAAATTGTCGGTGCTCAAACTGTCAGCATTCTCTGGCTGTCTGTCTGTGTCACTCCTCAACTCTCTCTGAATGGTACTCGTGGGCACTGATCAGGGGTCTTTGATCAATGATTGTTGATCGATGGTCGTGACAATTTGCATATTAATCAAGAAACTGTCCTCACAGCCCAATGTTCAGTGGGCTAGGTTCAGTCATTGTGCAAATGTACTGTTTATAAGACTGGAAACCTGCAGTCAGCTGATACTGAAGAAGTCACCTGGATGAGTGACGAAACGTTTCTCCCACTGAAAACACTACTTCCAGATGAACAGAATCAACTTTTGGGGAATTTACTTACTTGGATGATTGAGCATGCATCAAGACATAGAAAGCTCATACAAAACTAGATCCTGAACAAAACAAAACTGGGACAAAGACCATGACAAACATGAAGAATGAAAAAACAGACAAACAGGAAGCAGTTCAAGACAGTACTGTATCATCTGTTCAGGCAAACAGACTTCTGGCCATTGAGGAAGCTGCAAGCTCTCAGTAGTGCCTGTACAGGTTAATCCCTGGAAGGAAACTGCATCAATGCACAATGTTGGACGTCAGGTCAAGGTGGACATAACATCATTCCCAATCTCTGAGATTAGGTAACAAATCCCAAGAACAACTTGTACACTGAAGGCGTTGAATGCAAGAGCAGCTGACCTGAAAGAGAGGACCAAGGCTAAGCTGGCTGACTACAAGACTACATGAAGTACCCTTTGAAAGTCTGTTTAAAAATGTAAATGAAGCATTATGGACAATCTCAATCGCAACCATTACTGAAACCAACCACGTAATCTACACCACAGTCGCAGTTATCTTTGAGACACTCACAGCCTTGGCTAAATGCCTGAAGAGGCACACCAGAGAGACAGAAGCCATGAGAATACCACAGGTGTTCTCCACTGAACCATCTAAGGTGCACTCCCAGTTCAGGGGAACAATATGAGAAAAATCACTAAGGCTTCAGACAAAGCAATACTGGAAGAGCATATGGCAGAAGGACACAAGACATAACAACAATGCTCAGTTGCTAGTGGATCTAAGAGCAAACCACAGCAACCTCCCTGAATAGGATCCAGTAACCATCACAGTGGCAAACATCCAAGAATAAGTCTCAAGCTTGAAGCATTAGACAGCAATAGGTCCTGGCAAAATTGACACCTACTGGTTAAAGAAGCTAACTGCACTCCATGAGTGTCTGGCAGCACAAATGAACCAGCTGCCAACCACAGGCGGAACACTGATGACAAGACAAAAAAGCTCTTTATCAAGCTTGGAGGTTTTCACTCCAAATCCAGCACCCTGACACTGTATGCTAAGCAGAAGGAAGGAGGCTGAAGGCTAGTACCCACACACTCACATTCACACCTATGGGCAATTTAGAATCACCAATTAACCTAATCCCTCTACCCAGAGAGCAGACAGGTCTGGCCCAGATCTGGTGTCAAGCCGGTACTGCTGGCTGACTTCTGGCATGGTAAGTGGTATGTCATCAAGATATGAGCCAGGCCTGGCATAGATGGCACTGTTTATGTGATGGCATACCACATCTGGCTCGATTGTGGTTTGGTTTATGTGGCCCAGGCTCATAGAAAACAGGTCTGGCCCAGATCCAGCATCAAGCTGGCACTTCTAACTGAGTGGTATCATGGCAGGGTGTATGTCAACCAGATGTGTGCCAGATCTGGCAATGATGGCAATATTTATGTTCCTATTTTCCTATTTTAGTTAGAAGATCCAAATGTGATGTCGCAATACTATACTGCTACGGTAGCCAACATTTCAAATGCAGGTTTGTGTGCCTGCACTTTATCCACAACCTAGTTATGGTTTACTCATGTTTACCACTGGGTGGCTGTAGCTCAGGAGGTAGAGCAGGTCAACTACTGGTCGGAAGGTTAGAGGTTCCATCCCTGGCTTCTCCAGTCTGCATGCCTGCAAGATGACATCTGTGGTGATGAAGTTCTTTGAAAGACTGGTGTTTCCTCATGTGGTGCATTTTCCATTGTTATACCTCTCTTACCTGTCTTCCCCATGTGATGTTTTGTGTAATGTATGTATGGTCGGAGGGTAAGATGGCGCCGTCATTGCGTGCAATAGGTTGGCAGCCTTATGAAATTTCCCCTTGTGGGACTAATAAAGGTATATCAATTAAGCCAGCTGAAGGACATCATAGAGCCACTGCTGGACCCCCTGCAGTTTGTCTGTTGGGCAAACAGGTTGGCCAAGGTTTCAGTCAACATGGGACTGCACTACATCCTGCATCACCTCAACCAACCAGCCAGGATACTGTTCGTGGACCTCAGCTTGACCTTCAGCGCCCCAGACAGCCCAGCACCTGAAGCTCAGCCAGCCTACCGTGCCCACCTCCAATTGTCTGTCAATCACCAAGTTCCTGATGGTCAGGCAGCAACAGGTAAGGCTGAGGAGCATCACATCCCACACCAGATCATCAGCACCAGCTTTCCCCAAGGGTATGTTTTCTCCCCGATGCTCTTCTCCCACGACACTAATTGCAACATGGGAGAACCACCTGTGAAACTCCTGAAGTTCATGGATAACTCCACTATCATTGGTCTGATTCAAAAGGATAATGAATCTGCCTACAGACCAGCTGCACCACTGGTGCAGTCAGAGCCACCTGGAGGTGAACCTTTTCAAGCCTGTTGAGGTGACGGTGGACTTTCTGAGATTGCACATATACTTTGTACAGTTTCTTAATGCTTTATACATGTATGGATAGTGTAGTGGTAACAATACATGCCTTTGGAACTTCAAGTCAGGCGTTAGACTCCTGACCAGGGCATATGTATCCCAACCAGGGCATCTGCATCCAGTAAGGGTTCCCAGGCTAGACCCACAATGCTAACCAAACCTACCTCAGATATGAGTGAGAGAGAGAGAGAATTGACCTTGTTAATTGCCCAGATTAACAAGTGTTGAGGAACCAGTACAGACTGATGAGAAGTGGGCTATGGGAACAAGAAGGCATACATGAGTAAGGGATGAGAACAGGGCACTGTTGGAATGCTAAAATGCAAGTAACCCCAGTGGAAGTAGCTCAGTGTTCCAACATTTGGAAGAAGAAACTGCTATCACCACTGGATGTTGATGAGGTATAACACAAATGCTGCGGTTCATGGCCAAGCTGGAAACCTGAAACCTCTGTGGCCGACTACCAAGATTAACTACCCTCTGTACAATCCCTACTTTGACCATAACAGAAACTAACCAGATGATCTACATCACGGCAGTAGTGATCACTGAGATGCTTGACTATGTGATGAACAGCTACAAGGAACAGTGCCCTCCACGGAGAAGGAGACTAGTGGCCAAGATCAAGGCAGTGTGGAAGGAAGCTCCTGTCATCATAGCAACTAAAATGAACAAGCACATGGCTCAATACGTGAATGGGTAACAGAAACGCAGAGGTAGGAATGGGGGGGGGCAAACACTAGCTCCTGGTAGACAGAACAGTTGCCCAAGACCTCAAGGCCAGACTGGCCAACCTGTGCACTGCCTGGATTGACTACAAGAAAGCTTATACAGTAACTCAATGGCCCACACTTGGATCAAGAAATCCCTACAAAAATACAAGGTGAACAGAACCCTAAGAGCCTTCATCAGGAATTCAATGGGGATGTAGCCAAGTCAGAGTCAAGTGTGAGATTTATCGAAGAAATGCTCTCTCCCCACTGCTGCTCTGTGTAGGCCTGAGCCCCCTCAGTGAGATCATCAAGACTGGATATGGATGCAGGCTACGGAATGATCGTCAATCACTTCGTACATCAATCTAAATGCATGACATCAAGCTGTATGCAAAGAGTGAACAAGATATTGAATCCCTGATCTATTCCACTAGGATCTGGCGCACTGACATTGGCTCGTCATTCTGACTGGAGAAGTGTAGTTGCATGATAACAAAAAGAGGGGAAGTAATCAGAACTGAGGGGATTGCACTACCAAAAGGCAACATTGTAGACACTGAGGACAGCTACAAGTACCTGGGAATCTCACAGGCAAATGGGAACCATGAAGAGGCCACTAGCCTCTGTTCTGAAGAGTCAGCTGAATGGAAAGAACAAGATCCAGGGAATTAACACCTACGCTCTTCTAGTGACCAGATACCCTGCTGCAATAATAAATTGGCCAAAGGAGGAGATAGAAGCCGCTAACATCAAGACAAGGAAGCTTCTCGCCATCCATGGAGGGTTTCACCCCAAGTCCAGCACCCTGAGATTGTACGCTAAGTGGAAGGAAGGGGCTAGTGGGTGTCAGAACACTATCTAGGATGAGACAACAATTATCCATGAGTACATTAAGAAGATGGCCACTACTGACAGCATGCTTAATGAATATCTCAGGCAGCAGAAACCTAAAAAAGAAGAGGAGCAAGGAGAAGAACCATCATTCAAATACAAGCCACTGCACGGTACGTACCACCGGTGGATAAAAGTGGCTGGCATCCAAAAATCCTACCAGGACAAAGCTGGACTGAAAAAACAGCACAGAGGCACTAAAAATCGGCCATCTGCTGCAACCAGTTGGGGTGAGAGAAGGAAGACAGGATAAAGACATGCTGTGGAAGAGAGACAGAGATTAATAACAGATATGATTCAATGCAGAGAGGTCTGTGAACACATAGTGAGTGAGAAAGGTGACTGGAAAGGAAAAACTCAATGCATCATGGGAATCCCCGGCAGCCTACATCTATTGCAGCATAACTAAGGGAGGATTCAGGGTCACCTGGTCCAGCCCTAACTATATGCTTTAGCAAAGAGGAAAGTTACTGCGTTGATACTGCGTTGATAAAGTACAAGAGATACAATCAGTGCTTTGTCAGTGTTTACTCAGCATTCAAGGACAGCAATATTTGCATAGTATTTTTACTGACATATAGTGCACATATGTCCATCCATCCATCTTCATCCGCTTTGTCTGGGGCCGGGTCGCGGGGGCAGCAGCCTAAGCAAAGAGGCCCAGACCTCCCTCTCCCCAGCCACCTCCTCCAGCTTGTCCGGGGGAATACCAAGGCGTTCCCAGGCCAGCCGAGAGATATAATCTCTCCAGCGTGTCCTGGGTCTGCCCCGGGGCCTCCTCCCGGTGGGACATGCCTGGAACACCTCACCCAGGAGGCGCCCAGGGGGCATCCTTGTCAGATGCCCGAACCACCTCAGCTGGCTCCTTTCGATGTGGAGCAGCAGCTGCTCTACTCTGAGCCCCTCCCGGATGGCCGAACTTCTCACCCTATCTCTAAGGGAGAGGCCAGCCACCCTTCGGAGGAAGCTCATTTCTGCCGCTTGTATCCGCGATCTCGTTCTTTCGGTCACTACCCACAGCTCGTGGCCATAGGTGAGGGTAGGGACGTAGATCGACCGGTAAATTGAGAGCTTCGCTTTTACACTCAGCTCCCTCTTCACCACGACGGACCGGTGCAGCATCCGCATTACTGCAGCTGCAGCCCCAATCCGTCTGTCGATCTCCGGCTCCCTTCTCCCATCACTCGCGAACAAGACCCCGAGATACTTGAACTCCTCCACTTGTGGCAGGAACTCATCCCCGACCCAGAGTGGGCACTCCACCCTTTTCCGGCTGAGAACCATGGCCTCAGATTTGGAGGTGCTGATCCTCATTCCCGCTGCTTCACACTCGGCTGCGAACCGTTCCAGTGCGAGCTGGAGGCCTTCACCCGATGAAGCCAACAGAACCACATCATCTGCAAAAATCAGAGATGAGATTCTGAGGCCACCAAAGCGAAAGCCCTCCGCCACTTGGCTGCGCCTAGAAATCCTGTCCATAAAAATTATGAACAGAACCGGAGACAAAGGGCAGCCTTGGCGAAGCCCATCACCCACCGGGAACGAGTCCGACTTATTGCCGGCAATGCGAACCAAGCTCTTGCAACGGTTGTATAGGGATCGAATGGCCTGTAGCAATGGGCCAGACACCCCATATTCCCGCAACACCTCCCACAGGACACCCCGAGGGACACGGTCGAATGCCTTCTCCAAGTCCACAAAACACATGTAGACTGGTTGGGCAAACTCCCATGCACCCTCAAGTATCCTGGAGAGGATAAAGAGCTGGTCCAGTGTTCCGCGACCAGGACGAAAACCGCATTGTTCCTCCTGTATCCGAGGTTCGACTAACGGACGAACTCTCCTTTCCAGCACCCTGGCATAGACTTTCCCAGGGAGGCTGAAGAGTGTGATCCCCCTGTAGTTGGAACACACCCTCCGGTCCCCTTTCTTAAAGATGGGGACCACCACCCCGGTCTGCCAGTCCACAGGTACTGCCCCTGATCTCCACGCAACATTGCAGAGGCGTGTCAACCAGGACAGCCCTACAACGTCCAGAGCCTTCAGGAACTCGGGGCGGACCTCATCAACACCAGGGACTCTGCCACCAAGGAGTTGTTTAACTGCCTCAGTGACCTCGCCCCCGGAAATTGGCGGGTCATTCCCCTCATCCCCAGACTCTACTTCCTCCTCAGAAGACGTGTCAGTGGGATTAAGGAGGTCCTCGAAGTATTCCTTCCACCGCCTGACAATTTTCTCAGTCGACGTCAGCAGCGCTCCGCCAGCACTATACACAGTGCAGGTAGAGCACCGCTTTCCCCTCCTGAGACGTCTGACGGTTTGCCAGAATCTCTTCGAGACAGTCCGAAAGTCTTTTTCCATGGCCTCTCCGAACTCCTCCCACACCCGAGTTTTTGCTTCAGCCACTGCCCGAGCCGCATTCCGCTTGGCCTGTCGATACCTGTCGGCTGCCTCCGGAGTCCCACAGGCTAACCAAGCCCGATAGGACTCCTTCAGCCTGGTGGCTCCCTTCACCCCTGGTGTCCACCATTTGGTTCGGGGATTACCACCACGGAAGGCACCCACCAGCTCAATGCAGCAGCTTCGGCAATGGAGACGCTGAACATGGTCCATTCGGACTCAATGTCCCCAGTCTCCCTCGGAATGCTGTCGAAGCTCTGCCGGAGGTGTGCGTTGAAGATCTCGCGGACTGGGGCCTCTGCTAGACGTTCCCAGCACACCCTCACTACGCGTTTAGGTGCACCAGGTCTGTCCAGCATCCTCCCCCGCCACCTGATCCAACTCACCACCAGGTGGTGATCAGTTGACAGCTCAGCCCCTCTCTTTACCCGAGTGTCCAGAACATATGGTCGCAGGTCTGCTGATACGATTACAAAATCGATCATCGACCTACGGCCTAGAGCGTCCTGGTGCCACGTGCACTTATGGACACTCTTATGTTCGAACAGGGTGTTCGTTATGGCCAAACTGTGATTAGCACAGAAGTTCAATAACAGAGCACCGCTCGGGTTCAGATCAGGGAGGCCGTTCCTCCCAATCACGCCCCTCCAGGTCTCGCTGTCGTTACCCACGTGAGCATTGAAGTCTCCCAGCAGGACAACAGAGTCTCCAGGTGGAGCACCCTCCAGCACCCCCCCCCCCCCCCCCCCCCCCCCCCCAGGGACTCTAAGAAGGCTGGGTACTCTGAACTGCCACTCGGCGCATAAGCGCAGATGACAGTCAGGACCCGTTCCCCGACCCTAAGGCGCAGGGAACAAACCCTCTCGTCCACCGGGAAAAACCCCAACGTACCGGCAGCAAGCCGAGGGGATATTAGGATACCCACCCCAGCCCGCCGCCTCTCACCAGGGGCAACTCCAGACTGAGACAGAGTCCAGCCCCTCTCCAGGAGACTGGTTCCAGAGCCCAAGCCATGTGTAGAGGTGAGCCCGACTATATCTAGCCGGTACCTCTCAACCTCACGCACTAACTCAGGCTCCTTCCCCACCAGAGAGGTGACATTCCATGTCCCTATTGCCAGTCTTGGCAGCCGGGGGTCAGTCCGCCAGGGCCTCCGCTCCTGGCCGCCACCCGGCACACAATGCACCCGACCCCTATGGCGCCTCCTGCGGGTGGTGGGCCTGCGGGAGGATGGGCCCATGTCTCCTCTTCGGGCTGTGCCCGGCCGGATAAGGTAGCGATTCAAGGAGGGGGTGCACATATGTTTTGGGCAAAAACATTTTTTAATATTAAAATACGAACATTTGTAACAAACAATTGACAAATTAGCCAGTGCCAATGTAAAACTTTATCTGCCTGTTAAAAAAAGAAGATAATCTTCTCACAAACTGGTGTTTGATTTTGAAACAGGAAAAAGTGGGGAAACAACTGAAAAGACTAACATTTGAATAAAACCTGAAAGCAAGTAAATACTTTCTATGCTGCCTTATGGTAAACTTTGGTAATATTGGTAGAGAGCAACACTGGCTGATGATGAAATCCAGTCAGCTGGCATGGTGACACTGCCAGTATTAACCTGCAGGGCTGGACTGGGACAGAAAATTGGGCATTTTGACTACAGACCGGCCCCCCAGGTATTAAAGCCATAAAGACTTTGAATGAAAACAAATGCTGTTGTGACAGGGCCCATATGGAAAAGAAATAGTAAAAACTTATATGACTTAACTCATGAAAGTGGCCACTTTCTCATTACTTTCATATATTGTTTTAGTAAGTATCCAAAACATACAAGATTCATTATATAATCTTTCAAGGGATCTTATATCTGTTTTTACTCTTGTATGCTTTTCATACAAGTTTCACACAAGACAGATACAAACTTTATAAGGTTTATATATATCTTTTCCATATCGTTAGCTTCATAGCATAATTGCCTAAGTCATTTGACTAAGTCAATGACTTAGGCACTTATGCTATGAAGCTAACGATATGTACACTGTCTTGTTGGTATATGTATAATTTCTATACATTTTACGTCAGATAAAAACTTTGTTATACCTGGGAACACCAAGGCGTTCCCAGGCCACCTGGGAGATATAATCCCTCCAACATGTCCATGGTCTGCCCTGGGGCCTCCTCCCATTAAGTACATGCCCAGACAACCTCACCCAGGAGACGCCCAGGAGGGATCCTTGTCAGATGCCAGAACCTCCTCAACTGGCTTCTTTTGATGTGGAGAAGCAAAGGCTTTATTCTGAGCCCCTCCCGGATGGCCGAACTCCTCACCTAATCTCTAAGGGAGAAGCCACCCACCCTTCAGAGGAAGCTCATTTCTGCCACTTGTATCCGCGATGTCATTCTTTTGCTCACTACTCACACCTCGTGATCTTAGGTTGGGGTAGGGATGTAGATCGACCGGTAAATTGAGAGCTTTGCTTTTACACTCAGCTCTCTCTTCACAAAGACGAACCGGTACATTATCCGCATCAATGTACCAATCTGTCTGTCGATCTCCCTTCTCCTATCACTCAAGATAAGATAAACTCTTCCACTTGGGGCAGGAACTTGTCCCTGACCCAGGGTGGGCACTCCATCCTTTTCCGACTGAGAACCATGGCCTCAGATTTGCAGGTGCTGATTCTCATTCCCACCGCTTCACACTCGGCTGTGAAGTGTTCTAGTGTGGGCTGGAGGCCATCACAGAATGAAGCCAATGGAACCACATCATATGCAAAAAGCAGAGATGAGATTCTGAGGCCACCGAAGTGAAAGATTTTTGCCACTTGTCTACACCTAGAAATTATGTCCATAAAAATTACGAACAGAATCGTTGACAAAGGGCAGCCTTGGCAGTGTCCATAACCCACTGGAAATGAGTCCGACATGCTGCTGGCTATGTGGACCAAGCTCTTGCAATGCTTGTTTAGGGATCGAATAGCCTGTAGCAATTGGCCAGACACCCCATACTCCCAAAACACCTCCCAAAGGACACTCCAAGGGACATGGTCAGATACCTTCTCAAAGTCCACAAAGCACATCTAGACTGGTTGGGCAAACTCCCATGCATCCTCAAGTATCCTCGAGAGGATAAAGAGCTGGTCCAGTGTTCCACGACCAGGACAAAAAACACATTGGTCCTCCGAGGTTCAACTAACAGATGGGCTGTCCTTTTCAGCACCCTGGCAGAGACTTTCACAGGGAGACTGAAGAGTGAAACACACCCTCTCGTTCCCCCTTGTTAAAGATGGGAACCACCACTCCGGTCTGCTAATCCAGTACCTCCCCGGATCTCCACGCAACATTGTAGAGGCGTGTCAACCAAGACAGCCCTACAACATCAAGAGCCTTCAGGAACTCAGGGCGAATGTTGAAGCACCTTTGACAGCAATTACAACTTTTTGCACATTCTTCTTTGCAGAACCTCTCAAGCTCAAGGTTGAATGAGGAGCTATGGTGGAAAGCCATTTTCAGATCTCTCCAGAGATGTTCAATATGGTTCAAGTCTGGGCTCTACTGAAGAACATTCACAAAGTGGTTTCAAATAAATTTCTTTCTTATTTTTGGCTGTGTGCTTAGGATTGTTGTCTAGTTGGAAGACAAACTTTACCCCCAGTCTGAAGTCCAGATCACTCCGGAGATGGTTATTGCCAGATCCAGAGTGCTCTGGACAGAGTGCTCCAGCAATGTACAGAGATATCCAGGATACTCTGTACATTGCTGCATTCATCTGACTAGTCTCCTAGTTCCTACTGCTTAAACACATCACCACATCATTATTCTGCTACCACCATGCTTCACTTAAGTTATGGTATTGGCCGGGTGATGGGGAGTGCCTGTTTCCACCAGCCATGATGCTTGGGATTCAGGCCAAAGAGTTCAATCTTTGAGTTCATTTGGTGACCAGAGAATTTTGTCCCTAATCTGAGAGTTCTTCAGGCATCTTTTGCAAACATCAGCTTATTGAGGAGTGGTGTCCATCTTGCTACTTTAGGTTCTCCTCGAAAAGGTTCTCCTGCCTTCATAGGCGACCGTGAGTCATGGGGTTGAGAAGCGCATCTGTAACCGGAAGGTCGCCGGTTCGATCCCCGGTCTCTCTGTCCTGGTCGTTGTGTCCTTGGGCAAGACACTTTACCCTACCGCCTACTGGTGTTGGCCAGAGGGGCCGATGGCGCGATATGGCAGCCTCGCTTCTGTCAGTCTGCCCCAGGGCAGCTGTGGCTACAACTGTAGCTGCCTCCACCAGTGTGTGAATGCAAGAGTGAATGAATAGTGGAATTGTAAAGCGCTTTGGATGCCTTGAAAAGCGCTATATAAATCCAATCCATCATTATTATAGAACAACACTGGAGCTCTGTCAGAGTGACTGTCAGGTTCTTGGTCACAAGCGGTTGCTCATATTGGCCTGGCAGCCAGCTTTAGGTCCTGGTGGTTTCAAACTTCTTCCACTTACAGATGATGGAGGACATTGTGCTCATTGGGACTTTCAAAACTGTAGAAATTATTCTGTACCCTTCTTCAGAGCTGTGCTTTGATACAATCCTGTCTTGGAGGTCTACAGACAATTCCTTGAACTTTATGTCTTGGTTTGTGCTCTGACATAGAGAGTAAGCTATAGAACCTTATATATTGGACAGGTATGTCCAATCAACTGCATTTATCACAGGTAAACTCAAAACATGATATAGAAACATCGAACAGATCAGTGGAAACCTTTTGAGTGTTATGGCAAAGGCTGTGAATACATTTGTAAATGCTATATTTTTTATTTTTCTAGTTTTAATAAATTTGCAATAATTTTGTTACGTCCCCAAGAATAAGGGCAAGGGGTTGAGGGGAGTAACATTCACTAGTTCCTCAAAGAAAACACCAAGCTTAGTTAACACGAGCAGAATACACCACAAAAGCTAACAACCCAAGACTGGTCCAGTCACTGATTGAGCAGCTGTTCACTAGCTCATCTACTGCTGGGTGGCTGATTGTCGGATTGAGTCAGCTGACCACTGGCTCCTCTGAAGAGATGGGTGACAGTGTACAGTATCACAGAAAGGGGCAGTAGCAGGTGACAGCGTCAAGCTGGGAAGAGGTCAAGCTAATGGTGCTGATGTTGGCAAGTCCATTATTCTACAGAGCATTGAACACATGACAAATATAAGTGTCTATGAGCTGTGTCTGTACCTTACTATGTACATGTATGCAGATTATAGGGTGCTGTTATTGGTAATAGGACTGTAAGAACATAGCTTGTGTACACACAAGAGCAACATTTGTTTTGAATTACATATAAAGCAGCAAACAGTAAACAAGACAGAATTAGATGTTCAAAAACTACAGAAATATAATCATACATGTCTTTGTCCTCCAACAGAAAAATTATATTGATGGTTTGATAATGCTTCAACAATATAAAGCCCTGCCGGAAAACTGTATTCCCCACTATGTGTTTGCATATACTTACTCACACAGTTTGCACAAAAAGCCTTTTTTGTTGTCTTCAGACAGAGATGGAGAATACAGTCTGAGAACCTTTGGGTTTTTCTGAAGTTCCATCTTCTCTCAAGAATGTAAACACAACCATTTAAACAGTGAGGAAAGGATGACTGTCATGGTGATGGTTGAGTTGAGGAAAGACACAATGAAGAAGATATGGTTTAAGATATTTATCTCTCCCATGTACATTTAAACATTTCAAGTCACAGAGTACTCGTATGTCACGTATGCTCACGTGTCACAGTGACGAGCGTACCTTAGGAATTCTATATCATTAATGAAAATCACAACCATATGTTAAGCTTACAAGTGTACCTCAAAGCTGGCAGTTGTGCTTGTCTCGTGTGTGTGCTGTGTTCTGTGTGCATGTGTGAGGCTGTGTGTGTATACAGGTAGATTTGTGTGTGTTAGTTTGTCTGTCTCGGACTGAAGGTGAAAGGAACTCATCCACAGTAGATGTTAGATACTGCAGTTCACACACACACACACACACCATGCACAACACGTCACAACAGATCATTCTGCAGGAATCTGCTGCATGTATGGATGTACTGTATTAAATGAGCCTATGGGCTCACCGTTCCCATGCTCAGTTAGCTATTTTTGCATGTGTGTGTCTGTGTGTTTGTTCGTTGGCTGTTTTATTAACTCCCTACGAGGCAAGATCACAGCGGAGATCCCTCTGTGGTTAAATGTTTTGTTTCTTGACGTGACATGAAATATAGTTTGGTCCCCCTCCCTCTCTCTCTCTCTCTCCCTCACAGATAGGTGGCACAGACAAAAAAAAAGTCTCTTTCACAGCATTATCCTGAAAAGCACCGAGGGGGGAGAGGGACCCTGCAGGATATATTGCCTTTACCACAGCAAACCTCCAGGGAGACATGTAGAAAGAGAGACATGGGTGGTAAAGGTTTATAAAAAGATGAAAGACACTGCAATGACAGAAAAGGGAAAAATGAGAACTGGAAAAATGCTGAAGCATGTGCTTGTGATTAAATATCATCACCTGGTTGTCACTGTTTTTCTGCAGATGTACTGAGACCCTGTAGGCATTAACTGTTGTACTCCACATGGAGCTCACCTGTGAATAAAACTGGCTCAGTTATTGTTACTAGGAGAATCGACTGGGCCAGTTTCCATCCACTGACCACCCATCTCACAGATCATGTTCATTTGAAGAAGTCAACATTTTTAACACTGAGAATGATGTAAACTAATGATGATCAGTATTCTTTTTTCTTCTTATATGTAAGCCAATTTAAATGGTAGAACTTCTACTTTATCCTTCTTCGTTCATCAAAGCATTACACCTTTTCAGTACTTTTTCACTTCAGGTGATATTTTTACTGTTCTGCGTTGGCATTTCAAGTATTTGGTTTTAGTAAACTTTTCTGTTTATTTATGCTTATTTATAAACTAACTTAGAAAAGTGTCATGTCATATGTCAAACATTCATGAAAGTATTTTGGCTACCATACTTTTTTTACCAAATGATTTCAAATGGGACTTCCAGTATGGCGGCGAGCTGAGCGGACATGCGTTAACCTGCTCTGCTACCCTGTTGGCAAAATCCTGCTAATATATTGTACTTGAGTAGGTGAATCACCGCTATTTCAACAAATAAACTTAGGGTTATGCCGGTGTCACAGAAGAAAGTCAGTCAAGGGCGGAACAAAACTCTCCAAGCTTAATTGTCAGACTTTACGAAGTCGAGGCCTAGCAAGGATTCATCAGCTAGCAGTGAGGCCATGGACTCCGGCGAGGCTAACGCTAGCGGGACTCCAAAGGTTAATGCGCCGGACAGAAGCAAGGATATGGCGGCAGGAGAGTCCTGCCCCACATTGGCCATCATCCTGACCGCTATCAACAACATGAAAACAGAGTTTTCCTCCAGGTTTGACGGCATAGGTCCGCTATTGAGAGTGCGAGGAAAGACATTACTGACTGTGTAGAGCGCGTCACAGAAGCAGAAACTAGGATTTTGACAATTGAGGATAACGTTGCCTCCCTCCAGACAAAAGTACTAGTCCTAGAAAATAAAAATAAAGATTTGGAGGACAAACTTCTGGACCTGGAGACAAGATCAAGGCGCTCCAATTTGAGGATGGTCAACCTACCGGAGGGAGCGGAGGGCGAGGACGCCTGTGCCTTTCTGGAGAGTTGGCTGCCGGATGCACTGGAGTTGATGCTGGGGCGTACATTACTAACGCTGGAGCTGGGCCGAGAACCCACAACAATCCTGCACCCCGTACGCTGATAATGAAATTTCTCAGCTTCAAAGATAAAGAATTGTTGATGAGAGCAGCTAAGACTAAAACAGAAGTACGATACAAGAACAAGACGGTGAGGTTTTACCAGGACGTGGCGGCAGGTGTCCACAAGAAACAGAAGGAGTTCGACGAGGCGAGGCGCCAACTCCGCACAATGGGGCTCCGCTATGGCATCATTCCCCCGGCCTGGCTGATAGTGACATATAAGGAACGGTCCCTCATCTTTAACAACCATGTTGAGGCGGAGGGCTTCATCAAACGGATCAAGTCAAAAGAGGGATCGGACTGATGGTTAGGATACGGTCTAAGTTTACAAAGCAGAAGGTAACATCTGACCTGAGAAGAAGAGGAGCAGGATCGAGCCGAGCCGGCTCGGGCAGATCAAACTATAACGTTAAATGTATGCTTGTGTCTAATAGCGCATATTACAATGCATTTTCTATCAGGGGCTCAGTGCAGGATTAACCCTCTTAAGATACCCATATCTGTCTTCTAATTTAAAATAAATAAATAAATCAAATAAAAAAAGATTAATAGGCCGAACGTATTTCTGCAACAAATGTAAATTGGTCAACTTCAAGTAAGTGGGGCTCAATCAAACCAGCAGACCACTTCTGATTAGTTTTGCTTAGAAATCTGATTTGAAATGTGAAATTGGATTTCACTTATGGCAAAGAGGGGTGTTTATGAATAGATAAGAATGTAATATCTAACCTTGGTGGCACAGGAGGGTATGGTTAATGTTATAGTTAACAGTTGGATAGTTCGGTTCTACTAGTTCAGCTATACGGTGTCATCCTTGGGTGGGACTGTTAATTGCTACCTGAAAGCTTTAAACATCTGGGGAAGGCCTGGATATGAGTGACGGTGAGGGTATTCGGGCAGTTTCTGATGTTACTAATAGTATTTATGTTAGCTTTCCGTCTTTTTCTTTTTGTTATTTTTTTGACATATATTTTCACTTGTTTGGGGAATATAACTGCACAATCTACAAGAAATGTCTAGTGAGATAAAAATCTAAATCACATCATGGAACTGCAGAGGGTTACGAAATCTGAAGAAAGTTAAACAAGTCATGAACAAAATAAAATTTTTGCAGTCTAACATTGTGTTTCTTCAGGAAACACATCTGATGCATAACGAGGACTTGAAAATTAAGAGGAGGTGGAGAGGCAAGATCTTGTCTGCATCGTTTAACTCTCAAGCGAGAGGGGTCACCATTTTGGTGCACGAATCCATACCACTCCAGGTAAAGTCACCAAAGACAAATTTGGACGTTACCTTGTCATTCAAGGGAACTTACTAAATGAATAAATTATCTTGGCGAACATCTATGCACCTAATACAGACGACCCTATCTTTTTTCAAAACTTATTCCTCATGTTGTCCTCTTTTCCTGGTAAATGTGTGGTGGCAGGTGATTTTAACTGTGTACTAGATCCGGTGAAAGATAGGAGCTCGGGAACCGAAGAGTCTCACACCCGTAGTAGAGTAACTATACGGCACTTTATGAAGAAATTAAACTTAATAGATATCTGGAGGGAAGAAAAGAATTCAAGAATTGACTTCTTTTTGATATCTGCAGAGTTGAGACATAAAATCAAGGAATGCTCCTTTGAGGCGATCCTAATCTCAGATCATGCTCCCAACTCATTGGTATATCAGGACGCAAAGCTTGTGAAAGATGCTAGAATTAGGCGTTGCAAACAAAAATGGTCGGCGGACCCTGGTTTGGTCTCGCTTCTGGATGAACAAATTAGCCTCTATTTTGAAATGAATAAAACAGAAACTTCTGCAACCATAAGATGGAAGGTTTTAAGGCTTTTATTGAGGGCCAAATAATTAGCATCACTAGCTCTAAAGCAAGATTGACTTTCCAAAAGGCAAAAGAGTTAGAGACAAAAATAAAGGAATTAGAAAATGAATACTATCAAACAAGGTCCCCTGAAATACACCAAAATGTACAGGGAGTGCAGAGTTATTAGGCAAATGAGTATTTTGTCCACATCATCCTCTTCATGCATGTTGTCTTACTCCAAGCTGTATAGGCTCGAAAGCCTACTACCAATTAAGCATATTAGGTGATGTGCATCTCTGTAATGAGAAGGGGTGTGGTCTAATGACATCAACACCCTATATCAGGTGTGCATAATTATTAGGCAACGTCCTTTCCTTTGGCAAAATGGGTCAAAAGAAGGACTTGACAGGCTCAGAAAAGTCAAAAATAGTGAGATATCTTGCAGAGGGATGCAGCAGTCTCAAAACTGCAAAGCTTCTGAAGCGTGATCATCGAACAATCAAGCGTTTCATTCAAAATAGTCAACAGGGTCGCAAGAAGCGTGTGGAAAAACCAAGGCGCAAAATAACTGCCCATGAACTGAGAAAAGTCAAGCGTGCAGCTGCCAAGATGCCACTTGCCACCAGTTTGGCCATATTTCAGAGCTGCAACATCACTGGAGTGCCCAAAAGCACAAGGTGTGCAATACTCAGAGACATGGCCAAGGTAAGAAAGGCTGAAAGACGACCACCACTGAACAAGACACGCAAGCTGAAACGTCAAGACTGGGCCAAGAAATATCTCAAGACTGGTTTTTCTAAGGTTTTATGGACTGATGAAATGAGAGTGAGTCTTGATGGGCCAGATGGATGGGCCCGTGGCTGGATTGGTAAAGGGCAGAGAGCTCCAGTCCGACTCAGACGCCAGCAAGGTGGAGGTGGAGTACTGGTTTGGGCTGGTATCATCAAAGATGAGCTTGTGGGGCCTTTTCGGGTTGAGGATGGAGTCAAGCTCAACTCCCAGTCCTACTGCCAGTTTCTGGAAGACACCTTCTTCAAGCAGTGGTACAGGAAGAAGTCTGCATCCTTCAAGAAAAACATGATTTTCATGCAGGACAATGCTCCATCACACGCGTCCAAGTACTCCACAGCGCGGCTGGCAAGAAAGGGTATAAAAGAAGAAAACCTAATGACATGGCCTCCTTGTTCACCTGATCTGAACCCCATTGAGAACCTGTGGTCCATCATCAAATGTGAGATTTACAAGGAGGGAAAACAGTACACCTCTCTGAACAGTGTCTGGGAGGCTGTGGTTGCTGCTGCACGCAATGTTGATGGTGAACAGATCAAAACACTGACAGAATCCATGGATGGCAGGCTTTTGAGTGTCCTTGCAAAGAAAGGTGGCTATATTGGTCGCTGATTTGTTTTTGTTTTGTTTTTGAATGTCTGAAATGTATATTTGTGAATGTGGAGATGTTATATTGGTTTCACTGGTAAAAATAAATAATTGAAATGGGCATATATTTGTTTTTTGTTAAGTTGCCTAATAATTATGCACAGTAATAGTCACCTGCACACACAGATATCCCCCTAAAACAGCTAAAACTAAAAACAAACTAAAAACTACTTCCAAAAACATTCAGCTTTTTTTCTAAAGAATTTTTATTCATCTTCAGTCATGAAAAGATGAAAAAAAAATACTGATTGAGGTCATCAGAATTCATGCATGACAGGGTTAAATGACACGTCATACATCTGTAGTAACATTAAATGACCAGTGGGTGGCAGAGTATGGAGGGACACATCAGAGTGTCAAGTTTGTTCACTTTTAAATAGGAGGTTAATAAAATCTATTACTAATTACTTTTTATTGAAGATCTTCAGTGTTAACTGTAAATGGAACGACATCATAAAGAGACTATTTTTTCCTTTCCGCTGACATAACAATAACATGGAAGAACAAAACGAGCAGCTGTGGCTCAGGAGATTGTCGGAAGGTTGGTGGTTTGATCCCCGGCTCCTGCGGTCTGGATCTATCCATGAAGCAGAATACTGAACCACTGAAGCATTTATCCGAGTGTGAATGTTAGACAAAAGCACTTAGGGACAGAAAAAAGTGCTTGTGTGATGTGTGTGAATAAGCTGAATGAGCCTCATAATAGAAAGTGCTTTGGGGCTTAAATACAGTAGGAAAGAGCTATAAGTACTAGGACCAAAATGACACACTGCTACAATGAACTCTGTGTGTAGCAGCCTAGCAAGTGTGTGAAAGTGAAGCTCGTGTGTGCATTTGCTTGTCTTGTTGGGAGATTGGGGGAAGAAAAAAGTAAAGAATGAAAGAAATAGGGGGGGGGATTGCAGTGGCTCCATTCTCTTTTGCTTCTTTTTATTCTGCTGCTGAATTCACCCTCAACCAAAAACACCTCACATTCTGTAATTCCCTCCCCCTGTTTGTGCCTCTCTCTCTCTCTCCTACTCTGCAGCAGACTACAGCACAGTCAGCTACTATGGGGACTGCAGTCTTACGCTATAGCACAAGCAGAGAGCTGGGGGTGGGGGGTTGAACGAGGTGGGGGAGTGAGAGCATATTGGGTGGAGGGTTGGTGAGAAGGGACTGAATAGCAATAATAAGCAATATAGCACTCATCTCTGATTATGTAGCACAGTAATAAACCACAGTGAGCTGTCGGTGCGATGACACGAGAGAACGAGATCGGAGATGGACCATGTAGATTGTGAAGCAGAAGACAGACAGAAATGGGCAAACCTGGCACCTTTGCAAATATAATACACATACTTAAGGACAGACGCCACAGGACAACAACTCATGCCGTCCTGCTTTTCTTTGTCAAATATCTTTGTGAAAAAACATTTAAACCTTCATCCTGAAACAAGCTAATCGGCTAACAGAAGCTGGACTTTAGCTTACCTGAGTGTTGCTGCTGCGCTGACCATCTACCTTTCAACCCAACCTTTTTGTCCCAGTGCTGGCACCAAAACTATTGACTGCAACACTTTCAAAGTCACTTCCACTGTCACACTGATGCTGTCCTAACCCCCTCAACCATGACATCAGCTTGTCTTTTTTTGTACTATCACCCCTCATTATTCAGTCACTCGTTTGCTGCCATTTACATTGCAGACCTGTCCATTTTTATGGTACTTCATGCTTCCACAGGTCCTCATTCCTGTGATATCTACATATGGACGCAACACTATGGTTAAGAAAAGATCTTGGTTCGTATGAGGTTTTTGTCTGCACAAACTGGGGTCCCCTGTATAGACACGAGGACCATCTACAGCCAGACTGCCTGCTTTTCTGCATAAAGGGCATTCTGTGTCCTGCACTTACACTGAAAGTTGCAGCATCATTCTATTTGACTGTATTTTGTGAGGACACTGGGTTGGAACAAGCCTCTCTGAACTGCAACACTTGCATAAACTGAGTGAGATCCTCTTTGACCGATACAGCAGACATGCTGATAGAAATGTTCACCTATATCACTGTTGACGTCTGATTGCTGTTTCACATGTGGATGAGGTGCTGGGCCACAGCTTGGTTACAGTTTGATTAAATTAATCCAGCAGCCTTGTCTTCAGCTTGAGAAAATAACGTCTGAAAATTATTTATTTACTGTAGTAATTTAACAAGTTTACTTGAGTTTTTCACAAAAACAACACCTGTGGTTTTTACAAATTAAATCTCACCCACTTTGGTTTGTGCACTGGTGCATTGCAGCATTTGTCAGAAGCTGATTTGCCTTAATTCTACTAAAAGTTCAGAGTATCAATCATCACAACGCAGCTCTCCTCGAAATGACTGTTGTTGCATTGACACTATAAAAACCAAGAGAATTCCATCAGATAGCTTTGCTGACATCTTATAGTTTTCTCTAATCAGCAGAACTTTCAGTAAACTTAAAGTGGGTAAAAAAGCAGCATATTTAAAATACCATACTCTAGATAGTAAAGCCCACTTTATGGTAAATAGCCTGGTTCTTATTCAGCATCCTTCTAGTCACCACTCTGTACAAAATGCATCATTTACCCAAACACTGTCTACATGTAAGTGCTTTCTGCCTCTGATAAATACACCACAGAGCAGACTGGGCTTCAGTATCTTGCCCAAGAATACTTTGGCATGCCGACTGGAGCAGCCAGGGATCACACGCTTAACCTTCCAATTAGCATGTGACCTAATCTAGTCCTGAGCTAGTACAGTTTCTCCTCTGTGTTGAAAAGCAGACTGCAGACCAGCTGCACATAAACATCTTCAAACTGCTTTGGTGCCAGCGAAAAGGTTTAACATAGTCTCACCTTCCACAAAATATTCTCATGCAACCAAGAAGCTCGTTACATATCAAAGCCAGTTCTTGTCACCATGATGTTGTGATGCTGTACTGTCAAACAAATCACTTTTTTCAATCACTGGATCTAAGAACTGCCCCAGATTCAACAGGAGGCAGTTTAGATGGAATTTAATTCAAGAATAGTGAAACCTGAAAATGAAGGTGAGCTCCTGTTCTCTCGTGGAGCCCCGTGGACTCTGTGTCCACACAAACACCAGCTGCAAGTTCAGGTTAGAAGGCCATTTGTTGTTAGTGGTCTCTTTGCGCTCCTCTTTCCTCTCTTCTCCTTCCACTTACTCCCAGCCGCAACTTGGAACAGGAACTGCCCAAAAAGACTCATTGGCTGTCCTCTGCCACCCCCCGA
Source organism: Rhamphochromis longiceps (assembly GCF_057381845.1). Taxonomy (NCBI): domain Eukaryota; kingdom Metazoa; phylum Chordata; class Actinopteri; order Cichliformes; family Cichlidae; genus Rhamphochromis; species Rhamphochromis longiceps. The sequence continues at coordinate 1,178,509 of NC_140560.1, read as the reverse complement.
GGCCATCGCCACATCCTGCTGCTTCAGGGCCCAGGGCCATCCCAGGTGACCCATTGCACTCCCCCTACCACCTGTTTGACCAGCAGGTCAGCAGCTCAGGCCAATCGGGTCCCACACCACCAAGCTCACTAACAGCCTCTTCCCCTGGACCATTCAGACTGTTAACAAGCACTATCCCCCCACAGCCCACCCCTGCCCACCCACCTCACCTGAGCCATGGTCTCAGAAACCTTCATCACTCAGGCTACTCACACATGGACTCTATTTAGACCAAGTCCTTTCTCCGGACTTCTTCAAGCACTTTACAGCTATGTTGTTCTAAATGTGTGCCTTTCTCGTCTTTTTGTGTATGTCCCTCTTCATTGTAAATACTTCTCATGTTTGTTATTTATTCCTGCTGTCTGCTGTGTACATTTTATTCTGGCACCGCTGGTTTTGTTGTACATGTACAATGACCAAAAAGGGCTATTCTATTCTATTCTATTCTATTCTATTCTATTTTTGCATTCTGATATTTATCTTTCTATTAAAAGACAGCTCGGTTCTTGCTTGATTGTAAGGGCATACTTTCCTATTTTCTAGGGCCTTTGACTTCTGATTGTGATAAAACTCCTACATATACACAGCATGCTGAGATTACTGTTGTAGGTCATTGGTGTTATATAGTATAAATAAGCTACAAAGCTGATCTTCTGACTCATTATAGTCAGGACAGAACAGTTGAATCATTTTGAAGTGAGTTCCTGGGAGGCAACAACATTTAGAAACAGACAAAGCAGTTGTGAACAACATTGGAGCAAGAGCAGTACCTAACTAAAGTCTATGTAAACTACATGTACACATGTACTGAGACAAACCTCTAGGATGAAGTGTGAGGATGCACAGCTGACGTTCCTTTATTACATTTTGATCACTTTACTCATAGAGGTGACCTCTAGACTGTTGAATAATTTTCACAAAGTATGGATTGACAAGAAATAGATATGGAAAAAACATGTCTGGTGTACGATAGACATTCAGGATGGATGCACACTTGTGAAACATTTGTGAGATGGATGGGCTGATGCGCACTGAAAAAAATGCCATCAGCAGGAGCCACAATCCTCCTGCAAAATGATTCATGAGAAAGATCAAACGTACACCACTGTGGCTTTTTTTTAACCCGCAGAGAACTGAACGTCCTTTCATCCTCCAACAGTATCCGGAGAACATTTACGCGCAACAATGCGCAGTGGCCAAAACAGTGCCAAACGCATGAGTTGCAGAGCGCGCACGAGAAAAAAGGGAACACAGATTGAACGTTACACTTGCCACTCACCCGGGCATATTTGGAGGAGTAGGGATCCTCAAACAGTGCCCACATCCAGGGCTGCCACACCTCCCACCGTGTCGCCCTGCGGCCGTCCTCCTGCATGCACAGACGTTTCAGGTCGCCATCCGCTCCGCCGGTGAGTGCAGGGTCGTCCTCGGGTGGATCCGGTTCGGGGGTCTCAAAGCTGTCCAGGGCTTCTTCTGCATCACGGTGCTGTCGGTAATTCATCCAGCAGCACGCCTCCACGTCCGTCTCATCGATGCCCCAGAAGGCAAGCTCTTCCTCGAAGAGCGGCCCGCAGACATCGTTGGGGCAGTGGAGCTTGCCGGTACGGTAGTAGTTGAGGATGAAGGCGAAGGTGGCCGGGTGGCGGTCAAAGAAGAACTCGTCGGACTTGGGATCGTAGTCGAAGTTGCTGTAGGCGTCGGGCTCTGTCAGCCAAGACAAACGCGTCCCCGGCAACGTCTTTAGGGTGCTCCGGTAGGTCTCGTGTCGAATTCCACCGCAGTTGATGACGATCTTCTCGCTATCTGACGCCGAGCAAGTCATGGTGCTGGAGCATCCTTCGGTCGGTACGTCCGACTGCTGCTGCTGCGGCTACTGCCTTTCCCCATCCACCGTCGGTCCCCGATCTGTATGCTTGTGTTATACTGTACCGCCAACAAGGAGACACAAGTGAGAGAAGGAAAGGAAGGAGGAGTCAGCCTCTCTGCCTCTCTAAGAGAGAGAGGGGGGATCTGCAGGCGCGTGTATATGTACGAAAGAGAGAATGTGTGGGATGCGGATTTTATGAATCAATAGGTTTCCCCGCTGATTGACTGCCTGCCCGCGCGATTGATTTACTGAGTTCGTGTGATTCAAATCCTTTGACGATGTTGAATTCGCGACCTCCACATGAATACCTGAACATGAATACATTTGCTCTTATTCTCATCCCGTGGGTCTCTGCAGCCCGTACTTGTGCAGAGAAATCAGATGTGTTGAACTAAGCAGTAGAGAGCGAGAGCATGCACGTGATCATTTGCTTCTTTTTTTTTCCTTCTGGAAATGCTGAAATACTGATGCGCATCTAGACATTAGCATCTCTATGCCTGCTGAAACAAACCTTATTCAGGAATTTCATTTATTTAGTAGGTTTCGCTTTCCTGGTGTCCAACTTTCTACCACATCCTTAAAACTGGCTGCAGGAGAATGCACTCAGTAACATTAGTGGCACTGAATTATTGTTGCATGGCTCTTGTTTTCTCTCTAATTTACAGTTCTGACTTTGAGAGGAGGGGGTAAACCTCACTCTGGCTGACGGATCACAAACCATATATTTTTTTAAAAAAAACTTGTGTGTTTCTCTTGTTTTGGGGTTTTCCTTATTTGGAATTCTCAGCCAGGAAAATCTGAGCATCAGCCCCTTCCATACCTGAAATTCTGTTGCATTTCTATGCATCCATTTACAGTAAAAGTATGTATTCATGTACAGTAAATGAAAACATGTGTTGGAATATAACCCAGTTAGGATCGATGCCATTCTTTCCCACTTTGAAATAATTATTCTCAGTGGATTTAATTCAGTATTGTCCCTGCCAAGTCACACATGAAGAGTGGAACAAGATGATATGAATTCAGGCTGCTTTTGTCTCCTTTGTTTGTGAAGTAACCTAATTAAATTTGTACCAGTCACTTGTTCATGTCAGTTTAATCACCCACGTGGGTTTCAGCAAAGGTTTGTAATGTTTAGAACTTTGCACATTCTGAATATTCACATGTTAGCAGTTTCTTTCTTTGGTGTGATGCATGAATATCCATAGACTGCATATAAAACGGAGCCTTCTGTTCCTCGTTTCAGGTTTCAGTATTGGGGTAGATCACCAATCCATCACAGAGCTTACACACAGACAATCATTCACTCTCACATTTACAGCTATGGGCAATTTGGAATCGCTGGTTGCCCTAACCCCACTGCACGTCTTTGGACTGTGGGAGGAAGCCGGATTACCTGGAGAGAACATGCAAGCGCCACACAGAAAGGCCCAAGCAGGGTGAGGCAACAGTGCTAACCACTGCACCACCATGCTCACCATTCCAATGGACATAACTTCCAACTGTGAAAAGTAAAGCCAATGCTAACGTGCCCTAACACTGAGTTCTTTCTGCCAGCAGGAGGTGACTATTCTGGTGTCAAAGACGTGTGGTTGAGTAGAAATCCGTTTGTTCCCTTGATCTATAATAATAATAATAATGGATTGGATGTATATAGCGCTTTTCAAGGCACCCAAAGCGCTTTACAATGCCACTATTCATTCACTCTCACATTCACTGGTGGAGGCAGCTACGGTTGTAGCCACAGCTGCCCTGGGGCAGACTGACAGAAGCGAGGCTGCCATATCGCACCATCAGCCCCTCTGGCCAACACCAGTAGGCAAGTAAGGTAAAGTGTCTTGCCCAAGGACACAACGACCAGGACAGAGAGCCCAGGGATCAAACCGGCGACCTTCCGGTTACAGATACGCTTCCCAACCCCCTGAGCCACGGTCGACCTTAGTAAACACTTTGCTGAGGATTTTGTGGGGGTAAAATGGGTATTCCTCTTCACATAAAAACTTTACTAATAACTTGTAACTGACCATATCCAGTTAAGTCATAATTCACATTTTGGGAATAAAATTAAATATTTCTGAAGGAAGGCAACAGTTGTTTATTTCAGTATATATTTTGGCCTTTTTTCATGTCGTCTGGCTTTGAGAAATGCACGTTTTCTACACGGGCAGTGGTGCAGCGATTAGCACTGTTGCCTCACAGCAAGCAGGTCCAGAGTTTTATTCCACCACCCGGCTGGGTCCTTTCTGTGTGGAGTTTGCATGTTCTCCTCGTGTTTGCGTGGGTTTCCTCGGTTCTCTGGCTTCCTCCCACAGTCCACAGAAATGCAGTTAGTGGAATTAGGTTAACTGGTCATTCTAAATTGCCCATAGGGGTAATTCTGAGTGTGAATGGTTGTTTGTCTCTATGTGTTAGCCCTGTGACAGACTGGCGACCTGTTGGGAAAGGCTCCAGCGACCCTGAAATGGTGTTTTCTACATACTGCGATGGGCGTGTCCCTCTTAAAATCTAAGCCTGTGCATGTCTGAATATATTGATGGCAGATTTGGAAAATCTTTACAGTAATTCTATAACTATTTATCTTTTATGGCGTGGTCTGCTGGGGCGGCAGCATCTCTGCTGGGGACAGGAAGAGACTGAACAGGGTGATCCGAAGGGCCAGCTCTGTTCTAGGATGCCCTCTGGACCCAGTGGAGGTGGTGAGTGACAGGAGAACGGCGGCTAAGCTGTCATCCCTGATGGACAACATCTCCCACCCCATGCAGCAGACTGTGACAGCACTGAGCAGCTCCTTCAGTGGGAGACTGCGGCACCCACGGTGTGGGACGGAGAGATTTCGCAGGTCTTTCCTCCCCACTGCTGTCAGACTCCATAATAAAGACTTTAACTGATCAAGCACACACATCCACACATGTGCAATAACACTAAGTGCAATAATCCTTTCTGGCATCGTTGTATTTTTACTCAGTTGTATATAGTATTTGTATTTGTATTCTATTTTTATCTTATTGTATATTTATTTTTATTTTATTCTACTGTATATAGTATTTTATTTTATTCTATTCTGTACAGCTGTGTACTGTATTTATTCTTATTGTATTCTAATTTTTGCCTCATAACTTTTGCACTGTCCACTTCCTGCTGTGACAAAACAAATTTCCCACGTGTGGGACTAATAAAGGTTATCTTATCTTATCTTATCTTATCTTATCTTATCTTATCTTATCTTATCTTATCTTATCTTATCTTATCTTATCTTATCTTATCTTATTTCTCAGCATTGAGTGACTCCATACTGGTTTCCCTCTATTTGATCTAAAAAAATCTGTATAATTAATAAAAGTAATATTTTTGAGGGATGTTTCGTGTTCAATTAATAAACAAAAATAGTTGCTACAAAAATGTTTGATACAAAATAAATAAGTTGAATGAACATTCTCCAAATGTGGTGATTCCATAGTTTTTGACTGGGTTGTAGAACTCAGTGTGATGTTACATCGCGTCCTATAGGTGGGGCCATGCTGTGGACGTTTGAGGCACCGAGTATGTTTGCTGAAGACTCTGTGAACGATCGTTCTAGCGCTTTTACGTTCCAGGGAGTTTTATGGTCACGATAGTTTTTAAATACTTTAGCGATGCTGTAACTAACATATTAACATTAAATCTGTTCAATGTAAAATTCTGAATTATTTGTTGCAGTTTTATTAAGGACGCAAGTGATAATGCTCTCATCGTCTTTCTCTGTCTCAGCTTCATCCACACTTTTTTAATCTACTAAAACACTTGGCTCAATTAGGAAGAGCAGGAGGGACATGGTGCTGCCTCACGCCCACTTCCCTCTCTCTCTCTATCGCTGTTACTCTCCAAGACTGTCCCCCCACCACCAACGAGAGGGAGAGGGAGAGAGACAGGCCAGAAGCAGAACAAGTATTTGCTGAGATCCACAGAATGTGGAGGGAAAAGACTGCAGACCATCAGATCATTAGTGCTCTCCCATTTTCTCTCTCTCTCTTTCTCTCACACCGAGTATTCTTTCCATTCCTCTCTCCACCTTTCCTTATCATCTCCACTGCCTGTCGGCCCTCCCTCCTCTCTCCCTCAGTGCAGAGCTAATGTGCTGCGTTGGCCTGTTGAGAACAGTCTGCAGCACTGTGCTTCATTCTCCACTAATACGTCATGGAAACACACGCGTCTACAGAGCTATGCCCTCAAAATATGAAATACAGTAAACCACCCAAATACACCAGACCTAAGGTTCAAGCTCTTATCACAATCTGACCACCTCTACACAGGATGTGTTAAGGTTTTAGTACATGGACTGATATTTGATTGGTCGTGCAAACTAAACAAATGGGTTTCCTTTGCCTTACAGAAACCTGGGTACAGCAGGATGATTGTGTTCGTTTTAAACGTTCACCATCCCTGAGTCAGACTAACTGTCAGAATCCTCTAAGCACAGGCTGAGGAGGGGGTGAAGGAGCAATCTTCCGATCCAGCTTATTAATCAACCAAAGATCCAGACAGACTTTTAATTCATTTGAAAGCCTGATTCTTAGCCTTGTTCACCCCAGCTGGAAAACCAAAAAACAGTTTTATTTGTAGTTCTCTATCATTCACGTAGGCGTTACTCTGAGTTTCTGTCTAATTTCTTAGATTTTTTATCTGGTTTAGTGCTCAGCTCAGATTAAATAATTATTGTGGGTGATTTTAACATTCATGTAGATGCTAAAAATGCTGCAAGCATTCTGCAACTGAACATTTAACGTCTCCTGTCTGATCATTTCCTGATAACATTAAATTTACAATAATTGATTACACAGCAGTGGAGAGTAGACTTTATCAAAGTAGATGTCTTTCTGAAAGCGCTGTAACTAAGTTTAAGAATATAATCCACCCACTGTTATCATCTTCAATGCCCTGTACCAACACAGAGCAGAGCAGCTATCTGAACGCTACTCCAACAGAGGTCGATTATCTTGTTAATAATTTCACCTCCTCACTACGTACGACTCTGGATAATGTAGCTCCTTGAAAACTAAGGCCTCTAATCAGAAGTACCTGACTCCGTGGTATAATTCTCAAACACGTAGCCTAAAGCAGATGACTCGTAATCTGGAGAGGAAATGGCGTGTCACAAATTTAGAGGATCATCATTTAGCCTGGAGAAATAGTTTGCTGCTTTATAAGAAAGCCCTCCGCAAAGCCAGAACATCTTACTATTCATCACTGATTGAAGAAAATAAGAACAACCCCAGGTTTCTCTTCAGCTCTGTAGCCAGGCTGACAAACAATCAGAGCTCTGTTGAGCCAACCATCCCTTTAACGTTAACTAGTAATGACTTCATGAACTTCTTCACAAATAAAATTTTTATCATTAGAGAAAAAATTACCAACAATCATCCCACAGATGTAATATTATCTACAGCTACTCTTAGTACCATTGATATTAAGTTAGACTCTTTTTCTCTAATTGATCTTTCTGAGTTAACTTCAATAATTACTTCCTCCAAACCATCAACGTGTCTTTTAGACCCCATTCCTACAAAACTGCTCAAAGAAGTCCTGCCATTAATTAATGCTTCGATCTTAAATATGATCAACCTATCTCTAATAATCGGCTATGTACCACAGGCCTTCAAGCTGGCTGTAGTTAAACCTTTACTCAAAAAGCATCTCTAGACCCAGCAGTCTTAGCTAATTATAGGCCAATCTCCAACCTTCCTTTATATCAAACATCCTTGAAAGAGTAGTTGTCAAACAGCTAACAGATCATCTGCAGAGGTTTATTTGAAGAGTTTCAGTCAGGTTTCAGAGCTCATCACAGCACAGAAACAGCTTTAGTGAAGGTTACAAATGATCTTCTTATGGCCTCTGACAGTGGACTCATCTCTGTGCTTGTCCTGCTAGACATCAGTGCAGCGTTCGATACTGTCGACCATAATATCCTATTAGAGCGATTAGAACATGCTGTAGGTATTACAGGTACTGTGCTGCAGTGGTTTGTATCATATCTATCTAATAGACTCCAGTTTGTACATGTAAATGGAGAGTCCTCTTCACACACTGAGGTTAATTATGGAGTTCCACAGGGTTCAGTGCTAGGACCAATTCTGTTTACATTATACATGCTTCCCTTAGGCAGCATCATTAGAAGACATAGCATACATTTACACTGCTATGCAGAAGACACCCAGCTCTATCTGTCCATGAAGCCAGATAACACACACCAATGAGTTAAACTGCAGGAATGTCTTAAAGACATAAAGACCTGGATTGTCATGATCCTGGGTCATGTTGGCCCTGTATTCTTAGTTTTCATGTATTTTTGTATTTTGTTCTTTATTTAGGCCATGGTTCCTGGGTTGCTCTGTTAAGTTGTTTCTTATTTGATTTCCTCTTGTGACTTTTACCCCCTGTGTGCCCCTCTGTATCTGTGAGCCCTCGTCTCCCCTCCTTGTGTTTTATTCCATGTTTCCCCAGCCCGCTATGCCTGTGCTCTCCTGTCTCTCTCTCTCCTCCTGTCTGCACCTCTGTGTACTTCCTGTTTTACTTTGACAGTCTCCCGTCAGTGTTGTGTTACTCCTGCCCTGTTGTTATGATTATCTGTGTCAGCTGTGTTTCCCGTGTGCTCCCACTTCCCTCGTTAACCCTCTGTGTATTTATGTGCATGTCTCCCTCAGTTCGGTGTCGCGTTGTCAATGTCTCCTCCCCGAACTTGTGTGCTTTTCTGTGTTCCCTCGGTCCCCAGTTAGCATTCCCAGTTTAGTTCTGTTTCTGTGTGAAGCCTGCAATAAAGCAATGATTTTGAGTTCAGCTTTTTGTGTCCGTGAGTTTTGCATTTGGGTCCTCATCTGCCTCCACACAGCCAGTTCATGACATGGATGGCCACTAACTTTCTGCTTCTTAATTCAGATCAAACTGAGGTTAATGTACTCGGCCCTGAAAATCTTAGAAATATGGTATCTAAGCAGATTCTTACTCTGGATGGCATTACCTTGGCCTCCAGTAACACTGTTGGAGTCATTTTTTACCAGGACATGTCCTTCAACGCACATATTAAACAAATATGTAAGACTGCTTTCTTCCATTTGCGCAACATCTGAACCTGTGACTGAGGTTTACATTGGTGCCGAAACCCAGGCTCGCCATATCAGACTTGCAACACACACAGCCGCTCCAACTGCTCCCCCAAATGCTTGCAGAGATGGCAGAGAGCAAGCGCCAGCACAGATGGGGACCAGACAAGCATCTACCACCCCAAACTGAAGGGTTGATGGAGCAGCTCAATAAGACTTTAAACTCCATGATTCATAATTTCATTCACGGGGATAAATGCAATTGGGATCACTGGTTAGACCCTCTGTTGTTTGCAGTGCGGGAGGCACTCCGCACTTACAACAGTTTTCCCCCTTTCACTTGCTGTTCGGCAGGAAGTCGCGGGGTTGTTGGACCTGATTAAAGAACACTGAGAGGACCGTCCAGGCCCAGCTAAAAACAAGATTCGGTATGTCCTGGACCTGAGCCCAAAGCTACACACAGATTGTCACAGGAAAATTAGCTCTAGGCCCGGGAACGTCAACAGTGCCTATACAACAGAGGGACTAGACTCGGGCAATTTTCACCAGGGGCCAAAGTGCCTGTATTACTCCCTTCTTCAAGCTCAAAGTCACTCGCCAAGTGGCATGAACACTTTGTGGTTCTTTCATGATGGATGGGAGTGACATGGCAGCCAGGATGTTGCAGTCTGCTGCCACACAGAATGGTTGGTGAACATGGTGGTCCTGGAGGGGTTTTGTTGATCCTGGCAGAGGATCAGCTGGCAGTGGGGCCAGGAACTCCATGAGAACGCTTGCAACTGGCGGTGGGGAGCCAACCAGTCATGGCCCAGAGGAGGACGCTCTGTGGCATGTCTCCATCCTGGTCAGTGGCGGAGGAGCAGGGCATATTGGCATTGATTTCATTTTCCACTGCGATCTCTCTGCAGGTCCCGGCGGCTACAGGTCCTGCATTCCACTCACCAGGAGCTGCATGAGTGTTGGGGCACGAGTGCTGGAGGTGCAAGTGGCTAGGGCACCTTCGCCGAAAGCGGAACAGCTGTTGTGTGTGGTTGGCCCTATGATGCTCTCTCCTGTTCTTAGAGAGACATACAGCATATTGGTAAGGTTCCACAGGGGTCCCCACCACTTTCCAGTGCCTCATGGACCGGGTGCTGCAGCCACATGCTGCACATGCTGCCACTTACCTGGATGATGTCATCATCCACGGTGACACTTGGGCAAAGCAGGTGGCCACGGTCCGTGCAGTCCCTGAGGCTGTCAGGACTCACAGCCAACCCAAAAAAGTGTGCAGTTGAACAGAGGGAGGTAGAGTATCTGGATTACCTTGGCAGGTGCGCCCACAGGGAAAGAAAACGACGGCCATTGCATCCTGGCCGCAACCCAGGCCAATCTGTTCCCAAAATGAAGGGGTGTATCAGGCATAAGCTAATCAACGTGTTTTGCCCATTTACTTAATGTCTAATGGCACTACAAGATATTTATGAACATCCCCATGCACACATCTAACCTCCACCCACTTTGCCTGCACCACTGACCCTGGCTGAACCAGGGTTTTTGTTGCAGCCCAAGTCCACCAAAGCCTGGTGCATACCCCCTTGGCACCTTACTGGAACACCTTACATCCCTCCCAGGATAGTGTTACGGGGCCGGCGAAATGAAGTGCCCCGGTCACCTGCACCTTAAACACGAAAGTCACAGGAAAAGAAGACAGGAAAGAATGGGTTAGTAGGCCTTATCGGAGGGGGTCAGGAGGTCTCCTTGTAGCTGGGACTGGTGGATTTTCTTGGTTTACTTGATGTGTTCTCTTTATTTACAGTGCAGTTTCTCCGACAGGGCATCTTTCCAGCCACTCTCTGTCGTCTCCACACACGTTACTGCAGCACAGCTTCACTGTCCGTTCTTCCCCTGCAGGTCTCAGCGCCCTACTGAAATAGGAGGATTAGATGATTGCTGCCAGCTACACCAACCTTTCTTCCAACACCACAACCAAACCCTCTACTCCATGTCAGACCCTAAAGCAGAAAAAGTGCTGACTTTGTCTTTGCATATAGGTATATTCCACAGGAGTTCACTGGCTTTTCACCTATTGAGTTGCTATATGAGCGCGAAGTGAGAAGGCTTCAACCTTTCCAAGATGGCGGCGCGTGAACAACGCGAGGCTCAGTGTCTCTCCAAAATCTGCTATTTAGCGGTTTTTATCTACTTTTAACCGGATTATTCGTCCAGAATTGCTGTGCGTTGCTGACCTACAGCAAACAAGAGCTTCTGGACATCTGGACTCATAACTCCAACAGTTTTATCGCCGATCTCCGACTCATCCCAGAGATCTCCAGAACACCGGAGGCTGCCCACTCTCCCCGGCCAGGCGGAAGTGCACGCAGACAGCACCGAGATCGTAAACAAAGGCGAGGTAGGCGTGGAGGGCTACGGGCTTAGCTAAAGCTAACACCACACCAGCTGCCTTTACCCAGTATTTTCCTCACCAATGTCCGTTCTCTGGCAAACAAAATGGATGAGATACAGCTCTCCATCACTAACAACAGACGGATTATGGACTCAAATGTCATGTTTTTCACCGAAACATGGCTGAACAAAAGCTGTCCGGACAATGCTATCGAGTTAGCAGGACGCCACACACACCGAGCCGACAGGCTAGCAGATGACTCCGGCAAGACCAGAGGTGGAGGTTTGTGCATTTATATTAACAATGCTTGGTGCATGAACTCCACTACTACTGAGAGTCACTGCTCACCTAATGTGGAGTTTTTAATGGTCAAATGCAGACCTTATTACCTCCCCAGAGAACTCACTTCTATCATACTCACTGCCGTGTATATCCCCCCCGACGCTAATGCTAGGTTGGCCATGAAAGAACTTTCTGCAGCCATTAACAAACACCAGAATAAACACCCCGAGGCTGCTTTTATTGTTGCTGGCGACTTCAACCACACCAACTTAAAGACAGTCCTCCCCAGATTCCACCAACATGTCTCCTGCCACACCAGAGGGGACAAGACTTTAGACCATGTGTATTCCAACCTGGCTGGAGCCTACAAAGCCACACCCCTCCCCCACATTGGACAATCGGACCATCTCTCTCTGTTCCTCACACCTCGGTATTCACCACTCATCCAACGTGTGAAACCTGCTGTGAGGACAATTAAAGTGTGGCCAGAGGGGACAGACGCAGTGCTCCAGGACAGATTTAAAAACACAGACTGGAATATGTTCACCCACACAGACCTGGACCAGTACGCCTCATCTGTACTGGATTACATCTCCGAAACCACAGACAGTGTCACCACCCAGAAACGGATCACCATGTACCCCAACCAGAAGCCTTGGATGAACCGGGATGTTCGTCTCCTCCTGAAGGCCCGCAACATTGCCTTTAGGTCAGGAGATGCACACGCCTACAGCACAGCCAGGGCTAATCTAAAGAAGGGCATCAAAAAAAGCCAAACACCATTACAAAAAGAAGGTAGAAGAACACTTCTCCAACTCCAACCCCCGACGCATGTGGCAAGGACTCCAGACCATCACAGACTACAGGACCACCAAACCCTCTCCCGCATCCTCTGATGTCTCCTTCCTCAACGAGCTCAACAACTTTTATGCTCGTTTTGAGCGAGGGAACCCCACAATCACAACCAAAGCAGACGTGACGCCAGACCACCAACCTCTGACTCTCTCCCCCACCGATGTAGGAGTGGTGCTGAGCAGGATCAATGTCCACAAGGCTGCAGGTCCCGATGGCATCCCCGGGTGTGTTCTCAGAGCGTGTTCTGGGGAGCTTGCAGGAGTGCTCAGAGACATATTCAACCTGTCCTTGGCCCACGCTGTGGTACCGGCCTGCTTCAAATCCACCTCCATCGTCCCGATACCCAAAAACTCCAACCCATCTAGCCTCAATGACTACCGCCCAGTAGCCCTCACCCCCATCATCACTAAGTGCTTAGAGCAGCTGGTCCTAGCACACTTCAAATCCTGTCTCCCCCCCACCCTGGACCCCCACCAATTCGCATACCGCCAGAACAGGAGCACAGAGGATGCAGTCTCCATCGCACTGCACTCTGTCCTCTCACACCTGGACAACAACAACACCTACGCCAGAATGCTGTTTATAGACTTCAGTTCAGCATTCAATACAATCCACCCCTCACAACTCATCAGGAAACTGACAGACCTGGGCATCAGTTCCCTCATCTGCAAATGGTTACTGGACTTCCTGACCAACCGCCCCCAACATGTCCGGCTGGATAACCGCTGCTCATCTACCATCACAATGAACACCGGTGTACCACAAGGCTGTGTGATGAGCCCTTTCCGCTACTCCCTCTTCACCCACGACTGCAGACCTGCTGATGGTTCCAACACCATCATTAAGTTTGCAGATGACACCACGGTGATTGGCCTCCTCAGTGACAACGATGAGGCCGCCTACAGGGAGGAGGTGGATCGTCTGGCTGAGTGGTGCGACACAAACAACCTGCTGCTTAACACCGAGAAGACCAAGGAGCTCATCGTGGACTACAGGAGGAATGCTGACCCACATCCACCCATCCACATTAAGGGGACGGCTGTGGAGCGTGTGAGCAGCTTCAAGTTCCTGGGAGTCCACATCTCCGAGGATCTCACCTGGACGACCAACTGCTCCAAGCTGGTCAAGAAGGCTCACCAGCGCCTCTTCTTCTTGAGGACTCTGAGGAAGAACCACCTGTCCTCAGACATCCTGGTGAACTTCTATCGCTGCACCATCGAGAGCATCCTGACCAACTGTATAACAGTCTGGTACGGGAACTGCTCTGCCTCGGACCGGAAGGCGTTGCAGAGGGTCGTGAAAACTGCCCAGCGCATCGCCGGAGCACCACTTCCTGCCATAAAAGACATCTACAGGAAGCGGTGTCTGAAAAGGGCTGGGAAAATCATCAAAGACCCCAGTCACCCATCACATGGACTCTTCACCCTCCTGCCCTCTGGGAGGCGCTACAGGAGCCTCCGGACTAAGACCACCAGGTACCGGAACAGCTTCTTCCCCACAGCTGTCAGACTCCTGAACTCTGCCTCCTGACATCTGACCCACGTTAACACATGGACTGAACACACACACACCCACAATGGACAACTGTACCCTCAAACACAATAATAACATGGACTGAACCACCACTCACAACCACCAGCACTTTATATAGCCTCTGTAGAAATTATATCTCACTTATCTTAACTGCACTACTGTATAGCTCTGTGTAAATAATCATTCTGTACATACGATAATTTTTAACCCTACAACTGTTTACAACTTGCATAGTTCCCATTTCTGTATAGCTGTATATCCCAGATTCTGTAAAGTTATTTATTTCATATTCTGTATAGTTTTTCATATTTATATCCTGTTCATATCCTGTACATAGCTTGTACTCACTACAGCCTGTACATACTTATAGTTATAGAATATTCACAACATACTTCATACCGTGTACATTATAACATAATAGACCCATTTCTGTAATATACTTACATATCTATATTATTGCTAATATATATTGTAATATATCTATATCACTAAAGCACTTCTGGATGGATGCAAACTGCATTTCGTTGCCCTGTACCTGTGCATGTGCAATGACAATAAAGTCAAATTCTATTTTATTCTATTCTATTCTTCTGGATCTCTTAAGAGATTACTGGGAGAATCCCCAGCTAGGAGAGAACATAGTGGGAGAAGCTGGTGGAGATGGCAGCATTTGCACAGGACAACATAAGGTCAGCCCAAGAACATCAGACGATTTGGTATGACAAGAAGGCAGAGTCTTTAACCTGGGCCAAAAGACACTGTTATTTTATTCCACCAGTGATCATTTGACAGAAAAGATACAAGATTGTACGATGGGGATCTGTAGTTAGAGGATTACAGATCTTTATTTAAATGCTGTCGCCTAAGAGACAATATTAGATAAAAATGACAGAGATTATTTGATTTAGGAAAGTGTGGCTAAGTGCAATTATTGTGTATATGGGTGCTGATTATAGCACAGCCTGGCTCATGAGCTACTTTTTCTTTAATATTACACATCTGTTACTTACCATTTAGTCCCAAAGAGTTTAAATTTAAATTTTAGTCCCAAAAGTTTGAAAAATAAGAGTAAAACATGACAGTTTTGCTTTTCACATTCTTCACAGTTGTGTGTGCAATTTGCCATTGCAAAGAACATGCTGCATTTTTTGGGCCATGTTGGCGCTCTCCATGGTCCTCACAGTACAGAATTCCAGCTTTCAGCACACCGGACAGTGACACTACTGCTAAGCTGTCTTGATGCATGCTCAATCATCCAGACAAGTCAATTCTGTTCATTTTATCCCACTGAAGACAATATGTCCAGATGAATAGAATCAACTTCTTGGAATTTCCTTACCTGGTGTTTAGGCAAGACATTTCAGCCCATTTTGGCTAGCATGAATAGGAGTAAACGGTGCGTAAGAAGGCTGACTACAACCACCTGAGATTCAGCCTCAGATGCAGACACAACAGGATTACTCCTACAAGTCTGCAAATAAGCTCTTCAGCTAAGGGCCTCCGAGCAACTAAAATGCCCCAGAAGGCACAGCACCAGCTGCTCAATGAGTGGGTGAGACAAACAAATTTTACCACCAATGTGCTAAAATCAAAATGGAAAAGGACCCAACACAGACTTATTATGGATTTAGTTGAGAATACTGAGAAGGCTCATCTAGCACAGCACGAAACGTCTAAGACCAGGCAACAAAGGAAGTTGGACCTACTTGTTGTGCATCAGAAACCACAGCAAAATACGGAGAGTGTCCTCAGTGGCCAGGAGAGAGAACGATGCCATATCGAGGATGTGAACAAGTGGGTGAAAAATCTGTCTGAAACTCACCCAAAAACATCCTTGCAAACAGATTGAACTTTGCTGTGATGCAGAGACAAATCCCGCTAGTGAAACTGAATACAGCCACAAGAAGAGCAATTCAAAACAACAACATTGCAAATGTAGATGCAGAGCAACGTCCCCCAGCAAAGTCCCCAGCATCCAACATCGGGAGGAGAGGAGGGCACTCGCATCACTTAGTAATGACAACATCCTTCCGGCAGACAAGAGCAGGTGCACAGTTATACTAAACCAGAAAGACTATCACAAGTATTTTTGTCACTACTCAGTGACAAAAATACTTGTGAGCCCCTGAAACGAGACCCAGGAAAGTGGTTACGGGAAGAGGGTGATAGACTGTCTGAAGCAGTTAGAACAAGACAAGGCTATTGACCCGGCCTCATACCACAGGCTTTACCCAGGGGAGTCTACACCAAGTCTGTATGGTTTACCATAGATACATAAACAGGGTGCACCTTTAAGACCGATTGTCTGTATGATCAACTCGTCACCTGTAACATCTCCAAGTTTCTGGCTTCGATCTTCAACCTGTTGGTAGGAGGTTCTGAACACCACATCCAGAACACCTTGGATTTTGGAGGGAGGCAGATGAAACCATGGTCTCGTACGATGTTACTTCTCTCTTCACTTGTGTTCCAGTCACTGAGGTAGTTCATAAGAGATGACAGGATGACTCCAACCTCAGCAACAGGACCACTCTCAGCATCGACTAACTGTGTTTGCTTTTGGAACTGTGTCTTCATTCCACCTATTTCACATACAAGGGTCAGTTCTACAGGCAGAACCATGGGTTCCCCAGTTTTAAAGTTGATGCATACCATAAATGAACGCATACAGATCAGTATTTAAAGTTTGATTCTCGTCATCCACTGGAGCACAAACTGGGTGTCATCAGGACGCTACAACACAGAGCGAACACCATCCCCACAGACACAGCAGCCAGGGAAGCAGAAGAACATCAAGAAGGCCCTGAGTAAATGTGGTTATCCCAGCTGGACTAAAGAAAGCTCCAGCCGATCCAGGAGAGAAGGACAACCGCTGCCCAAGAGAAAACCTGTAGTGATCCCGTGTCAGGAGTATCAGAGCAGCTGAGACGCATTTTTTCTAAACACTGTGTCTCTGTGGCTTTTAAAATTAAAATTAAAATTGGTCCACCCCAAGGATCGGGTCCTCCGACACAGAGTAACATAGTGTACGCTGTTAAGTGCAGGAGGATTCAATTCAATATTATTCAATTCAATTTTATTTATACAGCGCCATATGACAACAACAGTCGACTCAAGGCGCTTTATATTGTAAGGTAGACCCTACAATAATACATACAGAGAAAAACAACAACAATCATATGACCCCCTATGAGCAGCACTTTGGCGACAGTGGGAAGGAAAAACTCCCTTTTAACAGGAAGAAACCTCCGGCAGAACCAGGCTCAGGGAGGGGCGGGGCCATCTGCTGTGATTGGTTGGGGTGAGAGAATGATTGCCATGAGTTACACATCGGGGAAACCAAACAACCTCTGGCTAAGTGGACAACACAGAAGAATTAATTCATCAGGCCCCTCACACCTACAGGCCAGGGAACGTTCTGGCTCCGTTCCTCTTCACAGTAACAGTAGCACTCAGTCTTTTCTGAAGACCAAAACATGGTAGACAGGTGGCACAGAGGAGAGATCAGGCGGATCAGGCAACGATCCCCCCACCCAGACACCCAAATCTTATAAAGTTTATTTTCTTCAATAAAAGTTTCCAAAACTTTGCACGTCACAGTTGCTGGTCGTTATACGACACCGTCAGCTGTCAGCGCAGTGCTAACCTGCGGGGGCTCTGGAGCCTATCCCAGCTGTCGTAGGACAGAAAAACTATTTTGAATTAATCTAATTATCACAAATGTTCCACATAAACACACAGCTGCTTCAGTGTTTACAAATGACAGTAAATGGTAAAATGTCTGTTTGGCAGCGTTTTTCTTATTGCTGGTGTTTCTTAAGTCACAGTGCATTTGGCCTCACAGGGCCATAGTGTTTTATCTGTTTTTGCTCTTAACTGGTTCTGTGAAGCACTTTGGCGTACCTCTGGTTTTTAAATGTGCTGTATAAATAAAATTGCATTTTATTGTATTGTCTGTATATGTTCTAAGTCACCCAGAGTGACTGGACTTCTTTAAAATTAACTGAAGATGTTTCACCTCTCATCTAATACCAAAGGGTGGAGAGTCCCAGATTTGAAGCCCCAGTGTGTGTCCTCCCGTCGTTGACCCACTATTCATCATGTGCCTCGTTACATGAGCCAAAGTGGGAAAAAGGCGTGGTCATTGTCAGCAGAGGTTTTGGATGAAACCATTGTGACACCTTGGCTCACCCTATCATGTGACCTACTGAGATCACCTGATGCAAGATGCAAGTGGGGTATCGGGGGGGGGATCTCAAAACTGCATTATAGCTTGATAGTTGGTGTCATAAGCCACCCATCTGTTTAAAGATGGCCGTTCACCTTTTTCTCACTGCAGTAGTCACACCCTTTTTGCACGTGCTGAGTCAAATGTCAGTCATATATATTCCACGTCTGTTTTATTCTTGTCGATATTCTTTACATTTATAATTGAGTGATTTGTTTATATTAGTGCTATTCATTAACTTTGTAAACTCTGTAACATATTGTATTGTTTAAGTAGCCAGCTTAAAATGGCGCCAAGTATGGCAGCCTTGTCGCGACAGGCAACCGCTGGTTTTTGTGTTTATTTGACTTTTCCTTTATTTTTTCCCAAGTAGAGTGTGTTAGGATGCCTGGGTCGTTGGCCCAGAGTTTTGAGTTTATTATATTATTTATCATTTCTAGTCTTTGGTTTCTTTGTTAGAGTTCTGTCTTGTGGTTTACGTCTCTGTTCCCTCTGCAGTGCCTGCCTGTGAGTCTGTCTTTAAGTTCAGTCTGTGTTATGTTTCCTGTTTTACTTTGGAGGTGCATGTCTGATGTTAATGTGTCTGGTTTTGCTTCCTTTGTCTCGTTAGGCCTGATTTGCCCCAGCTGTGTTTCCCTCCTGTTGCCCCTGATTGCTCCCTCTGTGTATTTAAGCCCTGTGTTTCAGTTTGTCGGTGTTGTGATCTACGCGTGTCTTGCTGTGTGTGCCGTCTGCCTAAGTTTACCTCGGAGTCTCAGTTTTGTTCCTTTTTGGAGTTCAGCGTTAAAGCTGTATTTAAGTTCACCTTTTGTCTCCGACTGTCTGCACTCTGCCTCAAACTGCTGCCGTCAGGGCAGCGCTGTGTGGAGGCACAGGTAGGACCCAAATGCAGACTCAAGATGGCCTGAAAGAGGCTGCTTTTATTGCTGTAGGAAACTCAAACACAACAGACAACAAAATAAACTGGAAACTAGGAGCAGGAAGTAGCAAGAAAAACAAGCAATGTGGGACAATGCACGATACACAGTCCTCTGTCGGGATGAGAAACAGGAGGGAAACACAGCTGGAACAGATCTGTGATAATGAGACTGGGAGGAAGCAAAAAATACACTGAACACAGGACAAGCGACTTTCAAAATAAAACAGGAAACAGATTTGTACACAATGAAAAGGCTGGTAATGGACAGATGCAAGGTTATTGATGGTTACACTCTCATGTGTGTATGATGTGATCAGTTTGTTTTATCAAGTTATCTACACAAGGCATTTTGTAGAGGGTAGCAGTTTGTCTTCAAATAACTGCTACCTGCACATTTTGTCTGTTTCTCAAAACAGAATTATGACTTTACTCTTGAAATTTCAACTCTAAGAAAAAGTGAATATTATATGTGGCCCTAATATGACTTTGTAATATAAATAATTTTAGAAAAAACACACAAAAGGACTATATACTAACTAGCTACAGATACAGTTATAGAACACCAGTAGCACTTTCCAAAAAGCTCGGTAATAAAGTGGTAATAGTCGTGTGATCATCTCTAAGTTATTAGCACTTAAGTACCTTTGGTAGTTTCTGTGTAACGAGCAGGAAACAGAGCTGCAACTGCAAACTAGGTTAGTCTAGTTGTCTTGAAATAAACTGACCATTATGTTAGGAGCTGGGATGTTGGGTGTTCTGTTCAGGTGGGCGTGGCCGTGATCCTCAGAGTTCCCCCAACACACCTGCGGTGTATCAGACGCCATCAGCCCGGCTACTTAAGGAGCGGCATGGCAGATTTCTGCTGTCAGATTATTGATTTAAACTCAAGTAGTAATGAGTCGGGCGTCTTTCGTGTACGACTACGATAATCGAAGTTCGCTTTGCACAGAAAAGGAAAAAACTAATTAATGATTATATCTTTTTCTGACAAAGTTGTATTTTTACTCAGTTGTATAAAGCATTTGTATTCTATTTTATCCTATTGTATATTTTATTCTATTTCTTCTACTGTATATAGTATTTTATTTTATTCTATTCTGTACAGCTGTGTACTGTATTTATTCTTATTGTATTCTAATTTTTGCGTCATAACTTTTGCACTGTCCACTTCCTGCTGTGACAAAACAAATTTCCCACGTGTGGGACTAATAAAGCTTATCTTATCTTATCTTTGTACACAAATTATAATGGTGCATTTTTTAATAGGACAGCTTTGTTGCTCAATGAACTGCCAATCACATGCTTGCTTTAACATGGTTTTTATTTATTTTTTTCAAAACTTTAAATCATTCAGTATGCAAGTGTTCAGCTCGGTGCTACTTGCTGCAGGAGAGGCTGGATCTTTGGATGGTTAGGGGTCAATCATTAAGGCGGAGCAGGGTGGTGGTGTTGTGCCCCCACCAACCCTGAACTGGACAAGCGAGAGAACATGGGTGGCATCTTATTTTTATGTACTGGACTTTGGAAACATGTGTTCCACTTTCTTTGCTACCTGAAATATTTTTATCATATTATGTATCCAGATATAACTTATGCTGCTATAGAGGGTCCTTGTCAGGGTTTCCTGTGTTTTGCATTTGGGAAAGCAATCCATCAAAGCACAAAGCTGAACTTGTGCTACACCCATAGCCAATGCACAAGAAGCCTCAGTGCCAGTCTCCTCATAGCGACAGCAGCTAAGCTACACACAGTTGGTGAACAGCTGTGCCTGTTAGCCAAAGAGTTCACAGGCATCACATGTGAGGAGAAGGCTGCCAAACAGCTTGGTGACGCTTACCAACGACACAGGTTGGTGATGAACAGGATCCATGACAGATGATAAAAGCGCACACTGAGACTACAGATGTTGCAGATATGGCCAATTTGCTTGTTTATATTGGATATGAACATCAAAGTGCAGCTCGAGAGGACTTTGTTCTGTAAGTCACTTCAGACAAGAACTACAGCTGAACACGTTTCCCAGCTCCTGAGTGCATCCGTTCAAGAGAATTGGCTGGATTGGAAAAGGTGCACTGGAGTCTACATGGATGGTGCTAAAGCCATGACAGGTCGCCACAGCGGAGTAAGCTGAATTTGGCACCAGAAATGCAGTGGACTCACTGCAGTATCCATGGTGAGGCCCTCGCAGTGAAAAAGACACCTGGAGAACTTAAGGCTGTACTAGACTCAGCTGTGGAAACTGTCAGCTTCATAAAGAGCAGGCCGATGCACTGTTTCACGTGCTCTGATGGGCATGTCCAGCTTCTGCTCCATGCAGAAGAGGGAAGGCCTGTTCTAGGCTTTTTTGAATTGCACAGAGATGATCTTACAGCACACAAGCTTCCCTTATCAGATGTCTTTGAAGACACTGTGTGGCTCAGTCATTTAAACGAGCGGTCATAAGGGTGGTAAGATGAAGCTGGGGAGGAGCTCTAACCGTCCATGCTGCTCCCTGTGAAGGTGTGCTTGCCAAGACGGCCCTGTGGCCAAACACTCACCTGTTATCAGTAACTAAATGTGTGCACTTGTAACTGATTGGGTTAGAATTGACTGGCCTGGACAGGTAGGCCTCAAAGACTGGAGCAAAAACCTGTTTGAGTGATGTTATAAAAATATGCAGGTTTTTACATCTTACAAAAGGTTTAAACGTCCACAATTTAGACTTTTTAATTGCAGGACTGAAGTGATGTAGCAGGAGCAAAAGCCAAATCAAATTACTGTAATTATTAGGTTACTTTATCACTGCATGTTCCTCTTGTGTTGTCCTCTTACATTGACTCCATCACATAAGAACATTCAGTCACGAGTTTACACTTTCCTCGATGCTTCGTTCACTTTATGCTGTTTAACAGGATTTATCATTAGACTCTTTGTGGTTCCACCATCATCTCTTTTTAATTCAAAGAAATACTTCATAACTCTGTTCATCACAATATAACTACATGTTAAAGTCAGATTGTCTGAGGTTAGTGCAGCCTCAGTGTCTCCTGCTCTTCCCACGCAGCACCAACACTGAGGCCTGTTACAATCATTTCATACGTTTTCTGATTTATGTTTGTTACATTTATTCTATTCAGCAGAATTAACTATTTGCAAAATCACATATATTCTGATTCTCAGTTATGAATTACAACATACTTAATCCATTCATCCATTTGCTTTTTTTTCTTTTTCTTTTTCTTTTTTTTAGGGTCACAGGGGGGCGGAGCCTATCCCAGCTGTCTTAGCTGTCTCCGGAGTACCCGGAGGGAACCCACACAAACATGGGGAGAACATGCCAACTCCACACAAGGATGGTGGACTTGAACTCAGGACGTTCTAGCTGTGAGGCGACAGTGCTGACCGCTGTGCAGCAAAAATGCTACTGTTATTTCTCTTATTTAAATCATGCATAACAGGCCAGACATGCATTTCTTATGGATGTTAAGTACTTTTACCTTTCTCGGGTGTAATGAGAGCCAATCCCACCTCTTTCAACAGGCTGCCAATAGTTTGCCTTTTTCCCTTTTTTATTTATTTTACAGTGACTTTTACTAAAGGTATTGTTTGTTTCTGTGTTTTCTCTTTGTTTGCTCCTGGTCTGTGGTAGTGTTTGGATTTGTATGTGTATTTGCTGAAACTTATGACTGCACCACTGTACGTCTCGGCCAGCACACTCTTGAAAAAGAGATTAATCTCAAGAGTTTTTCCTTAATAAAGGTTAAATTTAGAGAAAACGTTATGACAGATTGAGCTGTTTCATCTTTAAACCACAAAGTATTTGATTATATGTCATTATAGCATATAGTATTATCAGTGTGTCAGTGTAGTTGGATAGAGCTTTTTTTTAAATAACAACAGAAATAGTCATCTTTATGATTATTTACAGTTACATATATAATTTGGCATCTGTATGAAAATCAAACCCGTCTTGCTCAGCGCCTCTCAGGTGACTGAAATATTAACTTTAATATATTATGTTGTGTATTTTGACATTTTTCTTCATAGAGTTTGTGTCCAATAAGACAACTGTGTGCAAATATTTCTCATAAACTGCATCAAGCGCCTGTAGATTCTTACAGGGTATTTTTCTGGAGCACTCAGTGCTTTCTGAAACATGCCTAAAATCTTTCTGCCTAACATCCACAGCAGAGCGTGGTGAACAGAGCATGAGCACATTTAAACACAGTCACTCAGTTAATTAGGTTAGCTCACTGAGTAGCACTGCTCACAGTATGGAAATTACAGAGGATGATATATGTGCACACTTACTCTACATGTACAGTATGCGTGTGGACAGGATCCTTGGATGAGGCATGCATGTGTGTATTACTGTTGTGAGGATGTGTAGATACATAAAACTGCCCCTCAGCAGCTGACAGTTGCTGGGAGTCCCTCCTCTACTGCTTTCCCCTGTAAACAGGCCTTTCATTCAATTACAGCATGTCACCAGCAGATGGCGCTTTCTTCACAAAAATCTTCCTCGGTATTATCAGACGACTGCTGATTTAGCACTATAGGAGTGAAACAGAATTTACTTGAATGTCACATTATTTTGCTCTGCTATTGTGCAGAGGTTAAAGTTTGAAGCCAGGAATCTCCCAGCAGTGTGATCTGGACCAGCAGCTTTCCATGTGTTAACTCTGCAAGGAGTTTTCCTCACATCAGCGGAGGTCAGACACAGAACCCGGATGTGTGAGGGGGTTGGACTTCCTCATCACCACGTCATTCTGAGCTTCAAACCGTGCATAGAAGTTGTTCCGTGCGTCTGGTAGGGAGGCGTCACCGCGGCAGGCAGGTGTTGATGGCCTGGATGCCCTGCCACATGCACCACATGTCGCCGCTGCTCTGATGGCTCGAGACAGTTTGTATATAAACCAATGATGTTAGTCCCCCTCAGCACACACACACACACACCAGAAATTGGTTTGTTGCCTCAGGACAATAAAGTGTTTTAAGTGTAACAAAATGTCAGTAAATTTATGAGAAAACAACTAATTGGTTCAAAATTTTTATTTTAACAAACAAGCTGGTTTTCATATAAGTGTTTAGTAACAATGAAATAATAGACTGCTTTTTATAGCACTTCCTACATTCACACTCCAGTGAAGCAAACTGGGTTCAGGAATACTTTGGCACACAGACCACCAAACACAACACTAACTTTCCCATCAGCAGATGATTTGTTTATGAATGACTTGGCTGTGGCTCAGGTCTGTGCCTGGGCTAATACACCTGTGTGACACCACGCATGACGCATACATCCGTATCTGCAGTTGTACAAGTTTCTGTGTGTCTGTGTCTGACGGCTCTGCGTGGAACGACATCCTGGCTCCTTACATCACAGTGTCCTCTAAAGACACACACAGACACACACGATCTCCTAACTGTTCTTTAGACATCATTCTGGGATCTTCTCTTACTCGCTGTCACTCTCATCCATTTGACATTCCTCACCAAGGGAGTGACCCGAACTATATCAAACTCTTTCCTCCCTTAAACTGTTCTTGTGCCCATTTTCTGTTTCCACATGAAGCCAACAGCATTCTTGCTTATGTATTCTTGTTGTCCAGGTGTGAGAGTACACAGTGAAGCGCTGTGGGTACAGCATCCTGTGGGTACAGCACTGGTGAGGATCCAGTGTGGGGGAAGCATGTCTTGAGGCTTCTCGGATAAGAGGTGAAACGTCTTCAAGCAACTTAAAGAAGCCCAGACGCTTTTCTTTCCAAGCTCCTTAGACTACGATGACCTGGATGACTGAGAACCTTCACAGACATATTAGTTCACTAAGCCACTAAGTTAAGCTTAGCGAACAGAAAGTTCGGATTGGTCCCAGTAGAAACTAGAAACAACCACAGCCACAAACCACTTCAAAATTATTCTTCTGTAGGGGAAACCAATCTAAAGTCAGCTTGGCCATCGTAGCTGTGAGAGAAAGATGGCAGATATGTCTGAACATATAGTACATGTTTGAAAAAGGATAACTAAGGATAAAAATGTATGCATCAGTTGATCTGAATACCTTTTAGTTTTATATAGATGATCACTTCTATGGGCATTTTAACCCAGGAAGCACTCTCAGTCAGTCTTTCTTTCAGCTCTGAAATGTCAGTTACAAATGACAAACACATCTGTTTGAAAAACAAAAAAACACTAATCTTCCCCGATTAGTCCTGATGTCACCAGCCTGCTCACTGAGACAGGCTCCACACATGAGAAACTGCTTTACCTTTAAATCAAAGTATTATTATAATAATGTAAATGAGTAAAACTAATGTATAACCCGTCAGAAATGTATCCTGGTTTTCTACATTTAAACTAAACTCAGATATGAAAGATTTGAATACATGTGCAAGCTTCTGTTTCCACCACCAGTCACTGTGCTTGGAGGCTAAGTTCTGACTCCAGCTCTATACCTCCCTGATACAGAGCTCTGTATTTTTCTTCTTCCTGTTCTCCCAGAAACAAAACATGAAAGCCTCCCTTTAACTACACAGGAGAAAGAAAGCAGGGAGGAAGTAGGAAGAGGAAAATGTAGAGAAGAGAGGATGGATGCTCCTGATTACCTCTCCATCTGTCCCACACTTTCCCTCTGTGCAGCACAGCGTCTGTATCTGAGCTTTTACTGCAGTGTGGGGAAGTCTGCCTGCAGGGGAGTAAAACATGGGAGCGTCCCTCCCCTCCACTTCTCCTTTAACACCTGTAAGTTGTCTCTGTGCCCCCACCAGTCTCCACTGTTAGAGGCTACAAACAGTGGTGAAACATCCAAAATGTTGTTTCCTTGCTGTTTCCAAAGTCGGTACATGGATATCTGTCATTTCTCCAGTTTACCAAAAGAATCCAGCTCTCAACCCCCCAGTCACAAGTTCACTGAACTCGAGAAGATGCACCTCTCGTTTGTACACGTGTAGACCGTTGTTATGGTGACACTTATACAGACGTTGAAATGCATTACAGTTGTAACGCACTCACTCTTTCTTTTGCCACGATGGTCTTTATGTCTCTGTGTGTGATTATGGATTAAACACACCTTGTATTTTAGAGGTGGTCCGTCTCCTGCTCCCAGCTCTTGCAGATGATTACCTCACCTGTGAATACCTGTGAGTAAGACACAACGGCTCCACGTTAAGTGCTCAGCTAGTGCTAAAAGTGCCTGTCTGTTTACAGGTTTCTGTACATGAACCACAGAAGAAACACTGTAGACAAACAGCTTTGCAGTTTATACGAGGATGTTGAAGCTAGTTGAAGACTAACATCTAACCTTAGTAGAGCTTGACTGTTAGAAAAGCACTTTCTGCTAAGCGATCGTCGTTCTCACTCGGATTCATTCGTCTTGAAAAGGTGTTTTATTTTTTTCCTGCTTTACCCGCCTTTGACTTCAACACTGTGAATGACCTTCACAAAGCCTGACTAACTATTGCTCACTTAAATGGCACAGTCTGGCATCTTTGGATCCTCTTGGAGCGATTCACGACTGTGTTTTCTATGGAAACTTGTTTATTAAATCCGCGGACATCCCGACCATCAGTCCGCCTGCTCTCTCTGAAAATAACCTTGAAACAAATGTGCCATCAAGATCACAGCGAGGTGTATGAATGTGAATGCGAGACATGTGACGGAGGCAGGTGAGCCTCGCAGGTGATGCTAATCCCCCAAGAAGAGTGAATGCAAACGTCCCCTCGCTCTTACATAAAATCTCAGCGCACTCCACAGGACTTCACTGTGACCTCCTCCCGACTCAACTCTCAGGACGAGGAATGTCGCCGCATTGACGCTGCGTCACGTCCAGTTTGACCAACTGTCAGGCGTGGGTTGCGTAACGGCGTGGAAAACGCCAAGCGGAAGTTCTTAAGCCAGATATGGATTGGTGGGTGGCGCCACTACGCCAGAGCCGTTGGATGGGAGGGCTCCGCACTAAACACGTGACTAATTTGATGCTGCATTCAGGTGGTTGTCATAAAACAATACAAATGTAGCTTCATTCTCTCAAACTAAATGCAGCAGGCGGAAGCTAAAGAGAAGAAGCATCGTCTGTGTGTAACGACAGCACACAGGTAGTCCGGTAGTATACAGACTCTATGGACTGCAGTAGTGAATATAACGTCTGACTCACATGATCACAGGCCGGATTATAAACTACTGCCGTGACGGAGCATCGTGCCGTGGTCGCTTTTGTTTGGTTTCTTATTTCAACTTATCGCCGTTTCTTTGGGTGCTCAACTTAACTTAACTTGTATCCGACGTCAGTGAAGGCAACACAGCTTCCAAAGGCCACCGTGAGACGGCGTCACCCCGAGCGAGAGAGGCCGGTGTTTGTTTGTGGTGCCAGGACAAAATGCTGAATCCGCAGAGGTCTCTGTCGGAGCTCCCGAAGACGTCGACGGCCAGTCAGGT
Source organism: Rhamphochromis longiceps (assembly GCF_057381845.1). NCBI lineage: Eukaryota > Metazoa > Chordata > Actinopteri > Cichliformes > Cichlidae > Rhamphochromis > Rhamphochromis longiceps. The sequence continues at coordinate 1,150,915 of NC_140560.1, read as the reverse complement.
GGAGCGCGTTGTGCTGGTAAGCTGCTCAGCCGTCGCGTATATCGCACCATTGCACTAGCAAACAGCGCTGTGACTGAAAGGCTGCTGGTGCTTCGCACTGAGTCGTCTGTTCTTGCACAGAGCTGCCCACGGTAGCTGTTAGCCCCGCGCGCTGTCATGTTACTGTGACATTGTGGTTGACGGTCAGTGGGCCCATGGCAACGGCTCACTGACCGTCACCGTGAGAGCGACAGCTGAGCCCGAGCCTTCTGTTTGCTGCTGACTACCGATGACAAACTGGACCTAAACGTTTTCCCTGCAGGGCGGGGGTCGTACTGTTAAACACGGCATCAACACGCGTGTAAATGTCACAGAGTGTATCTCTACGACAGCAGGAGGGAATGATCTAATATGGCTGTGAACAGATTCAGCCATGTACTGGTAAAACCGTCTGCTTGCCAGTAACAACCAATCACAAGTGAGCTCCCAGTGTCACAGCTGGCTGACGGTCCACAGCTGGCTGACGGTCCACAGCTGGCCTGTCCTTCAGTAATGAGACGCGCACAGGAACAAAGTCTGAGCTGGACACACGGGGCAGTAACATCACAGCTAATAATGTCAACACTTTTGTGAAAGAACATTAGCAGTGTGGTTTTAATGCTTTCATACAAACCAGTAGGGTGTAAGGTCTACTGTAGCGAGCCTCTGCACTGAGCCCCACTGTGGACACGCGGCACATTACCACTGCTGCTTAGTTCCACGTCACAGCCTGTTGGAGTCATTAGTGTCCAGGATCAGACCGTTTTAAGTGGCTGAACCTGGACCATGAAACAGTGGTCTGTGTGGGGACGTTAAAGAAACAACGGCTCGTTGGCAGAACGGCTTGTCCCCTTGTAGACCGGTGCTCCCCCCAGTGGGCCACACCCCACAGTTTGTTCTAGGGTTCCCTGTGTTCATGTGGATGTTACACCGACATTAATGACACTGCTAGCCAGTTAGCTTTTTAAAACGGGCGTAAATATTCCATTCAAACCCTTCAAGTGCTCAATTTCAGTCTCACATTAGTTGAATTATTTGAAAGAGGCGAGACTACAAAAGGTCAGATAACAGACCTGACCTGACTGCTGCCTGTGTTGCAGCAGAAATCTTCCATAGAGTCAATCAGTCTAATCAGATGAAGTCAAAATACACCTTTATGGGTATTGGACACAATGTTGCAGATTATTAGGTAATCATGTAAATTACTGACATATGAGTAATTTGAAGTCTCGTATAGTTATTGATATGTATTATTGATCAATAATGGGTGGTGGCTGTAGCTCAGGAGGTAGAGCAGGTCACCTACTGATCAGAAGGTTGGAGGTTCGATCCCAGGCTCCTCCACTCTGCATGCCAAATATCCTTGGGCAAGATACTAACCCCAATTTGCTCTCCGATGTATGAATGTGTGTGAGTGTAGTTAGAAAGCACTCAGTACAGAGGTAGTGCTTGTGAGAATGGGAGTGACTGGGTGAATGAGGCATGTTGTATAGAGCGCTTTGAGTACTCCGGGAGAGTAGAAAAGTGCTGTATAAGAATCAGCCCATTTACCATCAATAATAGTAATTGTGTACGCGTGCAGGGCGAGCTGTTATCTTTGTCTCTCACTAACAGGAAACTGGTTCACTGTGTTTGGCAGGAGGAGGAGTTCAACTGGCTGCTTAAAGAAGAAGTGCACGCTGTCTTAAAGCAGCTCCAAGATGTTCTCAAGGTAAACGATGAGCTTTCATGTGTTAGAAATAGTTGCATAATTACGTGGCTGAAATGATACATGAGCTTTACCCATGGAGCTCTTTGCTGGTCACGGTAAGTCTTTGCCAGGCTGACAGCATCTGGCAGGTCACTATGACAGAGCGCTGCTGTTTTAACTGAAAGGCTGGGCAAACACAAGTGTCCTCAGCATCATAAATACACAGTCCTCTAACAGGACTCCACAGCAGAGCAGGAAGAAGCTCTCAGGTCGTTTCAGCACATGAAGAAGTCTCTGCTGTGTTCTTGTCACCAGGAGGCATCCAGACGTTTCTCCATGCCGACACCAGGCTTTGAAAATCAGCTGAAGCAGGAGAACTTCATCCTTGGCAGCTCAACGTAAATGCAGCTCACACTGCCGTACTGTTACCGTGGTAATCATTTGTGACATCACGTTACATGTAGCGCTGTCGGCATTATACGTGATAGGGTCACCTTTCACATCCACTTCCTTCTGTATTTGTTGTCCTGTGATGATTCCAAAGGTAAAAATGTGACTTTTTCCAGCAGCATGGATCAGGTGAAGGGCGTGCTGACTCTGCAGGGGGAGGTGCTGACTCAGGCTGTGAGTGTATGACGTTCTCACCAAGGCTTTTAACGACACTGCTTTAGGCTGAGCATCTTTAATGTTTGACTCTGTCTCAACAGGATATCAACCTGAAGGTTGCAAAGAGCAGCCAAGTGTTGCACTTCCAGTTTAGAGAAGACAAACAGTGGAAACTGCAACAGGTATAGAAAACAGCGCTGCACTTAATACAACACGTAGCTGCTTCTCTGACTTTACAGCTACAGAAGTTTGAGGATGAAACCTTAGAAAACAACGAGAAAGAAGGCAGCTCCTCAGCTCCCCAGTATAACGCTCACCATGAAGCAGCTAACGTGCAGGCTGCAGAGGCCGTGCACGACATGGTTCACACAGAGCAAAGCAGCAATCTCTTACTGTTTGTCAGAGTGCAGCCAGGCTGAGGCAGAGCGATGTTAGGTCAGATATTAACTACCAATGAAACCAGTCTCACGGCGTTAACGGTCACTGTAACGTTTGTGTGGGCCCTCTGCTAGCACGCGTGTAGTGTGACATCACAGAAGTATTACCTGATGCATCCATGTAACTATAAGACTGTCAGCATGTGTCTGTTCAGAGTTTAATGACAAACGTGAGCAGGACTGTGGTCAGAGGGGCGGGGCCTCTGACCAGGGAGGCCTGACCACATCACAACCAGCGAGCTTCTAACATGACTTTGAATTGAATCAACACTTTGCATTAATTATACCAAACACAGTTTGACATTCAGAGCATTATGAAAATATCACTGAGCCCAAAGCAGCCGAGCTGTGGGCAGGTGTGGGTGGAGGCAGACGCCTCGGTCTACTTTGGAAACGTGACACTGGTCACATGTTGTTCTCATGTTAGGGACATGTTATGCCACGAGCTGAAAACAAAGCAGCAGATTCTTTCACATGTCTGATGTTTGGTAACATCCAGGAGGGGACAGTGGATCCAGTTCTCCTCTCTACATGTTGGTCCCACAGCCAAAGCGTCCGTGATCGGCTGCAAACACTACGTTTGTCTTAATGTCTGAGCTCTGCAGTGATGGAAAGACCCCAAGCAGCACATTGTTTGTAGTTAGGAATAATATCTTTGTCATTGTGAGGCCGTGTTTATTTATTGAAGTTCTCTGTACAGACTTTACCAGTTATTCAGGTCCTGCTTTCATTTGCATGATTATGTTGTCAAACAGAAGATTGCTCCTCTCTGTAGTAGCTCATGGAAAAACCAAGCTGTTAAACATGTTCACAGTTAAAGCTTTACTTATTATCCGTACGAGTAGCTGCACCTGATGACTTACAGGCGACGGTCTGTAAGTCATCAGCTAGTCTATGGCGTTATTTATGTGCCACTATTCTGAGCGCACGTAAAAAAGGTTTGCAGGTGTAAGTGTTGCATTTTGAGGAGAAATTTATTTTGAGTGAAGAAAATTCATTGCTGCGTGCAGAAAATATATTTCAGTGTTTGCTGTTATCCACACACACACAACAGCAGCCCCTCTCGCTCGCTCAGTTTTTGCACTTGCGCTTGTTCGCAATGTGTTGCTCGCGCTCTCAACATTTCAAACTCCGCCCCTCTGTGTTCCTTCGCCACTGCCTCGTTTGAGTTTTGGACGAAATGGATTCTGGGATATTGCATTTCGTCATTTCGAGCTGATTGGAGACCAAAACAGCCAATCAGATATTTTTGCATCCAAGTCTGTGATTGGCTGGTTTTGTGGCACAAATATAACGGTGTACAGAAAGAGTTGAGCGCACACGGGCAAAAATGTTGAGAGCGCGAGCAACACATTGCGAGCAAGCGCAAGTACAAAAACTGAGCGAGCGAGAGGGGCTGTTGTTGTGTGTGTGTGTGTGTGTGTGTGTGTGTGTGTGTGTGTGTGTGTGTGTGTGTGTGTGTGTGTGTGTGTGTGTGTGTGTGTGTGTGTGTGTGTGTGTGTGTGTGTGTGTGGATAACAGCAAACGCTGAAATACATTTTCTGCACGCAGCAATGAATTTTCTTCACTCAAAATAAATTTCTCCTCAAAATGCAACACTTACACCTGCAAACCTTTTTTACGTGCGCTCAATTTTTTTTTACGTGCGCTCAGAATAGTGGCACAAAAATAACGCCATACTAGTCTAGCTTTTAAAAGTGAATGCAATGAAGCCGAGAGGTGATGCTGGACAGTTTTCTTCAGGAACTTGTGTTAACATATGACCCCCACCCTTCACTGGTCCTCGTTTCTGTGGCCCATCAGATCCAAGATGCCAGGAACCACGTGAACCAGGCTCTGCAGCTGCTGAGCAGCCGTGACGAGAGCTACCACTTCAAGTCTGGGGCTGAGGTCAACAAGGTGTGTCCCTGTTAGCACAGAGCTGCCACTCTGCTGATGCTGCTGATACTAACATCACGTTTGTGTTCATGCTGCAGCTCATGGATGGAGTGATGCTGCAGCTTACACGAGCTCGAAACCGCCTCACTACCCCGGCCTCCATGACGCTGCCTGAGCTGGCTGCCAGCGGTTTGATGGTAAACACGCTGCACTCAATGATCTTACTGAAGAATAACTGTGTAAAGATGCAGGTTTTAAAGAAAACATGACAGCAAGTTTAGTCAAATCAGGTTCCTCGTGAGAGCAGGGTTTCTCAGGAAGCTGTCCTGCTGTAGGTCAGTGCAGTGTAAACTGTTCCAGCCCTCTGACTCTGGGGGGAGGCTCCCGCTGACAGACGAGGGCGATCTATGGCATCAAAAGCAGTGCTGAAGTGGAACAGTCGCAGTGAGTCATAGTTAGGTCCTGTAAAAAGCCCAGTCTCAGTGCTGGGCTCTGAATCCACAACTGTTCTGTGAAACCAGCGCCCGCAGTCTGGGTTGGCGTTGACTAACCTCGGTCGACACTCACAGGATCCGAGATTAACTTCAGGTAACCTGTAGGAGCTATTTACACCTTTGCTGTCCACACTTTAGACCTGTGTAATGCAGGATATGTTATTAGAGCCACGTGGCAGTAGCCACATCAAGTATTACTCGTTATATCGTTACCCAATGAACCTGCTCGGAGCCCATGCTGCTCTGATGTTAGAGGAGAAAGGTTGGAGAAGCACTCATGGAGGTGGTGTGGGTGGAAATAAACTCCACCAGGGCAGAAATACACCAAAGCAATCTGCAGGTTGTTCCTGGCTCTGATGATGAATTTTAAAGCAGGACTTGATGAGCTCTGAGTGCTGGCTCAGTGAAGTCACTGCAGAGAAACCCAGCAGAGTAATACTGCTGAAGGTTAAACCTTCCTGTGATGTTTCAGCCTGACTGCCTCACACCGGCCTCTCTTGTTTGATCACCAGAAAATGTTCTCTCCTCCCATACCCGGGGATGTCATGGTCAACTTTTACATCAACTTAAGCAAACTGTGTCTGACTGTGTACCAGCTCCACGTGCTGCCTGCTAACACCACCAAGGTTAGACTCTGTGACACCGTGCACCCGTCTGTGGAGCCGCCCTCTGTCATGTGACCAGTGTTTGTGATCCTTCTCATATCTGCAGAATTTCAAGCCTGCTGGGAGCTCAGTGCTGCACAGCCCTGGAGCGATGTTGTAAGTCCTTCAGTCCTCTGATGAAGCTTAAACATGTTGTAGGAGGTGAAACGTTTACACAAAGAGCCATCAGTGTCATTGCAACTATTCCTGTACATGCTTATTATTAGAAAACGACATATTTCCATTACCAGATGATGCAGCCTTATTCTGTTGTGTAATATTACTGAAACCTGGCTCTATGAGTAATATTTAAATATGACTGTGGCCAAATGGCCTCTTACTCAACAGCTGGGCTCCTGCCCCATGATGCTGGCTTGGATGGAAACTGATTTACTATCTAGTTACTGGTAACACACAGTAGTGCTAAAGTGTACATGGTGGACAGTATCTAAGCTCTCTTTACATTTTGCTAACACAGTGAGCTCAACAACAACCGGTTTGAGGTGAGCCATGTTCACAAAGTGGAGTGTGTGGTGCCTTGGCTGAGCGACACGCTGGTGTTCTTCACCATATCCCTGCAGCTCTGTCAGCAGCTGAAGGACAAGGTCAGTCCCTCAAACACTCGCACATTATTAATCATGATGTGAGAGACGTGGAGGAGATGGAGCATTCATTCTGGGAGCACGTGCTGTCTGTTCGGCAGTGTTTGGAAGGTTACTTTTAAAATGAACTGTTACTCGCCACACCAACACCAGCTAGATGTTTAAATCTTCATATAAATGAGTAACAGTAGGTGGACATTAGGTAAGGCTGCACTTTTTTTGCAGCGATCTCATATAGAAAACTATCCCACGCGTATATAAAACAGGTCCGTGGCTCCGAACCGTAGTAAAGGGACCTCTGGCTGATACGTCGGGCTCGTAGCTGAAAACTAGCTTTACTTTGTTGTGTGGGTCAAGTTTGCAGTGAGAGACAGAGAGAGGCGTTGAAAGGCTGCTGCAACAGAACTTATTGTTTCAGAGGAAAACAGGAACACAGCGTACAGTCGAGTCTTAACAGCTTACTTACAGCTGGGCTCGTCAGGCTCTCTGTTTGGCTGCAGTGGTTATTATTATATTTACATGCTTCCAGCTCCCGTTTCTGCTCCGTGACAGCTCCTACTGTAACACCTGTACTGATTTTTCTGTGCCAGCATGACACCAATGTGACTAAAAATGTTCAAACATGTAAATGAAATATGAACATTTACTCTGAAAACTGAATTAAAAGCTAAAAGTGAAATAAAAACAGAAACTAATTAGAAAATATGAACTTTTAGTAACACCACCATTCAGTGTAGCGAGGCTTAGCCTAACCCCTGATGCTGATGGTTCTGGAGCTTTCATGGGGGGCGGGGGGTCTTTTTGTCACGCTTAAGTGTTTCGGATCAAACATACAAAAAGTCAGTTATGATGAAGGGCACGAACACGTCTCCACACCACTGTAACTAACCTGGGGTGAACCGAGACGTTAGCCAGGGTCACGTGACAGCTGTATGAGCAACGTTGGATAACAAAGACTTTGGGTTTGTTTCATTTACTTTAGAGAAGCAGCCTGAGTCTTTACTGTGGGAACAGATCGGGATCAAAGAGCTCTGGCTTAAATGATCACAGCACAGTTTGCCTAAACGTGTTTCTACAGTGGCGTGAAGTATTTGACCGTTTGGCAGTTTGTTTCATAAAGTGACCTTTCCTTTTGGTCTAGACAGTTCTTTGTTTTTCACCATTAAATCTGTTACAGTGAGCAGAAAGTGAAAGGAAGTGAGAACTGTTTCATCTTTGACTGAATCCCAGCTGCTTCCTTCCCTGCAGATCTCGGTTTTCTCCAGTTTCTGGAACTACAGACCTTTTTAATCCTGCAGCCCGTCATCCTCCAGGCTCCGCTCGGACTCGCACTTAGCACTCTGTTGTAAAGGAAGTGTTCATTATTTTAGCTATTTGAAATGCAGTGTGATGTCAGAGCGCTAAAGCTCCGCCCCCAGTGATGTTAGCCCAGATAGCAGACAGTCCCGTCAGTGCGTCTCAGTACTGCCGTGTGGATTCATGTCATTTGGTTCCCTTTAATAGAATTATTTATTACCCACACTCACATTCCTGATTGTGTTTGAGTTGTTTTGTAGAACACTAATTTTGTACTAAAAGTACGTTTCTTGTACTTGTTCTGTCCCAGCATGGTGATCGCTTTGAAAGCTTCCTCGTAGTAAAGTCCTGCCCTACTACTGTGGTACTGGTACTGTGGTACTGTGGTACCGTAGTACTGTAGTACTGTAGTACTGGTACACAGGTGGACACCACAAGCCTGTGACTGTGTAAAATGCTCAGAGTCAAACAGTCTGCTGCCACTAACAGCATCATCTATTCACTCTGCTGCATAGCATTAACCTCACATGCAGCAGCAGTGCTGCGTGACAGTGCCTGTGCATTACTGTTATGATGCACATGGAAAAGGCAGTTTCAGTGGCTGCCAAGCGCATCATGTTGGAGTGGGAACAGGAGGACGAATCTGTGATGAAGGTAACAGTTTTCTGTATTTTTGATGGGACCAAGAACGTAAACAAAGGAGGAAGGTCTTTGAAGAAGCTCCTGTTCTGTTTCTCCTGCCGTAGCACCTTTCTAATCTTCCCACAGGAAACAAACCTGCTCCACAGTACGTCGAGGACGGGGCTCTGCTGGAGGCTGTCATCACTGTACCAGGTCGTTTGGGGTGTAATGAGTGGCAGTTTGGACATAGATGTCAGCTGCTCAGCTCATTTTACCTGTCACTAGCTGATTGGCTGACCTGTGTATGTAGATACTGAGATGCTTCTTCACAGAGCTGAGCTCTAATTGATCCTGTTTCCAGTTTTATAAGGTGCACAATCAACAGAGGAAGTGTTGCTCTAGCTCAGCCTCTTCCTCCGAATTATTCCCTCATTCAGTATGTGGGTGTGTGGGACACAGTAAGAATCAAACGTTGTTGTAATGGGTAAAACATCTGTTAGGAGTGATATCACGAACATGCCACAGTCTCCCCCTGTGGTCTGCTTTACAGAGAACCACGCACGGCGTATATTTACACGTGTCATGGCTCCTCCAGTCTGCTTTGGTTCAGATTGTCGCGCAGTCCTGATGTGCTGTGTTTGTCTGCTTCTGCACACCGGCCTGAGCTCAGTACAGATGGCAGCACGTTTGTTTCAGAACAGCAGAAGCTGTAAGAAAACCCGACGAGCAGGATGAGCAGAAACACATTTGTGCAAACTGATGAACACAAACGTGGCTGGAGCAGGGCCCTTCATCCCTCGACCTCACATTCCCTGTTTGTTACTACATGGATTTATTTAAATAAGCTACCTGTGACATCATCTGTTGCTGTTTGTATTCGTCTTGTGTTGATTTTCTTTGAACCAAATACTATTGTAGACATGAACAAATGACTTCTTTCCACTAAGTATTAATGTATTTAAAGATGCCTGTCATGTAAAATGTGGAATGTGTGCAATTAAACTTTCGTCCTGATGAACTCTCTTTGGTGATCTTAAGATGCATGTAATAAAAAAGTCATCACTGAACTTCATTTGTATTATTGGAAATGCAGTGCCACATTGTATTTGTCACATTTCAGGTTGTCAGATTTAATATTAGACAAAAGATTCATGCAAAATTCATTTTTGTAATGATGTCCTACATTAGGGGGGGAAAGAGATCCAAACCTACCCGACCCGGTTTGTTTGTTTGTGGTAACACCAGCTGCACCTGATTTGCAATCAGAATTCTGAAACATCCATCAGTTTGTTCCATGAAGCTCAAGTTCATGTACTTGGTTATACAGCAGCACAGTGAGATGAAACACCAGGACCTTTACTTCTGAAAGGCTCAAAACAGACAAAATGATATTGGAGTTGTGCAGTCAAAATCCAGTTGTGATGCCTTGTCATTGCCAAGAATAAATGCTGAGGGAAGCAACAATGGTTGCTGACTGAAGTAGTCGCACTCGAACGTCAAGGAAGGTGGAAGGAAAGCAGATTACGCAGACATGTCAGGTTTCCAGAGGTGAGCAATTTATTTACAGTGAGCTTAATTTAATGTGTAACATGGCTCTGGTGACACAGCTCACCTCTGCTCTCTGCTGCATCTGGTAGAGACTGGCTTTAAATAGGGCCATCAATTTCCCTCCAATTGCCCAGCCAGTACCACTCACACTGAGGGATCTAAAACTACACAGATGATCTAAAACACAAAACCTCTACACACTTCTAACATGCACATTTACACAACTAAATGGCAGTATTGATGAAAAGAAAAACATTCAACAAATCCCTTTAAACCTTAACACAAACAAAAGGAAGCATCTCTATGGACAAAGAAACCCCTCCACTTGGTTTGACCTGCTGATGTCATGTGTGACATCATCAGGACTTTAAAATGAGGAAATGCCAGGTGGGCGTTTCCCCACACCTGACCCTCATGAAGACTGAAAAGACAAAGTATGAACGAATTACTTAATGTGTAACATAATAAAATATAAAGAAACATGTACTTGAGTATTTGTCTTAATTTGCAAAATGTTTGATTTGCCGGCAACAAAACGCTTCCACAAACAAACCCGGGATAGTGAGTGAAGCAAAGTTACATGACAAACAGCAAATCATAGCAAATACATAGAAACAGAATAATGTGCAAAAAAAAAAAAGGTAAACACATGTGGGACAAATGGAGAGCATTGCAACTGCTCCTCCACTTTGTCACACTGACCAGGAAAAAACAAAGCGAGCAACTTGTGTAAATCAAGGTAAAAAAAACGGTTTCCCCTCCTCGTCAACACTGACGAACCATCGAGGTCTGCAGAATGATCTGACCAATGGCTCAGACGGTTCAGAGTCTCTGAGGTCATAGTGCTGCCGGGACTGCCCTTGACCACCAGCACTGTCGGTGTCAGCGCTGGAACACGACCATGAGGAAGACCTTGATATAGTTTGGGGCACCATCTTTCTCACTAGAAGAAACAAGACTTGTCATCACTGCAGTCTCAATACTGAGAGATATTGAGATGAGATACTGCAACCACTGGCACTCCCATATTTTCATATTCTGAGACCGAACTCTATATTGCTCGTTCCCATAGAGCAGGGTTTATCAGAGCTTACCTCCAAAATATGGGAATGGACTGTCTGCAGTCCTCACACTTGCTTCAGATGTTATCAGTCCATTCATTGGACATTATTGGTTGTAATCAGCCCCACAGATAGGAGCCAGGAGAGGCCCTCTACCCCTGCTAATCGCTCAGGTTTGTTATCCATTCACACAGAGGGCCACAAAGAAAAGGACGGGAACAGCCCAGAATCCATTTTCCTGACTTCATGCAAATAAGGCAGTGCTACCAGGTAAAAGGATTGAAATGGACAGCAGTGATTTTAATGAGTGAGTTAATGTGGTGTTGATATACCAGCTTTGACATGTATTTGTAGACGTTATGTTTTCCACTGTCTTTGTGATGCTAGCTTAAAGTTACTGTGAAAGGTTCATGTATACTGTGGTTGGTACGTCTTCGTCTTGGCTGTAGCGTTCTATTGTTTCTATTTCTGTTTTCTCTAACTGTTATTACTGTAATGAGGGTCTAACAAACAATTGATCTAATTGATCTCATTATCATTTGTTTATTTACAATTAAGTGCTTCCAACTTCTAGTCACAGTTTATAGGTTGCTCGTAGTTTTTAGCTTCTACTCGTGCTTATTATGGCTTCATTTTGAGCTTATGTCATTGCCTAATTTACACAGTTAAATGGTTCTGTATAAGAAATATTCTTGACAAATCCAGAAAACAAAAGGCTCGGTGATGTCAGACATGACATCATCAGCACTTTAAAAGTCAGGAAATGCTGGATGTCTCCTACACCTGACCTCCGTTTAGTAGGATGAAGGACGAGCTCAGAGCAAAGTAATAATAGTAAGCTTAACCCTTAAACAAGAAGCAAACATTTAAACCTGAAACATAATAAAACAAGATATGACTGTGTACTGCTTTAATCTGCTGTTTTTTATTTAACTGCAACATAACACTAAAGCATCCCATGTCCCAATTGCCAGTCTTGGTAGCCGGGGTTCGGTCCACGTGGGTGGCTGGCCTCTCCCTTGGAGATAGGGTGAGAAGTTCGGCCATTCGGGAGGGGCTCAGAGTAGTAGTATCCTTGGGCAAGATACTAACCCTAAGTTGTTCTTCGATGCATCCATTGGAGTGTGAATGTAGTTAGAAAGCACTATGTATGGAGAAAGTGCTTGTGAGAATGGGTGAATGTTGTATGGAGAGTAGAAAAGCGCTAAATAAGAATCAGAGTCTATAACTGCTCACAGACTGGCTGTCAGGAAGCCGTTCGAACGCAAGCAAAACCGGGACACAATACAGAGCTATGCACAAGACGTAGACTACAAATTTATTTATTGAGCACTGTTCATAGATTAAAATCACAAAGTGTTGCACAATAAAACCAAAAATATTAATAAAATATTGACATGAAACAATGAAAACATTAATTAAAGCTTGTTTGTATAGAAATGGTGCCTGAGAGACCAATCCCCACGGGGACCAACAGTAGCCTCGGACACGAAGACCTGAGTGCTCGGGATGAAGCACGAGGTTTCAGGGATAAACTGACCAGAGCTTCACCATGTAGAGCTCAACAAGTTCAAACTGAAATTTTAAAATGAAACCTAAAATTTACTGGCAACCAATGAAGAGAAGCCAAAACTGGAGTAATATGTGGCCTCCTATTGGTGCTGCAGTGTTCTGTCTGAAGGCTCCAACGCTGATTTGTAGAAACCAGTAAAAAGACCACTGGAGTAATCCAAACGAGAAGAAATAACAGCATGAAGAATCATCCCCGGCTCAGCCTTTGACACCAGCAGCCTGACCTTAGAAATGTTTCTCATGTGATTAAAACACTTCTGAACCAGTTTGGAGACATTGAACTGTCGCTATGACGCCCAAATTTCTGAGACTCGATTGAACGGACGAGTCTAAAACACTGATGCGCTGCTTGATAACTCCAAATGATCATCATCATCATGTATGGAGGTGATTATGACAGTGAGTATCTGTTGTGTGCCCACCTTATTACTAAATTAGGCAGATCACTCTGAATTGAATCAGGACATAAAGCACGGTCTTTATGTTGCTTTATTGAACACTCTTCATCTTACAACTAGCCACTTAACGGGGCTTCCTTCGGACAACAACATCCGGTTCAAAGGTCATCACCTTAAGACATAGCCATATCAGTACATATCTTCAACCATCTTTAAAAATGGTAGAGGGATGGTTTGGGCTGCGTGTCAGGCAGTGCTGGTGGGAATCTTGTGAAGGGAAAAAGATGCCATCTAAAAGCATGCAGTGGGAACTATGGAAGAAATTACAAGAAAGCTTGATTAGGAGAGTTCAGGCTGCACTGAACTCTGGTGATATCAGCTACTGACTTTGTTAGAACTGTAAAAACTCAGCTTTCATACTGTATGTCTCTGTGTCAGAGATGTCAATAAATCACTGCACCTATTTCCATGTTTCCTGTCAAAACATAAAGAAAAGAAGACTTTTGCTCTGTACTCTGCTTTATTTGAAATGAATGGAAGAACAAAACAAAATGCTTCCAGTGGAAGGATGGCTTTGACACTGGGAAAGTATTTATGGTCTGTATCGGGCTTGCCTGTCCATATGGAGCAAAAACAGCTCTGCATCATACACTCAGGCTCCTGACATCTTTCTGCATTAGGAAACCTAATCACAGTTTATAGACAAGTCAGTGTCATTTTAGTGACAGTACCAGGTTGTTTCACAGCAGAAGTCAGCCATGTTTAGGGAAGGTCTCGTCCCTTCAGACCTCCACATTTTTATTTTCAGTACATCCAAATAAATGCAGTAGGACAGTAGTTTATCACTGAAGTCAATCAAAAGCCAACAGATAGTTGGCCTGCTCGAGGAAACCTTACTTTCTGGGTTACGTTTCATGCTGGTACTGTGGAGATCTGACTGTGGACCTATTTCACATATGCAGCCCTTGGACAGTGTCCAGGTACGTTTAAAAAGAGAGTAACAGTGAGACGAAGCCAAAGAAAGTGAATATAACAACCCACAAATAGTGTTTAGGTCGTTATATCTTTACAGAACTATTTTTTACTGAAGAAGTACCAAAACCCTGCATACATTTATTCCACCGTCGCTGGAAATCTAGTCAGCATGTAGAGGAACCTGTTTGTTTTCTATCAGACTAAATGTGTCTCTGTGTTTATGATACACTGGACGCTTTCTTATGATAAATAATGGATTTCTGTGTCCAACTAAAGAGAGACCCTTCACTGATGACGATGACGTAAACAGACAGACGTTCACAGCGCTATATACTGCCCCCTCATGGTCATCTTACAAGCAGCGTACACTATGGTTTTATATCTTCACAAATATTTTATATTTTTTATTAAGATTTGTATGTTGTGTTGTTGTTTTTTGAAACTATGGACGTAACGTCTGTCAATAAAGATAGATAGATAGATAGATAGATAGATAGATAGATAGATAGATAGATAGATAGATAGATAGATAGATAGATAGATAGATTGCTGACAGCAGCATCTTCAAACATCACCACACATCATACTGAAGTCATTCATGCAGTTTGTAGGAAACAGGCCGCTGTGTTCATTTCACAGGCGGAGGTCACGTGTTTACCTGTACATAGAGTCGCCATTGTTGTTGTTGTTTATTTGTTTGCTGTTTCTACGACGGCGTGCGCACACTGCTGCACTCGGCCTGTCATGAGTGTGTTTTAAACGTCACACAGTGATATCTGATCATGTGTAAACGGCTGGTTAGTGTGTGTTAAACTCATAATGCGCACACACACATAAGATGAGCGAACTCGGGGATGTTTCGCTTGGTTCACGGGGACAGCGACGCCCACGGAAATGACAGCAGCGTGACCAGTTCCGCTGTTGTCGCTTACGTGGAGACAGGAAGTGTCTTCCGTTGGTTTCCGGATCGGAGTCTCGGTTGATGTTGTTGTGTGTCTACCATGGCCCAGGACGCGCTTTCTCTCCGGGTGTCGGAGATCAGCGACCCGGCGCTTCTCTTTGAGTGCTATAACACTGAGGAGATCCGCGGAATCGAGCGCAAAGTCCGCGGGGAGATCGAGCAGAAGAGGGAGGAGCTGAGGCAGATGGTGGGCGAGCGGTACCGGGACCTGATCGACGCCGCCGACACGATCGGGGAGATGAAGCAGTGCTCGGAGAGCGTCGTGCAGTCCATCCAGGACATGCAGCAGTACTGCCACAGGCTGAAGCAGGGCAGAGCCAGCGTGGCCAGCTGCAGAGTGGAGGTGAGCCAAACGCCGTGTGTCGACGCATGCGCCTTAGTAGTACTTTACAACGTCATGAAGATCTACCGTAACCTCACCTACAAACGCGGCAGACTCGCAGCTGCTCAGGAAAGGTGAGGCTGCTGAACCACCTGAACACAGCTTCGTCACAGAGCAGTGTGTGGTTCATTCCAGCCTGTTCAACACCGCTGCTACATGCAGCACACAAGCACCATCAGGCAGAACAGATGGATGCAGACACACAACAGTGCAGAAGTGACCTGGTGTGTGTGTCCAGTCACTGAGTGTTCAGGAGTGTGATGGCCTGGGGGAAGAAACTATTCTGTAGTCTGGCAGTGAGGGCAGCAGGGTGAAGAGTGTGTGTCTGTGGGGTGTGTGGTCCTCCACGATGCTGGTGGCTTTGCAGTGTGATAAGTGTCTGTGATGGAGGGAAGAGCGGCTCCAGTGATCTTCCCAGCTGTTCTCACGATCCACTGTACTGCGGTGCAGTTACCATACAGACAGTGAGGCAGCTGCTCAGGAGAAAAGGCTTCAGAGACTTGGAGCTGTTTATTGTCATTGTGCAGTTTCTGGACCACAAAGGTGCTGAAGTAAGAAGAAGAGAAACCAATATACAACGAAGGTGGAAAATAAATAAATAAATAGAATAAAATAAAAAGCAGTGTGTATGTATAGATATGTGAGTGGAACTATATACATGGTGTATGTGTAGGAAACACTGAAACAGACTGGGACCAGAATAAGTGCACAGAACATGGAGAGACTGAGATATTGCACACAGATGATCAGCAGCAGTGTCGGGGTGGATGTGTTGGGGAAGTCCTTACACACTCTTCTGGACTTCATCAGTCAAAGTTCAACACTTGGTTGAAATGACGTCTAAACTGCGTGTTTCCTTCTAAAGCTTCTCCTGAGTTCAGAGAACGAACGCTTTCACATGTGCACAAACTGCTTTTGCAGCAACTGTTTGAAGCTGATGACGTTGTGACGGAGACGCACTGTGTGTCCTGTTGCAGAGCCAGACACCGTGGCAGCTAAAGTTCTACACCATGGCCTCCCAGATCAAGCTGCTTTTGGAGATCCCGGAGCGGATTTGGAGTGCCATGGAGGCATCTCACTACCTCCGAGCCACGCAGCTCTACCTGATGTGCTGCCACCTGCACCATCTGCTGCAGCTGGAGGCCACTGCAGCAGGCCTCTACAGCTCCGTCCTTGTCCGATTTCCCATCCTAATCCGACAGGTTGCCACCACCGAACACTTCAGGTTTGTATCACAATTCCTGCTTAACGGAAACTTGAAATCGAAACTCCGTGGCTGGAAACTAAAATAGTGCACTTGTAGTAGCTGAGAGTAAGCGTCTTCTTGCAGGGCAGCCATTCTGCTGGACAGCAGGGCTCTGCTGAGGGGCCGTGCAGTGTCGGACCAGGCCATCGCTGAAGCCTTGGTGTCCATCATGCTGCTTGAAGACAGCTCTCCTCGGCAGGCTCTGGCTGACTTCTTGTTGGCCCGGAAATCATCCATACATCAGCTGCTGAACCAACCGCAGCATGGTATGCTCTATAGTTTCCTTCTGTGGTAAAGCGTGACAAATGTTTGATTTGATAAAGAAAAAGCCTTCGAGGCTTCTGTTAGTCCATGAACCTGTGCTTTTCTGCAGGTGCAGGGATCAAGTCCCAGGTGTGCAGCCTCGTGGAGCTGCTGGTCACCACTCTGTTTCAGGCCTATGCCATCTTCTACCTCCCCCCAGAGGGCAGCCCCAGGCCAGGGGATGAAGCTTTGAGCTGTGGCATGCTCTTCTCTGTCCTGGACAACGTCACATCTACGAGTCCTGCAGGTAAACAGCTGAGACAGGACACGTCGGGGTCTTTGTGTTCAGGTTAATAAGAATAAGCTTTGCTTCAGAGCAAGAATTTGCTGGCTTTCATCTCCTGGGTGAGCATGGCCATGTCTCCCCGTGCCTCACAGGAGCAGCTGACTCTAAACTGTCTGTGGATGTGACGCAGATGCTGAATACAACACTGTATGACTGTATTGTGCGTGTAGTCTGAGCTGCTGTAAGTGTGCAGTAAGAGCACCGCGCCTGTCCGCTCTGAAACACTCAGTCTGAGAAACTAACAGCCCCCTTTTTCCAATGTTCCCCATCTGTGTCCTCAGCTAAGGACAGAAGGGTGTTGCAGGAAGATGTGAGTACAGGCAGCTGGTTAAAGTATCTGCCTGCGTCCATCTCAGAGTTTCAACCTGTCCTTCGCACCCTGGCTCAGCCAATCCAGAGGGAGCACCTGCAAGACACTCTTCAACAGTGGATCGATACGTAAGGCCACTGAATGTCTGCTGTTTCCTTTCTTTCAGTTTCAGTGTTGTTTGCATAGAAAAATGTGCTAATAGTAGCATTCCAGCTCTGCCTCTGTGCTGTCAGGAGTGACTTGTGATCACTTTGAGCTGATAGAAGGGAGCGATCACCCCGAGGCGGAGTCCAGCTCACAGAAGTGGCGGCGGGAGTCCTCGGGGTAGCATACGTGATCCAGCACAGCCTTGCAGACTTCCTTAAAGCTGCCTCCCCGAGCAGCAGAGGGAGCCGACGCGCTGCATTTTATCCTCGGCCACTTACACACCGCTGCAGTGGCCTTAAACATGTCCGGAGATGACTGTGGGTCCTCCACCTGGGGACCAGTGAGGGTGGAGCCATGAACAACGTCATGATCGTTGGCTCAAGGACAAAGTTTTAGGTTTAGACACGAGGAGCAGGAGGGTCAGTGTTTAACGTGGTTCATTACAGGATCATTATCTGCTGATCTTCATTTTAGTTTCAGTTTGTGAGACGATGAGTGGAAGACCAGATGAAGTTTACTGGTTTGGAGTCGTCGACGTGAAAACTGGATCTATCTGTGACCGTGTGATGACTGGCGTCCAGGCAGGTGGTGCTCAGCAGCCGTGTAGAAGAGAACTGCTGACTTACATTCGATCCACTGCAGATGTGTGCACCTCGACTGCTGTGGGACACAATGAAGACCAGTGTCTGTGGTCCAATCATGTCTTACACTGCAGGACAACAAACATGAAGCTGGAAGTGCATGAAGCTCCGACCAGAGACGGAACAAACAACACAAAGATGAGGGAGCGTCTCATCCCACCACCTGTCACATGTGCTCACCACTCGCACATCTATTTATTCACTACTCCTTATTGTTATCGTTATTATTCTCATGTCATGGTCCAGTGTAATTAAATTACTTTTCCACTGAAAAAGTAGAGTAACTGATTACTGTTCATTTTTAGGTATTTTAATTACAGTTACTTACAATGTGCTTGTGTTACATTGTAAAATAATTAAACTGGCTGAACATCGTTATTTAATTTCAATCATTTATCTTCTAAAGGTAGAAGTAAACTCTGCTCTGTAACATGGCTGAGGCGCAGCTGCGCGTCATTCCACACCAGTTTGCTGCACGGTCGTTTTCTACAGCGGAAGCTGTCGGACTGAAGCGAGTGGCTGTTTCATGACGTGGACATGTTCCCGTCTCTTCACTTTTCTGAAACAAGCAGACAAGAACATTACAGTGATATGTAAAAACTATCAGCTGCTGTTAACAGCAGGAGTAACCTGCTGAAGCGCCTGACACAGAGCATAGACGAAGACTTCTGAGCGATCCTTCATCATCCATGGATAACACTGCTGAGCAGGACCTGGTTTTACTTCAGCAGCACCGACGGTGACTGCAGGCGACACTGGAAGAGATGCTGCTGCTGCAGAGTCTCCGTCTTTAAAATAATTTATTATTTAAAGAGTTTAATTTCTATTGTTTGCCACTCAAGGTTTTATTGGGATTTTAAGAAGTATTTAGTTAAATTACTTATTGAGTAATTAAGTTACTTTTCAGACACAGTAATTAGATAAGTATTTTAAATACACTGTTGATTAAGTAATTGGTAATTAATTACTTAAAGTAACTTACCCACACTGGTTATTTCTGGCCTGTTTGCAAAGCTCACCTTGATGTTATCGAGTGCAGGGCGTGTGTTTCATGAAGGCTACATGATCATTTCCAGTCTCTCCAAATGTGTTGTTTCCAGCTGTAAGGAGGACATCTGCCATGGTGTTGGAAGCCTTTTGGTCTACGTCAAGAGCCTGAAGGGGCTGGCAGCCATCAGAGACGCTGTTTGGGACCTTCTGTCAGCAGACTCCATCAGTCGGCACTGGAGCACCGTCTGTCAGCGTCTGCTGGAGCACCCCCTCACCGTCTGGGAGGACATCTTGCAGCAGCTTTTCCTCCAGCGGCTGCAGGTTGCTGTTCTTCTATCTTTAGCTTTATAGGTTCATTTTCAGGGCCCACTTAGTCTGTATACTTGCTAATGACGGGGGATAAACATGCAGTTATTGTAACACTTTTATTGTTTCTTTCGACTCTTCAAGGTCATCACTAAAGAGGAAACTGAAGCCATCTCAGTGCTGTCTATCCAGCTCCTTACATCCGCCGTCAGGGATCTGCAGACCCAGAGCGTCCATTCGTCTTCAGGTGCCCACAGCAGCCATGGGGCCCAGTATGAGGTAGATGTCTCCTCCTTCTTGTGGTTGGAGTCTCCAGGGGACCTGCTGAACGACGCAGGCTGGTTCAGTGTGAGCCAGCGGGGCCAGCAGCAGCACAGGAGTGGCCTGGCCATGAAGACGCAGGCACTCACACCTTGTGTTCAGAACTTCTGCTCTTCCATTGATGCAAAGCTGAAAGCCAGACTGGATGATCTCCAGCACTACCTCCCCTCCCAGGACGTGGGTAGGTCCACTGGGAGTGTTGTGGGGGTTTCCTTGTGTTTCAGCTGACAGATTGATGGTGTATTTATCCTGATTTAATGTGATATTGAGAAAGACCAGTGAAAAGCTCAGGCTTTTATCTTTGTTGAAGTTTTGGAACCAACTCTAGATTCTTTCATTTCTCGTGGAATAACAGGAAGTGACATCACCTGACCATGAAACTGGGTGATGTCAGCTATCCGATCCCTTTTGAATGTCTGAAACTGTACTTGGCAGGACTGATGGAGCACATCTGTCTGCACTTCAGTCACGTCTTTGATCTGATGCAGTGCTGAAAACCACAGAAGCGTTTGGAGCTAAATCTGAGGGTTTCATACTCTTTGGACTGTATAAACATACGAATGGCCACTATTGGACCACTGAAATATTGAAAGTACTGACAGTTGTTAATGTGTCGTGCTTTGCAGGCTCTGACTCCACTTTGGCCACTGTCCCTTCCTCTGCTGATCAGCCATCGTCATCCTCATTTAACCGCTTCATCGACTCCGCAGCAGTGGAGGCGGCGCTGCGTGACGGCTGTTTGGCCTGTGTTCACCACATTCTGTCCTTCATCCGATCACAGCTGGCTGCGGCCTCGCCAGACTCCAGGCCCACCTGCCTCAGTTCAGTTCTATTCATGGCCAGGCTGAGCCAGTCTATGGGCAAACTGTGCCCCAACCTGAAGCATTGCATCCTGGGAAAGCAGTGTGGTTTTGACAGCACAGCCAAAGGGACCCCCAGGCAAGGCAAGAAGCTGGGCAAAGCCACGGCCGCTGCAGAGGTCAGGCCTTCCCAGGACAAGTGGGAGGAGCTGAAGGAGGAGCTTCTTGGCTGCAGTATGGAGGCCTACCGCATCTGGAGCGCCGCTCTTTCTAAAGTCAGACACAGTCACAAGTGTACATGTAAACTTGACATGTGGTTAGTGTCGGTTTATGGGGAGGTTTGTAGAAATCTGATAGAGCAGTAGAATCACATCACGTCACATAGCGTCCAGCTGTGGTTAAACTGGTTTATAAAGGTTGAGTGAAAGTGTATTATCTGACTGAACTGTTGAGCAGACGGGTGGAGGGACACTAACTAAACCAGTGATCATGCTGCTGTTGGCTGTGAAACCTGTCTGTTTGCTAATGTTTTAGTTTCAACAGACGTATGTGGGAGGGTCAAAGGTCTACAGCTATGACTCTGGTGTTGTCTGAAGACCTGCTCGGCTCTGTGTTGCAGGGGCTGTTGGAGAAGTTTGGCATGGTGCTTCATGCTGAGTCTGCAGGCACCATCTTAGCTACAGCAACTAACTGGGAGGATCTGGAAATCCAGGAGGAGGCCGAGTCTGGAAGCAGCGTTACATCCAAGATCCGTCTTCCAGTACAGGTCAGGAGGACATCTGATACAAACTGGAAGGACCCAGAATCCATCCTGAGGTCTGATGGCAACCTTTTGTTTCTGGTGTCTTCTGTAGCCAACGTGGTTTGTGCAGTCCCTGCTGTTCCAGCTGTGTGTGGAAATAAACAGGGTGGGAGGCCACGCCCTTCCTCGCTCCACCCTCCAGGAGTTTCTGCAGACCTGTTTGACTGAAGTCCTGCACCATTACCACAGCCTGACACAGACCAGCAGCACGGTAACTGGGACCTGTCTGGTAGATAGTTGGATTATTCCTCGACCTGATGATTTCCTGTGTTCTGAGAAAAGTCTGAGAATAATCTTCATGATGATCACAGACGAGCAGAGCGTCACGGCTCTGTAGGAGGAAAAGAAGGGAATCATGCTAGCAGGACCTGGTGTATGGCTACAGACAGCCAGAAATATTCAATGAGAGACTAATGAAGAGCTAAGTACACACATACTTAAGTAGAAGTACAGATACTAGTGTTCAGAAATACTCCAGTAAAAACTGAAGCACTGATTCTACTTCTTTACTCGATTAAAGGTGAAAAGTACAGGTTGTGAAATGTGCTCACAGTAAGAAAGTAAAAGGTTTGTATTGTTGTACAAAGCTGACGGAGCTGTGCTGCATCAGTTCAGTAACAGTGTAAGAAAGTAGATTGGAAACAAGCTTTTAGTCAACAGTTAAATTGTAATAAATGTACTCAGCTTGGTTAGGTAGAGTCTGAGTGGGAAAGGACAACGCTGAGAGGGTGACTTTCCCCCACATCGGTGGGATCAGCACATGAACCCTGAGATTCGCTGTAAGGACTCAGCGTGGGGAGAGCTCACACAGGTCTCTGCTGTGGGCTCTATTTTCTTAGTGGTCAGGCTGTGATCAGCTGATCTGAAGTTTACGGCTCTTTGTAGATTTACAGAAGCAGCTGTTTCATCAGCTGTACGGACGTGTGCTGCTCATGCTGCCTTTATACTGGCTGGTGTCAAGTTGGAGTGAATCCAGTGAGTGGATCTCAGCATCATGAGCTTAACTCTGACCGTGATCATCAGTCACACACTGTTCTTTACTTTAAATCATCACAGCAAACTAACCTGTTTATCCTGCTTTGAACTGCACCTTCCTTCATGCAGTACCACAGTCAGCCTACCTTACCATGGACATGAATGAACCTACTATCACGTGTACAGAATGATGTCTGATTAACAACGAGAGGAGTTTCATGGCTCTGCTCGTGGTCAGGGCGTCAGTGCAAACTACCATTATAATGTCTTTAATGTTGTTAATACAAAAAAGGAAGTAGGAAGTGTTACGACACAAAGAAACTAGTGCTGTCAGCGTTACCGGGTTAACGCGTCATAACTGGCAAATCCCTGTTAACGAGTTAACACAGATTAGTCCGGGTTACTTGGTGTCAACGCCACATTAACGCGTTAATGCGCTAAAAGAAACCTTATTTGAACCGAAGAGATCAGAGGTCCAATGTGATATTAGAATCACACCCTATAGGCCTGTTCACCACTCAGGCATAACTCATGACCACTGACAGGTGAAGTGAATGTCACTGACCATCTCTTCATCATGCCGTCTTTTACTGGGTGTGACATGTTAGGGAGCAAGTCGACGTTTGGGCCTCGAAGTTGGTGTTTTAGCAGGAAAATGGGCAGACATAGAGTCCAGGTAGTGATGCTAGATAACTGAGTCAGAGCATCCTGTGGGGGCTCCAGTCTGCAGTGGTCAGAACAATGGTGGACAGGCTAACTGGAGAGCGTGGTCTGATCAAATAGACAAGCTCTGTAGGTCACATTGGCAAAGGTGTAATGCTTGCTCTGATAGGAACTGTGTTTTTAATGGGGCTGCAGATCTGTCAGGGTGCCCATGCTGGACCACGGTGCAGTGGAGGAAGATCGCCTGGTCTGATCAGTCGTGTTCTCTCTTACATGACGTGGCTGCTCGGGTGTTTGCGTGGCAAGCTTGCAGATGCAGTATAATCCTTTAGGTCAGTGGTTCCCAAACTTCTTTTGCTTCTTTTGTTTTTACAGCAAAAATCTAGTCTTTGGCTTAGAATGAAGTTGGTTTGGAAACATATTCAGCGATGCTTCATCTCCTGCTTTGTGTTTGTGTGGGAGCCCGTGCTAGCAGTGTCCAAGCGTTGTTGTTGTTGTTGTTTTTTTCCTGTTTCATACCCCCCCCCCCCCCCACAATGGCTCTGCGCCCCCCTAGGGGGCGGGCCCCACACTTTGGGAAGGTCTGCTTTCGGTAATGTCCTGCTGGGTCCTGCATGTGGATGCGTGCCACCTACCAGTTGTTACAGACCATGTTTCATGGTGTATGCCATGATTGCTATGGCCTCTTTCAGCAGGAACATGCAACATCAGACAGAGCAGGAATGGTTTGAGGAAAACAATATAGCTTTGAGGGGTTGACTGGACCTCCATATTCCTTAGATCTCAGTCCAGTCTATGTGAGAGAGAATCTCTTGGTTCCAAAGCACACCTTCAGGGCTCTACTGGAGCACAATGCAGCAACAAAAGGGAACTACACAATATTAGGCAGGTGGTCATAAGGTTATGACTGATTAGTGTATTTTGTCAATGCAACTGTCAAAACGATTGCAGTGAGAAACTGATCTGATGGCAAAGGAGCACAGAAACATAAGGGCGTGGTTAGCACTTTAAATGTATTTTCTATGGTTGTGCCTCCCTTCTCCTTCAGGATGCTGTATTCCCCATGACGCAGAACAGAGCCCTGCAGTTCCTGTTTGACCTCCGTTACCTGAGCGCTACTCTGGGGAGCAGACTGGAAGAACTGAAGAACTCCCGACCACAGCAAGACCCAAGGTATCAATTCACATCCAAAATATGTGTCATGGGCTGTTTGTGCACAGTCTGCAAACACCCGAGGAAGCTTGGAAACTGTAATCCTGTAATACTGTAGTGCAGCACGAGCCAGAGGTGTTCACGGGTTCATATGGTTGTGTCCAGAATCAGGGACTGAATCCTGCGACGTGAGTGGCTGTTCAATTGGTAGGTCTCGCCCAGGGGTGTCAAACTCAATCGCACAGGGGGCCAAAACTGAAGGCACACTTTAGGTCGCAGGCCAAACAAGATAAAGATTTATTGAACACTAAAACAATGTTTTTTAAACATAAATATGAATAAAAACAGACAGGAATATGATTCCAGATTAAATAAACTTAAAAAAAGAAACTTTAAATATTTTGCTCTTCATAAAAATATATCCTGTCAAAATGATGCAAGTTAGAAATATGAACATGCTGCCAAACCCCCAGAAAAAGTAAATGAGAGCAAACACAAGGTTGGAGCCGCATGTAGACGAGCTGGGCGCTGCTGCAGGAGTGGAGCTAATAAACTGTGCGGGCCATTCAGTGTCTTTCCCTGAGTGCATCGTTACACTGCAGCTGCATCTGAATCTGCACAGGTGCAGCTCAGCAAAGTGCGCTGACTTGGTTCAACGTTACTGCAACAGAGAAAGTGAGGCAGGCTGCACTGGTGCATTAGTGACAGCTTCACTTGAAACGCCTTCACCGCATCACACATGTCCATGAACTGACAGGTTTCCTTGCTGAGCTCAAAAACTCTGTTGAGAACTTTTCCCCAACTCAGCCGGCGGAGCTCTGCATGAAGGAATGTCGGCAAACTCTGAATCTATTTCCCACATAAAAGACTGAAACTGACGGTGATTTAAACTTTTAGCTCAGGTAAAATGTACGGTCTGCATCACGGTGACCATTACATGCTCCATTTTTAGGACTTTACCACACAGCCTTTCCTGGTGTGTGATGCAGTGATGTGCTGTTAACTCACCGGTACATTTCTCCTGCATCTTTACTGCATCCTGCTGACTACTCCACTTTTTTTGGACACAACCCCCTGACTTTGGACACAGCCCCCTAACTTTGGACACATCCCCCACACACCCCTGACGTTAGACACAGCCCCCTGACGTTGGACACAGCCCCCACACCCCCCTGACGTTAGACACAGCCCCCTGACTTTGGACACAGCCCCCTGACTTTGGACACAGCTCCCTGACTTTGGACACAGCCCCCTGACTTTGGACAAAGCCCCCACACCCCCTGACATTAGACACAGCCCCCTGACGTTGGACACAGCTCCCTGACTTTGGACACAGCCCCCTGACTTTGGACAAAGCCCCCACACCCCCTGACATTAGACACAGCCCCCTGACGTTGGACACAGCCCCCTGACGTTGGACACAGCCCCCACAGCCCCCTGACGTTAGACACAGCCCCCTGACGTTGGACACAGCCCCCACAGCCCCCTGACGTTGGACACAGCCCCCTGACGTTGGACACAGCCCCCACACCCCCCTGACATTAGACACAGCCCCCTGACGTTGGACACAGCCCCCTGACGTTGGACACAGCTCCCTGACTTTGGACACAGCCCCCTGACTTTGGACAAAGCCCCCACACCCCCTGACATTAGACACAGCCCCCTGACGTTGGACACAGCCCCCTGACGTTGGACACAGCCCCCACAGCCCCCTGACGTTAGACACAGCCCCCTGACGTTGGACACAGCCCCCACAGCCCCCTGACGTTGGACACAGCCCCCTGACGTTGGACACAGCCCCCACACCCCCCTGACGTTAGACACAGCCCCCTGACTTTAGAAAAAGCCCCCTGACGTTGGACACAGCCCCCACAGCCCCCTGACATTAGACACAGCCCCCTGACGTTGGACACAGCCCCCACAGCCCTCTGACATTAGACACAGCCCCCTGACGTTGGACACAGCCCCCTGACGTTGGACACAGCCCCCACAGCCCCCTGACGTTGGACACACCCCCCTGACGTTAGACACACCCCCCTGACGTTAGACACAGCCCCCACACCTCCCTGACGTTAGACACACCTCCCTGACGTTAGACACACCCCCCTGACGTTGGACACAGCCCCCACACCCCCCTGACGTTGGACACAGCCCCTGACGTTAGACACAGCCCCCTGACGTTGGACACACCCCCCTGACGTTAGACACACCCCCCTGACGTTAGACACAGCCCCCTGACATTGGACACAGCCCCCACACCTCCCTGACGTTAGACACAGCCCCCTGACGTTGGACACAGCCCCCTGACTTTGGAAAAAGCCCCCTGACGTTGGACACAGCCCCCTGACGTTGGACATACCCCCACACCCCCCTGACGTTAGACACACCCCCCTGACGTTAGACACACCCCCCTGACGTTAGACACAGCCCCCTGACATTGGACACAGCCCCCACACCTCCCTGACGTTAGACACACCTCCCTGACGTTAGACACACACCCCTGACGTTGGACACAGCCCCTGACATTGGACACAGCCCCCACACCTCCCTGACGTTAGACACACCTCCCTGACGTTGGACACAGCCCCCTGACGTTGGACACAGCTCCCTGACGTTAGACACACCTCCCTGACGTTAGACACACACCCCTGACGTTGGACACAGCCCCTGACGTTGGACACAGCCCCTGACATTGGACACAGCCCCCACACCTCCCTGACGTTAGACACACCTCCCTGACTTTGGACACAGCCCCCTGACGTTGGACACAGCTCCCTGACGTTAGACACACCTCCCTGACGTTAGACACACACCCCTGACGTTGGACACAGCCCCTGACGTTGGACACAGCCCCTGACATTGGACACAGCCCCCACACCTCCCTGACGTTAGACACACACCCCTGACGTTGGACACACACCCCTGACGTTGGACACAGCCCCTGACATTGGACACAGCCCCCACACCTCCCTGACGTTAGACACACACCCCTGACGTTAGACACACACCCCTGACGTTGGACACAGCCCCTGACATTGGACACAGCCCCCACACCTCCCTGACGTTAGACACACCTCCCTGACGTTAGACACACACCCCTGACGTTGGACACAGCCCCCTGACGTTAGACACACCTCCCTGACGTTAGACACACACCCCTGATGTTGGACACAGCCCCTGACGTTGGACACAGCCCCCACACCCCCCTGACGTTAGACACACCTCCCTGACGTTGGACACAGCCCCCTGACGTTAGACACACCCCCCTGACGTTAGACACACACCCCTGACGTTGGACACAGCCCCCACACCCCCCTGACGTTCAACACAGCCCCCTGACGTTGGACACAGCCCCCTGACTTTGGACACAGCCCCCTGACGTTGGACACAGCCCCCTGACGTTGGACACACCCCCCTGACGTTAGACACAGCCCCCTGACATTGGACACAGCTCCCACACCTCCCTGACGTTAGACACACCTCCCTGACGTTAGACACACACCCCTGACGTTGGACACAGCCCCCACAGCCCCCTGACGTTGGACACAGCCCCCTGACGTTGGACATACCCCCACACCCCCTGACGTTGGACACACCCCCCTGACGTTGGACACACACCCCTGACGTTAGACACACCCCCCTGACGTTAGACACAGCCCCCTGACATTGGACACAGCCCCCACACCTCCCTGACGTTAGACACACACCCCTGACATTGGACACAGCCCCTGACGTTGGACACAGCCCCCACACCCCCCTGACGTTCGACACACCTCCCTGACGTTAGACACACACCCCTGACGTTGGACACAGCCCCTGACGTTGGACACAGCCCCTGACATTGGACACAGCCCCCACACCCCCCTGACGTTCGACACACCTCCCTGACGTTAGACACACACCCCTGACGTTAGACACAGCCCCTGACATTGGACACAGCCCCCACACCTCCCTGACGTTAGACACACCTCCCTGACGTTGGACACAGCCCCCTGACGTTGGACACACCTCCCTGACGTTAGACACACCTCCCTGACGTTGGACACAGCCCCTGACGTTGGACACAGCCCCCACACCCCCTGACATTAGACACAGCCCCCTGACGTTGGACACAGCCCCCTGACGTTGGACACAGCTCCCTGACTTTGGACACAGCCCCCTGACTTTGGACAAAGCCCCCACACCCCCTGACATTAGACACAGCCCCCTGACGTTGGACACAGCCCCCTGACGTTGGACACAGCCCCCACAGCCCCCTGACGTTGGACACAGCCCCCTGACGTTGGACACAGCCCCCACACCCCCCTGACGTTAGACACAGCCCCCTGACTTTAGAAAAAGCCCCCTGACGTTGGACACAGCCCCCACAGCCCCCTGACATTAGACACAGCCCCCTGACGTTGGACACAGCCCCCACAGCCCTCTGACATTAGACACAGCCCCCTGACGTTGGACACAGCCCCCTGACGTTGGACACAGCCCCCACACCCCCCTGACGTTAGACACAGCCCCCTGACTTTAGAAAAAGCCCCCTGACGTTGGACACAGCCCCACAGCCCCCTGACGTTAGACACAGCCCCCTGACGTTGGACACAGCCCCCACACCCCCCTGACGTTAGACACAGCCCCCTGACGTTGGACACAGCCCCACAGCCCCCTGACGTTAGACACAGCCCCCTGACGTTGGACACAGGCCCCTGACGTTGGACACACCCCCTGACGTTAGACACACCCCCCTGACGTTAGACACAGCCCCCTGACATTGGACACAGCCCCCACACCTCCCTGACGTTAGACACACCCCCCTGACGTTGGACACAGCCCCCACACCCCCCCTGACGTTGGACACAGCCCCTGACGTTAGACACACCCCCCTGACGTTGGACACAGCCCCCTGACATTGGACACAGCCCCCACACCTCCCTGACGTTAGACACACCTCCCTGACGTTGGACACAGCCCCCTGACGTTGGACACAGCTCCCTGACGTTAGACACACCTCCCTGACGTTAGACACACCTCCCTGACGTTGGACACAGCCCCCTGACGTTGGACACAGCTCCCTGACGTTAGACACACCTCCCTGACGTTAGACACACACCCCTGACGTTGGACACAGCCCCTGACGTTGGACACAGCCCCTGACATTGGACACAGCCCCCACACCTCCCTGACGTTAGACACACCTCCCTGACTTTGGACACAGCCCCCTGACGTTGGACACAGCTCCCTGACGTTAGACACACCTCCCTGACGTTAGACACACACCCCTGACGTTGGACACAGCCCCCACACCTCCCTGACGTTGGACACAGCCCCCACACCTCCCTGACGTTAGACACACACCCCTGACGTTGGACACACACCCCTGACGTTGGACACAGCCCCTGACATTGGACACAGCCCCCACACCTCCCTGACGTTAGACACACCTCCCTGACGTTGGACACAGCCCCCTGACGTTGGACACAGCTCCCTGACGTTAGACACACCTCCCTGACGTTAGACACACACCCCTGATGTTGGACACAGCCCCTGACGTTGGACACAGCCCCCACACCCCCCTGACGTTAGACACACCTCCCTGACGTTAGACACACACCCCTGACGTTGGACACAGCCCCTGACGTTGGACACAGCCCCCTGACGTTGGACACAGCCCCCACACCTCCCTGACGTTAGACACACACCCCTGACGTTGGACACACACCCCTGACGTTGGACACAGCCCCTGACATTGGACACAGCCCCCACACCTCCCTGACCTTAGACACACCTCCCTGACGTTGGACACAGCCCCCTGACGTTGGACACAGCTCCCTGACGTTAGACACACCTCCCTGACGTTAGACACACACCCCTGACGTTGGACACAGCCCCCTGACGTTAGACACACCTCCCTGACGTTAGACACACACCCCTGACGTTGGACACAGCCCCTGACGTTGGACACAGCCCCCACACCCCCCTGACGTTGGACACAGCCCCCTGACGTTGGACACAGCCCCCTGACTTTGGACACAGCCCCCTGACGTTGGACACAGTCCCCTGACTTTGGACAAAGCCCCCACACCCCCTGACTTTAGACACAGCCCCCTGACGTTGGACAGCCCCCTGATGTTGGACACAGTCCCCTGACTTTGGACAAAGCCCCCACACCCCCTGACGTTGGACACAGCCCCTGACGTTGGACACAACCCCCACACCCCCCTGACTTTAGACACAGCCCCCTGACGTTGGACACACATCCCTGACCTTGGACACAGCCCCCTGACTTTAGACACAGCCCCCTGACGTTGGACACAACCCCCTGACTTTAGACACAGCCCCCTGACTTTGGACACACATCCCTGACCTTGGACACAGCCCCCTGACTTTAGACACAGCCCCCTGACGTTGGACACAACCCCCACACCCCCCTGACTTTAGACACAGCCCCCTGACTGCCTTCGGTGGTCAGTAAGATTAGAAGGAGTCCATTTGCATTTATCGACAGTGGAGTGTTAAATAACTGCAAACGTTGTGCTGTATGTCTTACAGATTCCATGAAACCTGTGATTGGCTGGAGAGCTTCATTGACCCCTTTGACCTGGACGTGTTTACACCTCACCTGAACGCCAGCCTCAACCGACTGTCTCAAAGGACCTTGGTACTTCCAGCTATGCTTAAATGAGTCAAAGATAAACAATGCTATTTTTGTAACAGGCAGTTCATTTGGACAACACATTTATATCGGACACATACATTAAGAGACACACATTCTCATTTAATGGTCAAAGGAGCTTGGAAAGAAAAGCGTCTGGACTTCTTTAAGTTGCTTGAAGACGTTTCACCTCTCAGCCGAGAAGCTTCTTCAGTTCTAAGGTCAAATGGTGGAGAGTCCCAGATATAAACCTAGTGGGAGTTTCCCCCCACAGAGGGACAAAAGGACCCCCTGATGATCCTCTAATCGCCTGAGCCAAGGTGTGAAACTGGGTGTGGGTCCCAATCAGCCAGAGTTTCGGGTGAGTTCATTGTGAAACCTGGCCCCACCTTATCATGCGAATTCCTGAGGTCAGATGGCCCAGGATGTGAGTGGGCGTTAAGGCGTCTGGGAAGGATCTCAAAACTGGATTATAGATGGCAGAGAGTTGGTGTCGTAAACCCCCGCCTCTGTTCAAAGATGGTCGCTCACAGTGGACATAGATGCTTCTTTCACTCCTCTTTCAAACCATCTGTCCTCTCTGTCCAAAATGTGAACATTGGCATCCTCAAAGAGTGACCTTTGACCTTTAGATGCAGATGAACTGCTGAGTCTTGTCCTGTGGAGGTGGCTCTTCTGTGTTGTGCCATGCGCTTGTGAAGTGGCTGTTTGGTCTCTCCGATGTAGAGGTCTGAGCATTCCTCGCTGCACTGTACAGCATACACCACATTGTTAAGTCTGTGTTTTGGCGTTTTGTCTTTCGGGTGAACCAGTTTCTGTCTGAGCGTGTTGCTGGGTCTGAAATACACTGGGATGTCATGCTTGGAGAAAACTCTCCTGAGTTTCTCTGATACACCGGCTACATAGGGGATGACAATGTTGTTGCGTCTGTCCTTCTTATCAACTTAAAGAAGTCCAGACGCTTTTCTTTGCAAGCTCCTTTGACTACGATGACCTGGATGACTGAGAACCTTCACAGACATACTCATTTAATGGTTTTTCTACTATTTCCATTGTAGGTTCTCACTGAAGCCATCAAAACTCTGAATAAACACAACATAAAATTATGTATTAAACAAAAAAGTGTGAAATAACTCAGATTCTTCCAAACAGCCCCTTTGCTTTGATTCCTGCTTTGCTCTCTCGGCGTCTCCATGAGCTTCATGAGGTCGTCTCCTGAAATGGTTTCCAACAGTCTTGAAGGAGTTCAGAGATGCTGAGCACTTGTTGGTCCTTTGCCTTCCCTTTGCGCTGCATCTCATCCCAAACCATCTCCACTGGGTTTAGGTCAGGTGACTGTGGAGGCAGCAGGATTCCTGAGAGTAATGAGATGAATGTATCCTTAGCAGCAGAGGTGACTCCTGATCTTCTTTTCCTGGGCTGGTGCTCATAGAGCAGGGCGATATGCCCAAAAATATTTATCACGATATGCATTTGAAAATTTGCAATAACGATATAACTGACGATATAATTGACACTAGACAAAATACTTTACAACTCCTCAACTTTATTAGTGCAAAAAAACCCATCAATGTATTTTCACTTAAACAAGCAGCTGTTTTTTATGTGCATTAAAGTTATATAAAAATGTAACAGTGCAAATTCCTCGCTGACAGTTTAACCAAAAGGCATTTCCAGTGGAAACTGGCCGACACATCCTCAGCATAACCATGTATAACATCCACAGAACTTAAAAAGAGGTTATACACACACAATACGGTAACATTATGTTGAAGCACAGTACGTATCACTCCGCGAGGCTCCGCCTACGATAGCCGTAACGCTCCAACAATCCATCGAGCGGTGCGGCTTCGTAGCTCAGCAAAGTCGCACTGAAACATCTGACATATTTTCGAGCGCCGTGCACATAAAATCGTTTCGAGGTCAGTAAACACAACCAGAGTTCATACATAAGGCACACGGGATTATAAGGGGCTCTGTCGACTTTCAGAAAAATCAAAGGATGATTTTAAGTGCGCCGTATTTTCCAAACAACACGGTAATAACGACGGCCCGCTAGCATGCGCTACCAAAAATAGTGCTTTGTTGTGTATCTGAGGGACGAAAGCTAAACCAGTTCCACACCAGTGAAGCTGCAGCATTTTTACAAACCAGTTCTGGTTCATCTGTTTCATTCAACGATCCACTTTCGCTCTTCTCATTCTGCGTCGCCGCCATGTGCGCATGTAAACAAAGGCACTGCGCGTTTTACCCATATTCTATCGCGATATTTCATTTTCCTATCGTTGCCCAACATTACACCGGTATTACCGTGAACAGTATGATATAGCCCAGCCCTAGGTCGTCATGTGAGACAGTTTCATCATCAACTATCAGTACTTGATAGTTTTTGTGACTGCACTTGGAGACACTTTCAAAGTTTTAGCAATGTTCTGGACTGACTGACCTTCAGTTCATAAAGTAATGATGGACTGTTGTTTCTCTTTACTGAGATGATTGCTTCTTTCCATAATATGAATTCTGACAGTTGTCTTCAAAGGCTGATTCGGTTCATCTGGACGTTTTCAGTGGGAGAAACGTTTCGTCATCATCCAGGTGACTTCTTCAGTTCAGCTGACTGCAGGTTGACAGCAGCTGACCTGCCAGCCCATTGTTCCTTCAGTGGGCTGCTTTAGTCATTATATGTCCTGTTTATAA
Source organism: Rhamphochromis longiceps (assembly GCF_057381845.1). Classification (NCBI taxonomy): domain Eukaryota; kingdom Metazoa; phylum Chordata; class Actinopteri; order Cichliformes; family Cichlidae; genus Rhamphochromis; species Rhamphochromis longiceps. Next base: position 1,117,450 of record NC_140560.1, on the reverse strand, counting down.
GACTGGAAACCTGCAGTCAGCTGAGACTGAAGAAGTCACCTGGATGATGACGAAACGTTTCTCCCACTGAAAACATCCAGATGAACTGAATCAGCCTTTGGAGATTTACTTACCTGGGTTGTTGAGCATCAAGAGGTTTAACAGTTGTCAAACAGAGCTGTCAGCTGTGCACCAACCTGACGTCTGAACAACACAACTGATGGTCCCAACCCTATCAAGAAGGCAACAAATTCCCCCAATGAACCCTGACAGGCTCACCTGTGAGGTGAAACAATGTCACGTGACTACATCATGAAGCTCAGTGAGAGCAGGCCGAGGGTTTGCAGAGCTGTCAACAAAGCAAAGGATGGCTACTCTAAAATATAAATTATTATATAAAAAAATTTTTCTTTGTTACATGCGTCCATATATGCTGCTTCATATATTTGATGTCTTCAGTTTGTATCTACAATGTAGAAAGAAGTAAAAATAAAGACAAACCATTAAATGAGAAGGTGTGTCCACACTTTCACTGGTAGCGTATACAAAGACAACACTTAGTCTGAGTCACTGCAAGTACACAAGTGCATGGAAGACTGTGCAAAGGAACCGAGTGACATGAACACATCCATCGTCACATCCAAACAGAAAAGCTTCACGCAAGTCGAGTTGCTCGAGATTCACAGAATTTACAGAAAATGTTACATTTTTGTGATTTATATCATTGTCAGGATGATAAATGTCTTATATCAGGATATGAGAGTGTCACGATATCTCCTGATGTACTTCTGAAGATTATTGTCCAAAGTCAGTGAACATGTCTTCTGTGTTGTGTTTGCTGTCTGAATGGATCCTATGAGCCACTCATCTAATGCTGTCCTAATTATTTCCTTGTCAGTTTATAAGGAGTCTTTTTGTTTTTCCTCCAGGTCCTGCTGGGGCTCCTGACAGGCTCAGAGAAGCAGTTTGCTTTGCGAAGCAGCAGTTTGAACTCCCAGGATCCTTACAACATACTGCCGCTAGCCAGCAGCCAGATCAGGTCAGAATTTAGTTACTAATAGTTACTAAATGAAAAAGAAAGTAATGGGTAAGTAAAATCTGATGGTATAGTTTCACTTTCATCTCTTTAATGATCAATAAGATGGGATCGTCACGTGACATAGGCGTGAGAATAAACATGGCGGAAGGCTCTGTAAGCTGTGTCAAGCAGAGGCCAGGGCAGCCTGATCCTCAGCTATCGAAGCTATCTGGTGAGGAAAGAGCCTGAGCCAGTGCGTGAGGTTGAGCGATACCAGTTAGACTTCCTTGTGCTCACCCTAATGCACAGCTTGGGCTCTGCAACCAGTCTCCTGCAGAGGAGCTGGAATCTGTTCCAGTTTGAATTGCCAGGAGGGTATTCCTGTACCCGCCGGTTTGCTGCCTGTACATTTGGGTTTTTACCTGTGAACAGGAAGGCTGCTTCCCTGCCTCCAGGTTGGGGAGTGGGTCTTAACCGTTGTTTGTGTTTGTGCGGTTAATAATTCAGTTCAGAACACTTAGCCTTCTTGAATGCACTGGATGGAGTGCTGGAGGGTACTACGTCTGGCGTCTCCATCGTCCCACTACAAGACCTCAGTGCACATGTGGGCAAAGACAGTCGGGGTTGTGACTGGGAGGAGTGGCCGGCATGATCTGAAGCCAAGTGGTCATCAATTATTCCACACTGAACACCATGTTCAAGAATAAAGATGTCCGTCAGCGCATGTGGCACCAACGCACCCTAGGCTACAGTTCAGTGATCAGTTTTGTAGTTGTGTCATCATGTCTGTGGCTGTGAACATATGTTCTGGTGAAGAAAGGAGTTGATCCGTCAGCTTCTCACCAGCTGGTGGTGGACAGGCCTGGCACACCTGAAAGTATAGTGAGGATGCACTGGGAGCACCTGGCAGAGGCCCTGGTCCACAAAACCTTCAACTCCTGTGTGCAGAAGTACTTTGGCAGCTTTCCGAGGGAGGCTGGGGACACTGAATCTGAGTGGACTATGTTCTGATGAAGCTGCTGGACGGTGCTGAGGCTACAACATCATCGGTGACTGTTGTGCTGGTAATCCCTGCGAAGGGAGGCAAAAAGAATGATTCCTATCAGGCTTGGTTAGCCTAGAGTTGGGTGGCAGCTGAGGGGTGCTAACAGGCCGAGCAGAACACAGCCTGAGTAGTAACTGAAGCAAAGACTCACTGGTAGGAGTTCAGTGAGTCCTTGGAAACAAAAATCAGTCTGCCTCAGAGTGATTCTGGGAAAGCTTCAGCTGACTCAGGGAAGCAGTGTTGACTCATACATGTAGTGAGTGTGGCCTTCGCTGCTGAATTTACCTGAGGGTATAGTTGGGGGATGGAAGGAATATTTTGAGGACCTCCTTAATCTCATGGTATCTGGCCAGGAGCAGGTCAGTCTCTGTACAGCCGTTGGGAGTGTTTGGTGCAGTATGTGACTGATACTGTTGATAACCGTTATGGACAGAAGTTAGGTGTGGTGCAGGGGAGGCCTCAGAAGCTTATCTCTAATGTCTGTGGGTCTGTTGGCTTGGCAGGTGGTGCTGACATTCAGATAGTGGGCTGCAGAGAGCCAGCAACACCACCAGGATGATGAACACAGAGAGGAAAAGAAACAGATGTTGACAAAAGCAGCTTTTCAACTGGTCTGCTGGTTTTACACAATTATGACTTCAGCGGTTCAACTGTTAGTTTAGATTTCCTTGTTTTCCCCAATAGCAGAAAAATGTGGTGCTGGTGACCAACGTACCACTGCACTGTTCAACTGGCCAAACTGGAAATACTCTGTTTGTGTGTCTGACAGGTTCGGGCTGCTGCCTCTCAGCGTGTCAAATGTGCAGAAATCCAAGGCAGCTTCCAGAAGCTCTGAAGCTCCTCAGCAGCTGGTGGTGAGTTCAGAGTCTGTCAGAGTTCTTGTTTGGGACATTTCCCCTCTGTGATGTTATTTACTGGCAGCCACACGATGACTTTACGTCTCTGTTTTACTGTGCTTATCTAAATGTCCTGTGTCACGCCCTTTGCCTTCCCAGCATTTCTAAGTTCAAGCAAACCAGTGTCAAACCAGTGTGTTCATCACTGTGTGTTTGGATTCTGCTGGTGAACAGCCACGTTACAACAGAATACTGCCACCAACAACCTAAAGTAAAGTTAAAGTACAAGCGCTACATGTGAAATAACAGCCAGTTTATTAAATAGAGTAAAACATCACCCAAAACATTTTTACCACTGAGCTGTGAAAGAGTGAAAGGGTGACGTCATCACTGCGCCCGCTGTGGACAGCCTGCACACCCAAGTTTGTCAAAGCTGAGAGTGAGATGACTCAGGATTTTCATACTGTAGCTGTAATCATTGAAAGTCTTGGACAAATTAGAATTTCAGTAACTTACTGAAATTCTCACTTACTCATCAGGGGGTCCTTTGTCCCTCTGTGGGGGGAAACTCCCACAGGGCTTAAATCTGGGACTCTCCACCATTTGACCTTAGAACTGAAGAAGCTTTTCTGATGAGAGGTGAAACGTCTTCAAGCAACTCAAAGAAGTCCAGACGCTTTTCTTTCCAAGCTCCTTAGACTACCATGACCTGGATGACTGAGAACCTTCACAGGCATTTCATATGACCGTATTATCTTTAACATTTCCAGTGTTGGAATCATTCATGGCCAGAAATAATTCCAGGTCTGGACTCTCTTCCATTCTCCTCATTCATAAAGTTGCTTCGTGGTAAAACGTTAGGAGCTTTCAGATGGCAGCCCTTCTCTGACTCTGCTGAAGGTCTGAGCAGAGTCGGGCTCCTGTTTCAGAGCAGCTCTTTTGCCAGGTGCTTGTCTTCAGATGCCCCGTGACCTGTTTCTCCTTCCTCCTCCAGGCTCCTCAGTCCTTCACAGCAGGCAGTGATGACAGCTTCCGGCCAGGCAGCCTTTTCAGGCAGCTCGCTGATCAGGATGAAGACACAGCAGCGACTTCTTTATTTAAGCTTAACTGGCTCTCTGGGATGGGCAAATAATTCTCAGCTGGCTGCTTTGTTACAGTGACATGTACAGTAAATACTCCTTTTGTGTGTTGACAAAATGCCTCCTGTGTGATGTGTAAATGTTGTGTAAGCACTGACGTGTGTTGGCTGACTGGTGATCAGAGCAGCGATACTCTGGTTGAATGTGTGCATACACAAGCAGCATCGTTCAGGCACTCTGTGTTCCTGAAAGGAAACTGTGTGTGACAGGGTGGATGCTTCCTCTGTAGTGCTTTTCTACTCTTCACACTTTCTTTATGCTCCTTCTACCAAAGTGCTTTTCACATTCACACACACTCATACTCTGATGGATGCATCGGAGAGCAGCTTAGGCTGTGGCTGGTTGGTGGGGTAGGCTGTCCTTTTCACTCTGGACTGAAACATGTTTAACACACTGTGGTTTGTGACATACAGACTGATGCAGTCAGCTTCTATCACAGGATGTCTCCACAGCTACATTTGTATGAGTATGTGAACATGCTGACACGAAGCATTATCCCTGCAAACACTCCAGCGATCAGCTGACACATTCTGTACTGGGTTCTACATTTTCTCTGGGTGTTAATATGTCAGGTTGTATTTTATGTATGTATTCAGTTCAGATAGAGATGGCTGGTTGCCATGATGGCAGAAAGCAGGTTGACTTTATCATTATTGCCTCAGAGTAATCACCAGTGTGAAACACATTCTGGTGTTTGTGCAGCACTGTGGTGATTAGTGCTGTCACCTCACATCAAACAGGTTGTGGGTTTGAATCCGTGCCTGCATGGACTCTGAACGTGTGTTAATCATGAGTTCTTATTGGTTGTTGGGTAAGTATTGTAATGCTAAATGTGTCTTGTGGTTAAATGTTGCTTGTGTCTCTCACCAAAATAAACTCAGCCAAACCTTCTGACGGTGACGTTGTTGATTGGCGAGTTTCTAGTTTGCAAAGCTGCTGGATGACGTTGGGACCACACTGCAAAAGTAGCACATGAAGCAAAACCCTCAGACAGGTCCGTGTCGCAGGAACAGCGTGGTGCAGATACTTGGTGTCAAAGAAAGTGTCACCAACACCGGCCCCCACCGTTCAGTTAATAGTTTTTCCATCGATCCTTTTCACAGTTATAAGATGGATCTGTGCTGCTCACCTTTGGCTGGATAACAAGGAGGGCGCTGAACACACTGCAGGCTGTGATTCGGTGCATCTGCAGGGTATTCACAGCACCTCACTCATGTTTACAACCTTATTTCAAATACATTAACTCCACATTGTACACTCAGTACCTCGTAATGATGACATGAAAAAAGTTGTTGCATGAAATAAAAAGAACAGTGAGTAGTGTTTGAGTATTCATAGCCTTCACCATGACACGAGCTCAGGTGTGTCGGTCAGGGCTGGTGCCAGGGGAGTGCTAGCTGCCACAGATGATACCTGTCTGATTGTTCGGCCCCTGTTTCAGTGGTGTGCTGGGACGTTACACACACTCCTGTCTAAGATCTCATAGACAGTGCATGTCAGAGCACAAACCACTCCAGGGAGTATAAGGATCTGTCTCCAGGCCGAAGAGGAAGGATTGTTTCGAGGGACATATCTGGGGAAGGGTCCAGAAAATGTTCTTGAAGGTCTCATGACCACAGTGTCCACTATCATTCCTAAATGGGAGCACCAGGACTCTTCCCAGAGCTGAACCAATCTGGACAACTGAAGGTCCTTAGTTAGTGAGCAGACCCAACTGAAGCTAGAAGGCAGCCAAAGTCTGGTCTGAAGAAGCTAATGTTGAACCTTTGGCCTGAAAGCCAAAGTTCACGTCTGCAGTAAACGGGCAACACTCAGCACCTGACCAGTACCGTCACTGCAGTGAAGTGTGGTGGGGCAGTATCAGCTGTGGGGGTGTTTGACAGCAGGAACTGGGAGACTAGTCAGGTTTAAGGGAAAGATGAATGCAGGACCTGCTCCAGGGCTCTGCTCAGACAAAGGTTCATGTTGGTGTTTGAGTTTACCTTGATTCACAACAGGGATGCTGCGACCGCCCTTCTCACTGTGATAGACCTCAGCGACCAGGCAGATGCACTGCTTCCAAAGGTTACAATAGGGGATGCAAAACCCAAGGTGATGGAGGTGGGGGTGGGGGTGACCTTTTACTAGTTCTGAAAAGCTAAAACTAGTGCAGCAAGTACACTCTGGACACCAGGGAGGGCGGTGCTTGGCAAAAGTAGTTCATCCTGGCTTCTAACATGAGTTAGTTTCAGCATAACTGCTTCAGCGTGGCCCGGTGGTGTCGACAGCGTGGCAGGTCGATAACTTCTAACTTCTTCTTCTGGTCCTCCTGTTATTCACTACATACCTGTTGTTTACTGTCACACTGTGGGTTCTGCTAACCAGGGATTCAATCACCTTTATTTATTTATTTAGTACATTTGGACCTTTGGTTTAAAAAGATGCTGAAAGTGTTGATTGATATGAAGTGTTTCTCAGGTTAGCGACTTATCATGAAAATACTTGTTGACTACAGCTGTGCACTTCTTAAGCACAAACAGAGCTGACACATATAGAGCCTTTTCTTACCTAAAACTCAAACATTAATACACGTTTAGCGCACATCACTTCTTTGTACTTCATCTCGCTCACACTCATCCACCCACAGATGGCTCAGGATTATCACTGCAGCATACAGAGCACTGGAAGGTCGGTCTCCACAATTCTCATCCAAACTATTTGTATCTCACGTAAAACTGAAGACTGAGATGGACAGAGTCTTTCCGTCTTTGGCTCCAAGGCTTTAAAACAGTTCACACTTAAGCTCTGTGGAGTCTTTAAAAACAGTTAAAAACCTTTTAAGAAAAAACCAGCAGATTAAACCATTCTCCTTTTGTTTGAACATGGTTCTCTTTGGTATTTATTGTGCTTTAATTGTTGTAAATAATCTTATTTATAAACGTACCCAGTGTTACAACCTACTGTAGCATCTGAGCCACAGACACCATTAATAAATGATCGCAAGCGTGTTTTTGCACAGCTGTGTTAAAATAAACTCTTTTTGATTTGAATACAAACACAGTATATATGCCAATATTGATGTATCCTTGATATATCTTGGGGTGGCTGTAGCTCAGGTGGCAGAGCAGGTCAGCCACTAATCAGAAGGGCGGTGGTTCGATCCCAGGCTGCCTCCTAGCTGCATGCCAAATATCCTTGGGCAAGATACTAACCCCATGTTTGCCTACTGGTGGTGGTCAGAGGGCCCGGTGGCGCCAGTGTCCGGCAGCCTCGCCTCTGTCAGTGTGCCCCAGGGTGGCTGTGGCTACAATGTAGCTGCCATCACAAATGTGTGAATGACTGGATGTAGTGTAAAGTGCTTTGGGACTGAGTAAAGCGCTACACAAATGCAGGCCATTTACCATGTATCAGTAGGGACTGTTGGCTGTTTAAAAGAAACATCAGTGAAAGTTAAAAAAAATCAGCCGTGACATTCAAAGTCTTCTACATATTGAGCTTATTTATTAGAATTCATTTATTTGTATTTTTGGGACATGGTCCACACTTGGATGCTACACAGATACTCTTTCATTGACATGCACTGAAATACTATTTTGCACGATTGTGACACATTTAATCTAATAAGACCAAAACAAAACCCTGTAATGACAGCAGTGTATATGTGCAACTGCAGTTCTACAGGGTGGACCATTTATATGGATACACCGTAACAACACGGGAATGGTTGGTGATATTAAAGTCCTGTTTGGGGCACATTAGTATATGTGAGGGGGCAAACTCCTCAAGATGGGTGGTGACCATGGTGGCTATTTAGAAGTCGGCCATCTTGGATAGAACTTTTGTTTTTTCAATAGGAAGAGGGCCATGTGACACATCAAACTTATTGGTAATGTCACAAGAAAAACAATGGTGTGCTTGGTTTCAACGTAACTTTACAGTAGCTTTTCAACAACAACTTCCTATTGAAAAAAACAAAACTTGTATCCAAGATGGCCGACTTCTAAATGGCCACCATGGTCACCACCCATCTTGAGGAGTTTGCCCCCTCACATATACTAATGTGCCACAAACAGGACTTTAATATCACCAACCATTTCCATGTTGTTACCATGTATCCATATAAATGGTCCACCCTGTAGACTCACAACAGTAAGAGTGTTATTAACAAACTGTGCTAACACAATATACATGAAATATGATCTGCTGACTAGTAGAAACTGTAGAAACAGCTTTAAGTACATCAGAAAATGTGATATGTAAATGATCGTTTGTAACTTGTCTTTAGGATTATTTCACTCAAATAAGCAAATGAAATGTAATCTGTGCACAGACAGAAGAAAAGCTTTTGATGGCTCAGCCCGTGTTTCTCCAGATCTTGGCCCTGAAAGCCCAAGTTTTTCCTTCCAATTTAAAATAACTCACAGTTACTAAAACAGGAGACCATTAATAAGTAAAGTGAGACCTTTCATGTATCCAGCTACAAAGAGGACTGCTTTAAACGAACCTGCGTGCATACAAACACACCTGCACTATACTTTTCTACTTCTTCCTGTCGATCTTGCTCATCATGGCTTTGACATCCACTGGAGCGGAGGCAGCGGCAGCCTTGGCTTTTTCCTCCTCTTCTTGCTGCCAGAGGATGATGGGGTGGATGCCCGGGCTCCGGTTGAGAGCATTCTGCTCCAGGTTGGCAGGACTTGGATGGAAATACAAACATTAATGACAAAAAAGCCTCTTTCACCAGAGTAAAGTTGTGAAACACACATTGCTTATCGATTGTAGAATGTTATGCTCTTTACTTGTCCTGTCCCTGGTTTGGGTTCAAATGATTAGACGGTAAACCTGTTTGACCACTATACGCACAGGAGGAGCAACTGGTGACACACAACGCAGAAAATAATATTTGAATGTGATGCCAATCCAAATGGTGTGAAGGGAGGGCTTTTAAAAACACATCAGATCTCAGTGGGTCTGTGGACCAGACTTTAACATGTAAACATCCCTCATGCTGTCTCATCTTAAATGTTCTTATCTTCAATTTGAAAATGGCGCTATCATTACAGGAGCTTCTATCCCATGAATGCTGGAGAAGTTTTATTTACTTTGTTTTCCCATTGCAGTGACGCAGTGCTTCTCCTCTTTCTGTCTTCTTTTTCTTTTAGTCTTCGTCTTTTTCATATAAACTTAAATTCCAAGCATTTTTTACTTGAGCCACAGTGACGGTCTCAGAGGAACTGATTTCTTCCCCTGCGGACTTCAGACACTATTCAGTTTCATACAGTCATCCTTTCTTATTAACTGCAGGCCTCTCTTACAACACTGTCACCACTTCCTGTTTCAGCCTGGATTTAAACATGTCTCCTTATATAGAGATCTGTATGGAAAAGTTTGTGATTCCAAAAGTTTGTGATGTAGTCGGATTACTATTATGAAGGATCCAGGCAAAAAGTACTGCCTGTGTGTACGTCAGTACTTGTGGTAATATATCCCAATATAGTAAGAGGTTCCCTTCCCTGTTTTTCCTGTTTGGATCATTTTAAATTGGAATAAGTGGTACCTGAAATTCAGCTTCTGTGTCTACATTATGTAGAATACTAACCTGAAGTTGTGCGGTTCAGGGTTCAGTGCCTTCTTCTGGATGTCCTTGTATGTAGGTGACTTGAGGTAACGGAAGAACGTGTCCTGTGCCAATCAAAAACATGAGCATGCTAGCAACCTCCACGTGTTGGTATGAACAGATCATTTTTGACCCTCACACCAATCATGAATCTGGACACACCTTTTTCATGAGCAGGAAGACGTGCGTCTGTGCTGCTTCCAGCACATAGCGGTGAGGATGTTCCAGACCTTTCACTGTCAGACCCATTGTCCTGCCATCAATGTTGATCCAGCGGGGGGCGCCAGGGGCCAGGAAGGTCCTGCATACACACACATTCTACATCAATCTCCTCCATGGCTGAAAGTTATAGGAGTGAAGATTTAGAAAACCTGAAATCAATTTAAAATGACCCCGTCTTCCTCCCCTCACCGCAGCAGATGGCCCCGCCCCTCCCTGAGCCTGGTTCTGCCGGAGGTTTCTTCCTGTTCAAAGGGAGTTTTTCCTTCCCACTGTCGTCAAAGTGCTTGCTCATAGGGTTCATATGATTGTTGGGTTTTCTCTGTATGTATTATTGGACGACCTACTGTACAACATAAAGCACCTTGAGGTGACTGTTGTTGTGATTTGGCGCTGTCTAAGTGAATTGAATCAAAAGCTATTGTAAAGTGTGAAACTGAATCTCATGTGAAACAAAGATGTATTGTGTAACCAGGATGGCTGGACGGGTCTCAAGAAAACACAAAATGTGGAATTTAAATGTAAAAATGTGGAATGTAAAATAAAGTAAAATAGAAATCAAAGAAAGAAGAATGAGGTTAGATTATTTGTCTTACTTGAAGATGGTCTCAGCTTTTGTTGACATAGACGATGAGGTTCCCCACTTCAGTTCTTCTGCTGCTTCCCAAAAAGCCAAGTTCTCACCTGATGTGCACACACCATATACCACATTAGATCCTAATAAGTATGACAGTTTTCTGACTTATGGAGTTGTCATTGTACATATACAACAAAATCAACAACAGGGCGGTGCACTGTTGGACGGACCAATCGGAGTCTGCGCTGCGGGACTGTTTTGATCACGCGGACTGGGAAATGTTTCACGTGGCCGCCAGAGACATTGATGAATACACAGACTCAGTCTGTGGATTTATCAGGAAATGCGTGGAAGATGTCGTCCCATCCAGAACAGTCAAATCCTTCCCAAATCAAAAACCCTGGATTAACGGAGATGTTCGCGCGGCACTGGGGGCACGGAGCACCGCCTTTGCCTCCGCGAACACATCGGACTACAAACACGCACATTACCAACTCCGGAAGACGATCAAAGCAGCCAAACGTGAGTACAGGGACAGGGTGGAGCAACAGTTTGACGACCCTCGGAGGATGTGGCAGGGACTAAACACGATCACAGACTTTAGAGGGAAAACCAGCACACCGCAGACCACGGCCTCTCTGTGTGAGGATCTAAACGTATTCTACGCTAGATTCGACACAGCGAACACCACGAGACCGGACAGTGTGCGCACCACGGATGACGTCAGTGCGCACACTGTGTCTGAGGAGGATGTGCGGAGGTGCTTCAGGAAGGTGAACGCGCGCAAAGCTACTGGTCCGGACGGGATTCCCGGCCGCGTCCTCAAGTCATGCGCGGCTCAGCTGGCTGGAGTGTTCACGCACATCTTCAACCTTTCCCTCTCTCTGTCTGTAGTCCCAGCCTGCTTCAAAATGGCCACCATCGTCCCTGTACCCAAATCCTCCACCATCTCCTCATTGAACGACTGGCGACCTGTAGCCCTGACCCCCATCGTAAGCAAATGCTTCGAGAAGCTGGTCAGGGACTTCATCTGCTCTGCACTACCCGACTCACTGGACCCTCTACAGTTTGCATACCGCCACAACAGGTCCACTGATGATGCCATAGCCCTGACACTACACACTGCCCTGTCACACCTGGAGAAGAGAGACACGTATGTGAGGATGCTGTTTGTAGATTACAGCTCAGCATTCAATACCATCGTTCCCTCGAAGCTGGACAGGAAACTGCAGGATCTAGGACTGAGCAGCTCCCTCTGCAGCTGGATCCTTAGCTTCCTGTCTGACAGACGCCAGGTGGTCAGACTGGGCAGCATCACCTCATCCCCCATCACACTGAACACTGGTGCTCCACAGGGGTGTGTACTGAGCCCTCTCCTGTACTCACTCTACACCTACGACTGCACAGCCACTAACAACTCCAACATCATTGTGAAGTTTGCGGACGACACTACAGTGGTGGGTCTTATCACCAACGGTGATGAGACGGCTTACAGGGAGGAGGTCAGCGCCCTGACCCACTGGTGTCAAGACAACCATCTCACCCTCAACGTCGCAAAGACAAAGGAGTTGATAGTGGACTTCCGGAGGTGCAGAGAAGTACACACCCCCATCACCATCAACGGTGCTGCTGTGGAGAGAGTGAGCAGCTTCCGGTTCCTTGGAGTACATCTGGCTGAGGATCTTACGTGGTCAGTACACACAAACAAAACAGTGAAGAAGGCGCAGCAGCGCCTCTTCTTTCTCAGGAGACTGAAAAGATTCGGCATGAGCCCCCGCATCCTCAGGACCTTCTATCGCTGTGCCATTGAGAGCATCCTCACTGGATGCATCACCACCTGGTATGGCAACAGCACCGCCTACAACTGCAAAGCTCTCCAGCGAGTAGTGCGGTGCTCTGAACGGATAATTGGAGGTGAGCTTCCCTCCCTCCAAGACATCTACAGGAAGCGGTGCCTGAGGAAAGCGGGGAGGATCATCAAGGACTCCAGTCACCCCAGCCATAAACTGTTCAGACTGCTTCCATCAGGAAGGAGGTTCTGCAGCATCCGGTCCCGTACCAGCAGACTGAGAGACAGCTTCTTCCACCAGGCCATCAGACTGCTGAACACGTCATAGACACCTCAGCTTCACTACTGGAACTTTAACATTATGCACTCCACACTGTATATAAATGCCACTTGTTTTGCACATATTCAACTCTGTATATTTTATATATTTTATTATTATTATTATTATTATTATTATTATTATTATTATTATTATTATTTTATTTTTTTTACTATTTAATTTGTAAAAATGTGTATACACACACACACACACACACACACACACACACACACACACACACACACACGTAGGAAAATATTTAGTATACACATCCAGAAATGCATACACTATTATATATTGTACATATATTTATTAGTTTCAGGTTGGCCATTCTTGTATTTTGCTCGTTTGTGTTGTTGTGTTTGCACATCTCTGTTGCTTGTGGGGCTCGCACACAAGAATTTCACTCGCATGTGCTGTGCCAGTGTGCCTGCACATGTGATGTGACAATAAAAAGTGATTTGATTTGATTTGAAATCATGGGGGCTCCACGCCAAATGTGCAGGGATAAAATATAAATAGTAAGACACTATAAGACACTGGTGGTTCATCTAACCCCACCAGTGGAGCCAAAGTGTAACATTTTTGTCAAATTATGGAAACCTCTCCACAATCGTTGGCACGAAGATCTGACAAAACTAAAATAAACTGAAGACTGAATAAATACAAATGAGCTCTATGTTGAATAATAAGGGTCCTGATGTTTATTGTGAAAGAAATATGGCTGACGTGGGTGTTTCACAGTTTAGTTGAAACATCCATGTTCCCTTTGTTTTATCTACCACCCATCACCATGATAAAGCATAAATGTGTCCTAATCTTCACTGTATTTAGCTAAACATGGATAAAACTCCATGCTTGTAGTTGTTTAGTCATGCAGAACTCTCAACTCTACCAAGAAGAGAAACTGTGATGAACGACATTTGTTGACGTACCACTGAACTCCTTCTTAAGGAAGACCTTGAAGTCATCTCGCCCTCGCAGGTCACTCAGCAGCTCGAATAAGCTGAAGGACCAGCGCTCCACACGCATTTTAGTAGGAACTTCAACCCTGAGGACAAACACAGGTTCAGTCACTATTGGGACATCCATCATCATCCTGCCGTGGTCCCTGGGTTCGTCCAGGGTTTGAAGTTTGGTTCTGAACTTTTTACTTGTTCCTTTATAAGATAATCATCTTCTAGTTCCTGAAAATGTTGTTTTCGAGGGACTCTGTTGTTTTTGCATTTTGGTCATAGCAGTGTCTCTTTTGTGTCCAGCTTCTGTTGTCATCTCGTCTCTCTGTGCCGTCTCGTCTCTCTGTGCCGTCTCGTCTCTCTTTGCCTGTCTCGTCTCTCTGTGCCGTCTCGTCTCTCTGTGCCGTCTCGTCTGTCTGTGCCGTCTCGTCTCTCTGTGCCGTCTCGTCTCTCTGTGCCGTCTCGTCTCTCTTTGCCTGTCTCGTCTCTCTGTGCCGTCTCGTCTCTCTTTGCCCGTCTCGTCTCTCTGTGCCCGTCTCGTCTCTCTGTGCTGTCTCGTCTCTCTGTGCTGTCTCGTCTGTCTGTGCCTGTCTCGTCTGTCTGTGCCTGTCTCGTCTCTCTGTGCTGTCTCGTCTCTCTGTGCCTGTCTCGTCTCTCTGTGCTTGTCTCGTTTCTCTGTGCTGCCTCGTCTGTCTGTGCTGTCTCGTCTCTCTGTGCTTGTCTCGTTTCTCTGTGCTGCCTCGTCTGTCTGTGCTGCCTCGTCTGTCTGTGCTGTCTCGTCTCTCTGTGCCTGTCTCGTTTCTCTGTGCTGCCTCGTCTGTCTGTGCTGTCTCGTCTCTCTTTGCCGTCTCGTCTCTCTTTGCCGTCTCGTCTCTCTGTGCCAGTCTCGTCTCTCTGTGCCAGTCTCGTCTCTCTGTGCCCGTCTCGTCTCTCTGTGCTGCCTCGTCTCTCTTTGCCGTCTCGTCTCTCTGTGCCAGTCTCGTCTCTCTGTGCCAGTCTCGTCTCTCTTTGCCCGTCTCGTCTCTCTGCGCTGTCTCGTCTCTCTTTGCTGTCTCGTCTCTCTTTGCTGTCTCGTCTCTCTTTGCCTGTCTCGTCTCTCTTTGCTGTCTCGTCTCTCTTTGCTGTCTCGTCTCTCTTTGCCTGTCTCGTCTCTCTTTGCCTGTCTCATCTCTCTGTGCTGTCTCATCTCTCTGTGCCTGTCTCATTTGTAGTCCTGTGTTCATCGCACTGTTTTTGTCCCTGTGTCATGTCTGCCATGTCTCTGTGCCCGTCTCGTCTCTCTTTGCCCGTCTCGTCTCTCTGTGCCTGTCTCGTCTCTCTGTGCTGTCTCGTCTCTCTGTGCCTGTCTCGTCTCTCTTTGCCTGTCTCGTCTCTCTGCGCTGTCTCGTCTCTCTTTGCCTGTCTCATCTCTGTGTGCTGTCTCGTCTCTCTGTGCCTGTCTTGTCTCTCTGTGCTGTCTCGTCTCTCTGTGCCTGTCTCGTCTCTCTGTGCTGTCTCGTCTCTCTGTGCCTGTCTCGTCTCTCTTTGCCTGTCTCGTCTCTCTGTGCTGTCTCGTCTCTCTGTGCCTGTCTCATTTGTAGTCCTGTGTTCATCGCACTGTTTTTGTCCCTGTGTCATGTCTGCCATGTCTCTGTGTCTGTTTGTCCCCACTGCTGCTCCAGCAGCATTAAAACACACGTTTACAGTGTGTGTAAAACAATAGTTTGGACATATCAGGATGTTTCACTCTTCACATCAGGGTCACAAAGGTGGAACATGTTTCATCACTCATGTATCAAAGGCTTAGACCTTTATCCATCTTTCATGTACAGAAACTTTTAATAAACACGGGAAACAACACAAACTGAGTGCCCCTCCCATTTTATTCCCCAGCTGACTGCATACTTGGGTACGAGGGACTTTTTATAATTCATTAATTTATTTTAAACAACTTTCCAAATAAACACACTTAAAATGTTAGACTGCAAAGACTCATCGGTGCTGCTGCTGAAGTTGGTACACTGTTGTTTTGTTTTTCACCTTCTCATGTTGAGAGTCCAGTATGCATCATGGTCTGTTTGCCACGGGTTGCTGGGTAGACAGGAAGCCAGGAACGGGTCATGATTTTTGTAGGTTGTGATGTATTTGACCAGCCTGCAGAGACAGAACTGTTATTAGCTTCATTTATTTTCTAGTTGAGGATGTCAAAACCAGGCAGCACAGCCGCGACAAAAGGAGATGCATATATATGTTCATTTAAATATACTGTATTTTAACTAATGATGATAGTACTCTTAGTGCTGTGGGTGAGAACTCGAGTGAAGAGATTTCTCAGAGTTTTTAGTACTGAAAAAACAAAAAGGTGTTTAAAAAAGTGAGTGACACAGTCACTGAGCTATGAGGGCTTTTTTAGAGCAGTGGCTCACTGGGACCAGCTGTTTTCCAGCCGTGCTGATTAGAAACAAGCCACACCCCCTCTCCCTTATCCTGAGAAAAGCCACACAGACAGAATGGAAAGGAGCTGGTAAGGCTCACCACTGGGACCCTCCAAACTGTGACTGAAATACTCCTTCTGGTTTCTGTCTTTATTTCTCCTCATTTCACTCAAAATATTACACAAAGTTACCTACGAGTATTGTTTTTATTAGGAGAAGTAATTGTTATAAGTGTTAGATGCAGTATGGCAAAGCTGCAGTTTTGACATTTGAACTCGTGTTTCTCTGCAAAGTGCGCTACATGGTATCGACCTGAATTTCCCAGTTGTATCTTGGACTTTTGCAACTGTTCCTTCTAATGATTTTTCAAATGTCTCATAGTGGTGTCGAGTCTCCGTGCATCCATGTAGTGTCCACAGCTGATCTTAGTGAGGGTCTAAGGGGCAGCAGTCCAGGCAGAAGAGCCCAGACCTCTCTCATGGGGGGTCATATGATGGTTGGGGTTTCTCTGTCGTATTATTGTAGGGTTACATTACAACATAAAGCACCCTGAGGAGACTGAATCTCCTCTGTTTCTGCAGGAGGGCACACAGAGAAAGTTGGAAGTTGGAAACCCTTCACCTAGGAGGCACCTGGGTGGCGTTCCAAACAGATGCCTCAACTGACTCCTTTAACAACCCTGGACCCCTGCTGTACTGTATGACCAAGCTTGTCTCCACATCTCTGATGGAGAGCCCAGGAACTCTCTGCAGGAAGTGCATTTCCAGCACTTGTATGTAGTGCTGGGCAATAAAATGATGACAGTGCATTGTTTTATGTTTGTACTTTAACATATTTGTACTGTCAAACACACCATACACTGTTAATTTGAGTTTACTGTATTTTTAATACCTGTAAACCAATAATGTGCCATAATTTTTAGGGGAAATGATGTATTTAATTTCTGTTAGTTGTTAATAATAAATCTTTGAACCTGTTCTTTCAATTAGCATCAAAGCAGATGCCTGCTTAGAATATTGATATGAAACTATATCTGATATAATCTCATTCTGTTACTGCCTAGAGCCTTAAACTAGGGTAAACTAGATAAACAAGGTCTCACTATGGTACAGGGACCCCAACACCCTTTAATAATGGGCCTGATAACCCATGCTCCCAACACACCTCTTACAGAAAAGGGGCCACAGTCAGTCACATCACAAAACAGTTGTAGACTGGTTGGACAAACCTCATACACCATATCCTAAATATCCTCAAAAGGACAAAGATCTGTTCCACTGGTCCACAACCAGGACATAAGCCATGTTGTTCCTCCTGATCCTGAGGTTAAACTAAAGGGTGAGATCTGCTCTCCAGTATCCTGGCCGCACACCTTCCAAACGAAGTATAAGCTGGAAGACACCTCCGGCACTCCTTCTTAAAAAGCACCAACTACCACCACAGTTCCCAATCCAAAGGCCACGCCCCGTCTGTGTGTGTGTGTGCGTGCGTGCGCGCGCGTGCGTGTGTGTGTGCGTGTGTGCGCGTGTGTGCGCGTGTGTGTGTGTGCGTGTGTGTGTGTGTGCGTGTGTGTGTGTGTGTGTGTGTGCGTGTGTGTGTGTGTGCGTGTGTGCGTGTGTGTGTGTGTGCATGTGTGTGTGTGTGTGTGTGTGTGCGCGTGTGTGTGTGTGTGTGTGTGTGCGCGTGCGTGCGTGTGTGCGTGTGTGTGTGTGTGTGTGTGTGTGTGCGTGTGTATGAGAGAGAGAGAGAAAGGCCCAGGAGACCCAGGCCATCCATAGCAACCGAAGAGAAGTCCCAAGGCCACATATTCTAATGACAACTGCATGCCCACCTAAGCAGAAGGAGAAAGCCCCAGATGGAGCCCTCATGTCCAAAGGGCAAGAGCCCCAGAGAACTAGAGGCAGGGGGCAGCTGACACTACCAGCAAGCTAAGAACAGGACCCTATGTCGCTAAAAACTGCTTGGTACCTGGAAGCTTTCTTGGCCACTGGGACAAAACCCAATGTGTATCCAGTGTTGGGAAGGTTACTTTTAAAATGTATTCCACTACAGATTCCATTACATTACTCAATGAGAGTAACGTATTCTGAATACTTTGGATTACTTAATATATTATCATGGTTTTTATAACTACATGAATGTACTATTGCTGTGTCATTTATTACTGAAGGTTACTCTCCACACCAACACCAGCTAGATGTTAAAATCTTCATATAAATGAGTAACAGTAGGTGGACATTAGGTAAGGCTGCACTTTTTGCAGCGATCTTGTATAGAAAACTATTCTGCGCGTATATAAAACAGGTCAGCGGTTCCGAACCGTAGTAAAGGGACCTCTGGCTGATACGTCGGGTTCGTGTCGGGCTTGTAGCTGAAAACTAGCTTTACTTTGTTGTGTGGGTCAAGTTTGCTAGCGAGAGACAGAGAGAGGCGTTGAAAGGCTGCTCCAACGAAGCTTATTGTTTCAGAGGAAAACAGGAACACAGCGTACAGTCGAGTCTTAACAGCTTACTTACAGCTGGGCTCGTCAGGCCCTCTGTTTGGCTGCAGTGGTTATTATTATATTTACATGCTTCCAGCTCCCGTTTCTGCTTGGAGACAGCTCGTACTTTTCCTTTTTCTCCCTCCCTCGCTCACAGACACATCACGGGTAATCGCTTTATTTCAACAAAGAAACTGTATTCTGAATACCACCTTTTAAAACGGTAACTGTAATTCAATACAGTTACTCATATTTTGTATTTTAAATACGTTCATGTATTCTATTACTCCCCAACACTGTGTGTAGACAGTGAACTGATGGGTCACATCTATCACTGAGGGTGGAATATCTCCTGATAATCATTCCTCAAGCTGTGTGTTGAGGTCAGTCCAACTATATATGGCCAGTATTGCATGTTCCAAGTACAAATTATAGTTATGTGATAACTGAATATCACATAGCATAGCATCAGACCCCTGCAGCTCCCTTTGGTGGATCTATAGAAGTGCAACCACCAACTGTTCCAGTGCAGACTGGGGCCTCTGCGCTAGTGATGTGCGGATCGATACTGAAATATCGATTCCTTCGATACCAATCATTCATGTTCTAGAATCGATTCTCATATTAAAATATCGATATTTTAGTAATGTAGGGTAAATTTGTAGGTTATCATTAACAGGAACACAGTGGAAAGAAACAATATCATTTGGATTGTCTACATTGGAAGGAACTACTTCCTCTTCTGCCTTTAATAGTCATGTGTGAAATACAGCTCTATGAATGTGTTGCAGCCCCTTGTCATGCGCACTCACAACAATGGCTGGGTGTAAACGGAGTAATGTGTGGACGTATTTTACCTCCACAAACAGCCAAGATGCGGTTTGTGATACATGTGGCAAGAAAGTGAGGTGTTCTGGCAACACCATTAACCTCGTCAAACACCTCAGAGTAAATCATATCACAGAATATGATGAGCGTATGTTGAGGTGAACTGAAGACGAGGAGAGGGACAGGTGCTGCCAGGGCGAGACAGACGTCTCTCGAGGAGTCCTTTAGTGCTGCAGGCAGGCAACATGCTCAAATGGCACACAACTTCAGTTTTCTGTATGATAATTCTGCATTATTAAGTGATAAGAACAAGTAATCTGAAGTCCTGTAATCATTATGAATCTATAATTTGAGATACAATAAAAGATACAGTTAAAAAAAAGTTTTTGTACAAAGTATCGGTATTGGATCAGTATCGCCGATACCACCTTGAAGTTTACTTGGTATCGGATCGGAAAGCAAATCAGTGGTATCGCACATCACTGCTCTGCGCGGCATTCCCAGCGCACCCTCATTATGTGTTTAGGCATGCCACGTCTGTCCAACATCCTCCCCCGCCACCTTATCCAACTCACCACCAGGTGGTGATCAGTTGACAGCTCAGCCCCTCTCTGTACCCGAGTGTCCAGAACATATGGCCTTAGTTCTGGTGATTCGATTACAAAATCGATCATTGACCTGCGGCCTAGATCATCCTGGTGCCACGTTCACTTATCGAAACTCTTATGTTCGAACATGGTGTTCGTTATGGCCAAACTGTGGTTTGCACAGAAGTCCAGTAACAAAGCACTACTCGGGTTCAGATCCGGGAGGCCGTCCCTCCCAATCACGCCCCTCCAGGTCTCGCTGTCATTGCCCATGTGAGTATTGACATCTCCCAGTAGGAAAACAGAGACCCCAGGTGGAGCTCCGGAGCCCCACCCAGGAATTCCAAGAAGGCTGGGTACTCTAAACCACCACTCGGCGCATAAGTGCAGACGGTGGTCAGGACCCGTTCCTCGACCCGAAGGCAGACGGAACAAATCCTCTCATCCACTGGGAGAAACCTCAACATATAGGCAGCAAGCCGAGGGGATACCAGGATACCCAGTCCATCCCGCCGCCTCTCGCCAGGGGCAACTCCAGAGTCCAGCCCCTCTCCAGGAGACTGGGTTCAGAGCTCAAGCCGTGCATTGAGGTGAGCCTATATCTATACTATATCTAGCTGGTACCTCTCAACCTCATGCACTAACTCAGGTTCCTTCCCCACGAGACAGGTGACATTCCATGTCCCAATTGCCAGTCTTGGTAGCCGGGGATCGGTCCGCCAGGACCTCCACTCCTGGCTGTTGCCCTGCTCACAATGCAACCGACCCCTACGGTGCCTCCTTTTTACGGCCGTGCCCGGCCGGGCCACATGGACTAAGGCCCAGCCACCAGACGCTCGCACTCGGGCACCCTCCAGGGCCAGGCCTGGCTCCAGGGCCTGGCCCCAACAATCAGATGACCCCTATGAGCAAGCACTTTGGTGACAGTGGGAAGGAAAAACTCAGTTTTAACAGGAAGAAACCTCCAGCAGAACCAGGCTCAGGGAGGGGCGGGGCATCTGCAGGGTTAATCTGTGTCTTGGTACCAGAAAGAAACTTACGCTCCCAGGGAGACGCTAGATTTGACCTTGGACCTCATGATAGCTTGTTGATAGAACATGTTCTAGAAAAAACACACACAGAATTGTTATTTGGATTATTTCCATTTCCAAAGTACCTTTGTACCTATGTACAGCTAAAGCTGTGTATTTATGCATGCATACTTTTAATTTTTCAGTAGCAACTCAAAGACTTACCTTGCGTCTATAGATATCAAAAGTGGTTTTCTGAAAGAAAAGAATTATAAAATGAAAAGTTTTCATGGAAGCATTTTTTTTGGTGCAGTAGTACTCGTTATGTGATAAGCTTAACAAGTATGATTAAATACAGAAAGACGTTTTGATGCTAGGGGTCTAGATCTACAGCTCAGGTCTGCTGAAGCAGAAATGGTTCCTCTGGGGTAAATGATTACTTAACTTTGCAAAGCTTTTTGAAAATTGCAGCCAAATATCAATATCAGTGCTTTTCCCCAATGCTAGAATTGAATAAGTTTTCTAAGACAGAGACAGACAACCACAAACTCTAACATTCACACCTATTAACAATTCAGACTCATTATTTCATCAAACATGCCGTTGGCCAAATTGATGCCCAGCAAATTTGGAGGTTTGATACCAGAACCCGCATGGTGTGAGGTAACAGTGGAACCCTGTACCATCAAACCATCCTCAAGGTTCAGCAGATAGCCCATTTCCATCCATCCATTTTATTCCATGTATCTAATTCAGGTCCTCTGGAGTGCTGGAGCCCATCCCAGCTGCCATGGGATGAAAGGCAGAGTACAGCCTGGACAGGTCGCCAGTGTGCTGCAGGGCAGCCAATTTGGTTTTGCTCATTAGTACAATGACCACTTACCACACCACAACACTATAATGTCACACAGTGGGGATATAAAGTCTGGCTACTTAAGCAAAGTTATTTCTGGTTTGCATGTGTCTTTTCTTCATCACCACGGAGTTTGATCCATCGGTTTATTGGTCTCTTTTTTGTAGTTGTCTCGTTACCCTCCTGCTTCTGTGCCCATTACAAGGTTTCACTACTATGAAGCCTTGTTTGGACTTCTGTGAAGTACTCTTGTGTTCTTCATTTACTAAATTCTGGATCTGTGTTCATTTTCTCTCTGAGAACAAAACTGCACTTTGTGTTTGCTCGTGTCTTTGTTTAATATTCAGATTTGTTTGATGATCTGACTCATTGAAGTGTGACAAACATGCAAAAAAGACATAAAGATTATGTCTCCACAGGTGGAGAACTTTCTCGACAGTTACCAGCCTTTCTAGGAATGAGCGTGGCAGTAAATCCACCCCAGAAATGACCCTGTGAAAACTTTTTCACCCCACTGTGCAGACACACATAAACCTTTCTGCATTACTCTTTCATGTTCATGTGAGAAAAGAGATCTGTGTTAGAGGAAAACAGAAGAAAGGGAAATGCAATAAATAAGTGTTCTGAATATCTTCATCCTGTAAAATACAGTATTTCCTTTAATATTTAAAATAAATACAGATATAGAAGGTTGAGCATCCAATCAAAACTCCAACTGAAGCTCTACTGCCATCACAAAATTACCAATGTAAACATGTAAACAGAAACATGTAGCTTTTTGTAAATTTGGAAATATAATTAAAATCTGAAAACTGATGTGGAAATGGGTATTTACAGTATTTAGAGTATTTACAGTATCATGGTATTTAAATGGTATTTACAGTATTTAGAGTATTTACAGTATCATGGTATTTAAATGGGTATTTACAGTATTTAGAGTATTTACAGTATCATGGTATTTAAATGGTATTTACAGTATTTACAGTATCATGGTATTTAAATGGTATTTACAGTATTTAGAGTATTTACAGTATCATGGTATTTAAATGGTATTTACAGTATTTAGAGTATTTACAGTATCATGGTATTTAAATGGTATTTACAGTATTTAGAGTATTTACAGTATCATGGTATTTAAATGGTATTTACAGTATTTAGAGTATCATGGTATTTAAATGGGTATTTACAGTATTTAGAGTATTTACAGTATCATGGTATTTAAATGGTATTTACAGTATTTACAGTATCATGGTATTTAAATGGTATTTACAGTATTTAGAGTATTTACAGTATCATGGTATTTAAATGGCATTTACAGTATTTAGAGTATTTACAGTATCATGGTATTTAAATGGTATTTACAGTATTTAGAGTATTTACAGTATCATGGTATTTAAATGGGTATTTACAGTATTTAGAGTATTTACAGTATCATGGTATTTAAATGGTATTTACAGTATTTAGAGTATTTACAGTATCATGGTATTTAAATGGGTATTTACAGTATTTAGAGTATTTACAGTATCATGGTATTTAAATGGTATTTACAGTATTTACAGTATCATGGTATTTAAATGGGTATTTACAGTATTTAGAGTATTTACAGTATCATGGTATTTAAATGGCATTTACAGTATTTAGAGTATTTACAGTATCATGGTATTTAAATGGGTATTTACAGTATTTAGAGTATTTACAGTATCATGGTATTTAAATGGCATTTACAGTATTTAGAGTATTTACAGTATCATGGTATTTAAATGGGTATTTACAGTATTTACAGTATTTACAGTATCATGGTATTTAAATGGCATTTACAGTATTTAGAGTATTTACAGTATCATGGTATTTAAATGGCATTTACAGTATTTAGAGTATTTACAATATCATGGTATTTAAATGGCATTTACAGTATTTAGAGTATTTACAGTATCATGGTATTTAAATGGCATTTACAGTATTTAGAGTATTTACAATATCATGGTATTTAAATGGCATTTACAGTATTTAGAGTATTTACAATATCATGGTATTTAAATGGCATTTACAGTATTTAGAGTATTTACAGTATCATGGTATTTAAATGGCATTTACAGTATTTAGAGTATTTACAATATCATGGTATTTAAATGGGTATTTGCCAGAGGTGGGACCAAGTCATTGTTTTGCAAGTCTCAAGTAAGTCTCAAGTCTTTATCCTCAAGTCTCAAGTCAAGTCTCAAGTAATGTCAGGCAAGTCAGAGTCGAGTCTCAAGTCACTGGTGTAAAAGTCCGAGTAAAGTCACAAGTCTGAAACTTTGAATTTCAAGTCCTTTCGAGTCATTAAAAAAAACCGAAAAAAAGCATGTTGCAGTTATGCTAAATGTAAATATTAGACCATGTAATTTTTAAATCTGTGTTTTTCTCAACACATGACAAAATAGTGAACGTAGAAAATATACACAAATTGTGAAATTCCACCTCTTTAAAATGCAGCTCAATTAAACCTAGCTCCAAGAATAATTGTCACCGACGGTTCTGAGATAAGCTGCATGTTATTCTTGGATGCGGTTGTAGGACCGGCTTTAAAATCGCATGACAAAAATATCATACACATTAAAAAAAACTGCATCACTAACGTAGCCTGGACAACATTTGCTAGTTAGATGAAGTCAGCTATCTCATCGTAGCATATTTATATGCATATTTATAATCATACGGTTCTTGGAGTGAGTGCATACACTCATGAAGTTTAGTAACTTCAGGTCACTGCAACAAGCCCAGGTACAGTTTACCGCCGGATGGGTACAGGACCTTGAAACGCACCGTGTAGAACGAAAGACCATCGTACGTATCATAAGTTTACCAGTCTCACAAATCGTCTTCATAAATACACATTCGTTAACCGTTTATTAATATAACCTTTGAGCTCAACGGTAATTAATTAGTAGTGGAAATAATTTCTGGTAGCATCACAGAAATGTAGCAGTGACAATAATATTGTATGCTGTAATCGTACTGGGCAATTAGTGATACAAAACAACTGTTTTACCCTGTGAATAAAAGTACATGTTTTTGTCAGTGTACCATAATAACAGAAGCGAAACACAATATTGTGTCAGGACAATTCACTATTTATGCACAATAAATAAAGGAGCATAGCGCGACAATTTCTGTTCAGCGCCAGACTTGCTTGTAACCTATATCACCAGTTATGTTATGAAAATGACGCATTAACTACAACAGCAGACTGACCTTCGTGTAAATGCTTGGAGCAGACTAACCTGTGAGCTGGAGTGTTCTGGGACGTTATATTTGCTCTTTGAATGGCTGCAATCCAGTCGCCTCTTTGTTACTTCGGAAACATGGCTCGAACAATTTCTCTTCAACGACGTAATCCGATAACAACCGATCTCTTTACCCGTCGGCTTCCCGTGGCTGTCATGCGACCGGCTATTGCAGTTAATAATACAACAGCTTCTTGACATTTTTGTGTTTCTTTTTATCGCTGTGTGACTGATTTCAATTGAAAGCCTGCGTGCGCTAGTAACTCTTGTCACGAGTTCCCAGAATCCTTTGCGGTTCTACCCGTGAATGACGTCACATTTTCAATCTCTATATAATATGCATGTTAAATTTTATATTTGGGGTAAAATATCAAGTCTTTTCAAGTAAACCGGTTCAAGTCCAATTCAAGTCCCAAGTCATTGGTGTAAAAGTCCAAGTCAAGTCACAAGTCTTACAACATTTTTTCAAGTCAAGTCTAAAGTCATAAAATTAATGACTCGAGTCTGACTCGAGTCCAAGTCATGTGACTCGAGTCCACACCTCTGGTATTTACAGTATTTAGAGTATTTACAGTATCATGGTATTTAAATGGCATTTACAGTATTTAGAGTATTTACAGTATCATGGTATTTAAATGGTATTTACAGTATTTAGAGTATTTACAGTATCATGGTATTTAAATGGGTATTTACAGTATTTAGAGTATTTACAGTATCATGGTATTTAAATGGGTATTTACAGTATTTACAGTATTTACAGTATTTACAGTATTTACAGTATCATGGTATTTAAATGGCATTTACAAACCATTTTTCACTCATACAGTGCTTCATAAGGTTAGACTGCGTCTCCAGAAAAAGGATTTTAAGTTCATGTAATCATGTAACACTGTCGTTGCTCCACACCTGTTTGTGGGTTTCTATGTTTACTGACCTTTCACCTCATCTGTGTTTGGGTCAATGAGCCTCTCTGGACCACAGTCCATGGCACTGTGAGCACAACGCTGGACACACAGAACATCATTCAAGATAGATACAGTCTAAATAATACAATTACAGATCATGATTATAAATGAGATTAAAACATGTAGACAGCACAGAGTTTGAAAGACTGACCGGAGGCCTGTTCACCATCCAGTACGCCCTCTCCTGGCAGTCAAACACCACGCGATCTGGCTTCTTCCTCTCTTTGCCAGCCCTGACACATGTACAAGCAGGTAAGTGGGGTATTAAGAGGAAATCATCTGTGAAAACCTAAAACCAAACAACAGAAGTGCCTACAAGACCCGTCACAGCATCAGGACCAATCACTGTACATTAGTGACCACGCTGCAGCAAACTGCACTTTAAGAAATAGTCTCAAAAACCAGCATCTGTGGTGGCAGCGGGCATTATACATTACGAGCTGTGATAGTGTCACTTACTTATACTGTTCAGCTGCTTGCATCACAATGAAATCCCATTTGTGGTTCAGCCATTCATGGAGGTGATTGTAATGTGCCTGTTTGAAACACAAACACACAGCATGGAGCAGCAAGGTGAAAATCCCTTTTAGTTTAAGAGTTTAATCAGCACGTGCTGACTGCATTCTTGTTATAACCAGGAGATGAAAGAGCCTCTGATCGGTGAGACGCCAGAGAAACAGAAAGGTGAAGAGGAGCATCAAAAAGACAGAAAGAGGGCCCACAGAGTAAAAGGAGCCACTGTGGCACAACCGAGGCAGAAGCTATGGGGCCAGTGACGTTTGAAAAGTTAAATGTCTTGTGAATGAATACTTCATCACCATTTCATTCCTGCTGCTTCAAATAGAAAAACAGTGAAACAAGAAGATCCAAAATTGCACTGTTGGTTTGTGTCAGTATCATTCTGTGACATCAGCCCTCAACTTAAATCTCCCAGCTTAAATCTGAGAAGCCTTATTGAGTTGAAGACCAGTAGACTTAATGTATTCCAGTTAATAATGGAATAATGACTGTGCTACTCATTACACATCTAGAAGCAGACACATTGTCTACCTGTTCATATGGTTCCAACACGCCCTTCTTCCGGATGTTCCGCTTTGCCAGGTAAATGGCTAAAACCACAAAACCAAATAAAAACACAGTCAAAACACAAAAAGTAAATTTTATTCATCAGATTATTAGCTACAATAAACAAAACCAGTCTTTCTATGAACAACATTATTTTCTTTATAATTTACTGGTTTAAATGTGTTTGTTTAATAGAAATCCCGTTAATTTCATAGTTGTTTCTATGTCCTCCAGGTTACTGCTTCATACTGTTGCTATATTAAAGGTATGGAAGCAAAGTGGTTCATTAGCAGCTTTAACTCACATGAATGATTTCAAATGATTCGATCCTACGATGTCATAAAATTAGCCCAGTGTTTCCATGCTGCAGAAAACCACTGTGCGACCGCTGCAGCACAGCTCTGACATGATGTTGGCACACTGACTCAACACAGGCTTGTTTCTCCTGGGCTGCCTTTGTGGACCAGCTCTCAGGTGTTCCACTTCTTATTTGAGGAAATGTTTAACACTGAAAATATTAACGCTGTTTGCCGAGTGCATCGTGGGAGGCTTTTTCTTTGAAAAAGATCAGGCTTTGTTTCTGAGAAGATCAGGCGAGAACGTTTTTACTTATCTTTGTGGGGGAAGAAATTTAAATACAAAACTTTTGTCAATTAATTCAACTTAAATATATTTACCTACAAACAGACAGTCAAGTTTTATTGTTAGTTTAAGTGAGTTGTATCCATTAATACTCCTACCAGTCGTTCTCTGAATTTATTTATTGTTGCACACTTTCTGTAAATCCAATAAACTTAATTTCACTTCTCAAATATCACTCTGTGTGTGTCTCCTATATGATATATTTAACTGACATTTTTTATTGTAACAACCATCGATTTATACAGGAAAATAATGACTATTAACAAGGCTGCCCAAATCTTTGCATCCCACTGTAAATGTATGGTGAC
This sequence comes from Rhamphochromis longiceps, assembly GCF_057381845.1. Classification (NCBI taxonomy): domain Eukaryota; kingdom Metazoa; phylum Chordata; class Actinopteri; order Cichliformes; family Cichlidae; genus Rhamphochromis; species Rhamphochromis longiceps. The sequence continues at coordinate 1,089,557 of NC_140560.1, read as the reverse complement.
TGAGGTATGACACCGCCTGCAGGTTCCTGTAGAAACAAAGTGCAGGTAAGTTCATATCACAGGATACCCACCATAATCAGAGTCGTCTGGGACCCATTTCTGTGTTGGCCAGAAGTAAGGAGTCTGAAAACATTGAAAATGAAACCAGTTATATGTCTGCTTTCAATGTTTATTTAAAATGTTTCTGGACATTACTGAAACAACTAAATTACAGCAAACAGTCTAAAGAAAGCTCATGTCCTTCCCTGACCTTTACCTGTACCCACACTCTTTGCTTTGGTTTAATGAATCGTTTGCCAACATAAAACAGCCCACACACACAGACATGGTCAGCACAGAATTATTTTATGTCATAAAAACATAGTGCAAGCAAATCATTTCATTTCACAGGAGTTTATTCTCAGTCGCACAACAATGTGTGTAGAACTCAGGATGGATGAGCACGTGAAGTCATCACACACGTGTCTGCTGAAAAACCAACTGTGGTTTACTTTAATGCTGGAGGCAAGTCTCTGCACCGCTGTCCCATCAGTCTGTTGTAGAAAAGGATGAAACGTTTCAGGACTTAAAAACAAAAACGAGAATCAGTCAACACCTTGACAGTCAGTCAAGGTGTCAGTGAGTCCAGTTTCCTTCACCATCAAAGGCTCAGAAACAAACTGTGACAGGAAGAGGTCTGCAGACCCAAAGACACGAGTGAACCAGAGGACAAGTTTCTGAGAGTTAGCAGCTTGTGTGATGGTGGCTCACAGGACATCAGCTTCAAGCAGCTTAATAGTCTCAGTTTCAGCTGTGAAGAGAAAACTTCAAGCTGCAGGTTTGACAGGATGAGTTGCAGCAAGAAAGCCAGACTTCAGAATAGGACAAAGAGGCCTGGCTGGGCCATGAAACACCACCATTGGACTGCTGAAGACTGGAAGAAGGTATTATGGACTCATGGATCAACATTTGAACTCATGCAGGATCTTTGCCGTCAAGTAGGTGAAAGGACGGTTCCACAGTGTGTGGCATCAACTATCAAACATGGAGGGGGAAGTGTGATGGTCTGAGGCTGTTTGCTGGATCCAGGGTCGGTGACTTGTACAGAGTGAGAAGCTCCCTGAACCAAAACAGCTACCACAGCATCCTGCAGCACCATGCAGGACCCTCTGGTATGTGTCTAGTTGGTCAAGGGTTCATCCAAAACATAAATCCAAGCTATGCCAGAACTACCTCAGGAAAAAAGAACAAGATGGTGAGCTTGAAAACATGGAGTGTCCAGCACAGTCTCTTTACTACCTCAATTCTCAAAAGTTCTTGAAAAACTGTTTAAAAACTGACTGGAAAAATTTATAGATAAACATAAACTACTCACCGAGAGTCAGAACGGATTCAGATCAAGCAGATCAACATCATCGGCACTATTAGATTCAATAGAGTACATCACAAACTCCACAGACAAAAAGCAACATGTGGCTGGGTTATTCAGAGACTTGACAAAGGCATTTCACTCTATAGATCCTGATATATTAATAAGAAAACTGGAACATTATGGTGTCAGAGGGGTAGTTTTAGATTGGGTCCGGAGTTATTTAGGTGACAGGAAGCAGTTTGTGAAATTAAATGATGGTTGCTCCTTATGTATGCACATTGCTTGTGGGTCAGTTTTGGGTCCAAAAGTCTTCAACATTAACGACATCTGTAAAGTGTCCAAAGCATTAAAAGTGGTTCTCTTTGCTGACCAGACAAACATCTTCTGCTCTGGTGATGATCTGCAGAATTTATTGGAGGATATGACTAATGAAATAAGTAAAGTGAAGTTCTGGCTTGATAAAAACAAATTATCATTAAATTTGAATAAATCTAAACTTATGTTATTTGGAAATAGTAGTTTAAATACAAATGCAAAGATTCAAATAAATGGTGTTGATATTGAAAGAGTCAGTGAAAATAAATTTCTGGGGGTAATAATAGATGAAAAACTTAACTGGAGAGCTCACGTAAGATATATTCATGCCAAAGTATCACGAAGCATTGCAGTACTAAACAAGGCAAAACAGGTATTCGACAGAACATCACTTCATATTCTCTACTGTTCACTGGTTTCACCATACTTAAGCTATTGTGCAGAGGCCTGGGGCAATAACTATAAAACCACATTACATTCACTTTTTACTCTTCAAAAAAAAGCAATTCGAATCATCCACACTGCAGGTTACAGGAACATACAAACTCACTATTTTTACAGTCGATCTAGTGAAATTCCAAACAGCACAAATTCTATTCAAAGCAAAAAATAAAGAACTGCCAGGTAATATTCAGAGTATGTTTGTTTTGAAAGAAGGAAGTTATAATTTAAGGGGTTTTTGTAACTTCAAAACAGGGAAGGTTCGTACTACAAGAAAAGGCTTTTGTGTTTCTGTGCATGGAGTGAAACTGTGGAACAGTCTGAATATGGAATTAAAGCAACGTCCAAACATAAAACTGTTCAAAAAGAGTTATAAAAATATGATCTTCTCCAACTATAAAGAAAAGGAAAATATTTAAATTAAGTGAATGTCTCTATTTAAAAACAAACAAACTCATGATGTGATATTATAGTTTATAGTATATCAGAAATCTGTTCACTATTTTTATTACAAATGATACCAGTAATGAAGCTGATTAAATATTAACTGATAATTTATGGCAAAGGGGTGGGATTAAATAAGTGTTTACTTCTTCCCTTTCAACATGTAAATTAATCAGAACGTTTTTTTGTATGTATTTTGTAAAGTATTTTTTTCTTTCTTATTTTCTTTTATAAAGGTACCTGTATATTGTTCACATGTTGAAATAAAAAATTACCAACCAACAGTCTCCAGACTTAAACCCAACGAGCTGGTTTGAACTGGACAGAAGAGTGAAAGCAAAGCAACCAGAAGGTCCACATTTATGGGAACTTCTGCTCCAGATATGGGAGAAGATTTCTATTGCAGAAAGAATGACACGGCTGTGTTCAGCTGGTATATCTGCCAAAGGTGCGACTTTGATGAATCAAAGTTTAAAATACATTTTGGTCTATAAACTGATTCCATCTTTTTTAACTCTTTATTTGTACTACACTTTCATTTAAGAATGCAAAGAGACATTAAACTGCATAACTTTCAATAACAAACTGGAAAATTGGGGTGTTCTAAAACTCTTGACTAGTAGTGTGTGTGTTTCTATCCTTTTCCTCCAGGCTCAGAGGGAACGTTTTCTGCCTGGTATCAGGCTGAAAAACAGTTTCCTTGGAGGAGCCAGAGGACAACCCCTCATCCAAGTCCCCCCTCAGGTCTAAACAAGGCAAAATCTGAAGGCATGAAGACATCAAGGGATTCCAGATGATTCAACATCTTGCTCATCATACAAATCTGTACTCTGATTGGAGGATCTATATGGGTATTTTCAGTTTCCCTTTGCTGAAGGACGTGCGGCACCATGAATCACGTTTTCATGCAGTAGCTGATATCAGTCAAGGAAGTGGTTCCACCTGTTATGTTGTTTGTGTGTATGGTTATAATCATGCAGAGCGTGCGTGAGTGCTAGCACATCTTTCAAAGTTTCCTGTCCAGTTAGTCTGAGGCCTGTACTATGAAGCACGAGTTTACTTATCCAGGAAACGTCGAGGTTAACCCTGGGTTCTGTATCACCACCGTGAGAACCCTGAACCCTTCTTGCCAAAGTACATTGCCATGGTAACTTACGCTGCAAACCTAACCTACTCTGGAGCAGGTTACAGGATCCAGATTAGAGATTAACAGGCATGAAATCATTGCCTGTTGACCGATCAATTCTCCAGAAAATGGTTAAAATAGCAGCCTCGAAGTCTTTGTGTTGGCTTGATGAGCATCAGTAATATACTGCAGCCATGGACCCAGCATTATTCATGTTGACTGCAAACTATTTTACATACACTACCAATCAAAGGTTTGTTTTTTCTTTATTTTCACGACTATTTATTTATTTATTTATTATATTGTAGATTCTCACTGAAGCCATCAAAACTATGAATGAACACGTGGAAATATGTAGTGAACAAAAACGTGGGAAATAACTCCAAACAAGTTTGATATTTCAGATTCTTTGCTTTGCTCTCTCGGCGTCTCCATGAGCTTCATGAGGTCGTCTCCTGAAATGGTTTCCAACAGTCTGGAAGGAGTTCAGAGATGCTGAGCACTTGTTGGTCCTTTGCCTTCACTCTGCGCTCCATCCACATATATTTGAAGATTAAGCCAGGACATTCTTGGCTAAAACATGTTGACAGTGTATGGGTGACAGACAAACAGGGTGTTTCAAAAGGTTAGGCATCGTTTGGGTCCACACATGTCCAAACGATTGTGTGTAGGCTGTGTTGGTACCATTACAAGAACAGCAACCAGACCAAAGCAATGATTTTGACTCGATCGGCTGACAGATAAAATACATTTATGAACACAGCTGCAGGGCCAGGAGTGCCAGCATGGATTCAATTAATACATCATTAAATGATTAATTAAATACTTAATTAAGTCATTAAACCAAAAATTAAACAAATGGGCTTTTAATTAATTATTTTTGTGTTTATTTAATTAATTTATAAAACATTTAATTCATTATTTAATGATGTATTTATTTAATTCATTTGTTGATTGACTGATCCCCCTTTCCAACCTGTGTGCGCACAGACGCGTCAGCAGGACTGCGTCTGAGTTCTACGCTCACAGGTTGTTGAATTTATGCACAACGAATGTCATTGCTAATAAATACCTGCACCCACAGAATGAAATGATTTGCTCAGATTATGTTTTTTTCTCACGTGTAACTTCTGACAAATTCCATATAAACTCCTTCACATGCTTTACCTACGATGGGACAGTGTGACTCGGACTCTTATCACATGTAGCAAAGGTGAAGCAAACATTTACCTGGAAACGGTACAGGCTGCTGTCGTTGCACATGACCAGCTTCTTATGGTTCTGCAGCGGGTAGATGTAACCATAAGCTACCAACATGGTGCCAAAGGCCTGAGCCTCTGGAACAAAGGCAGGAAAGAAAGAAAATAAAACCAGTTCAAACAACATTTGGCTGGTGTTCTGTTAAATATAAACTCATAATACAGAGGTAATATCCCAGCTATTATAGGGCGAGAGGCAGGGTGACAGTCTATCGCGGGGCTAACACACAGACACAGACACCGTTCACACTCACATTCACACCTATGGGTGAGTTACCAATTAACCTAACCCCACTAACTGCATGTCTGAACTGTGGGAGGAAGCCCAGCACCCAGAGGGAACCCACGCAAACACAGGAAGGAAATGCCAACTCCACTTTGTTTGTCCGCTGCTTTCAAAAAGTTCTTTAGTTTTGTTTGTTTTTTTTAAACAAACAAACAAACTTGTACTGATTTTTCCAAATCCATACATTAATAATTGATAAACACTAAAACTGGCTGAAAGAAAACATTTCAGAAAATAAAAACTAACTTGAAATGAGCAAACTCACAATGGAAACTAAGTGAAACTACACTGAAGTAAAAGCAAAAAGGCAAAAAGAAATAAAACTATAGTAACTCTGGTAAATGGTGTGTGCAATGATTTAATGTGTCGAAGTGCAGGGCTGCAGTACATTTGGAAAAAGAGCTTTGATCGTACCTTCTGTAGTGGTCTTCATTTTGTTGCTAATCCAAGCAATTGTGTCATTACCTGTGTGGAGACACAGATATACTGATCAGAATCAAGAACATTTAAATCACACGTCTTTGTGTTTATGTTGTGTCATTTGTTGGTCAGTGGAAACCAAAATTAAATCCTTTGAAAGAATGGGTTCAAAATCAAAAAGAGCAAAAAGAAAATAATTTCATCCCAAATAATTTTAATGAAAGCCAGAAACACGAGTACACTGGAGGTTCATTTGGAAATCCTGTTCAGAAAGAAGCAGATGCTGACATGATTCTTGCTTTATCAGCAAAAACCAGAAGATAGAAACAACTTAAGAATAGAAATTCACAAAGAAAGAACCAAATAGCTCAGCTGTTCCAAAGTGTTAAATGTGGACTATAAACATTAGGTTACATTCCTTTAATAATGTCTTACACAGACATGGTTACGGCATGATTAGTATGTTAGTTTAAATGAATCATCACCCCGAGTCATACCAACCACCAGATACAGTTTTATTTTATTTGAGAACCTGGCACACAGCCTTATATAGGCTCAGATACTAGAGATGGACCGATCCGATATTACGTATCGGTATCGGTCCGATACTGACCTAAATTACTGGATCAGATATCGGAGAAAAATAAAAAATGTAATCCGATCCATTAAATATCACGAAAGCACCTCACAAAACTTGCAACACGCCGTAACTCGCCTCAGAACGTTAGCACGTCGGAGCAGTATGCATCACGTGATAGAGCAGCTGTGGCATGCGGGACCTGTCGGTGGTCTGGATAGCATGTGGAGCTTCGCTAGCAACCCGGCATTTCATCTCCGACAAAGTTACTCCGAGAGAAGTAAAGCAAGTGTGTAAGTCCATCTCTGAATGTTTGTAAAGCATTCCAGCGTTAAGCTTAACGAGCGACTGCCTCTCGCTCTCCGGCTGCTACTTCAATCGTGAAACTGCTTAATGATCAGCTGATCGGCTTTTCTGTCGCGAGTCCGTCTCTCTGGTTTGTTTTTGGCCCACTTTGCACCAGAAAGAGGAAACCAGCGGCTGAACAACAGCAGCACGTTTAAGCTTGATCAGCTGTTGTTAGAATTTATTTATTATTACTTTCTACTCGAGGATCTTTTTCTACGTAGCTGACGCTGGTAACTGTGCAGGGGCGGATCTAGCAAAGTTTAGCCAGGGGGGCCGATAGGGCATGAACAGGGAAAAGGGGCACAAAGACATACTTTTCTTTCTTATTCTCATTTAAAATGTCGAGCTTTTAATAAATAATTATCTGACACACAAAGTTTTAATTTGATGTAAAATGAATAGAAGTCAATTACTGTATATAGTGACTATTAAGTCTAATATATATACCCTAGTAAGCTATAGTACTTTTTCCTTTGGGAAGGTACCATCTGTGCAGTCTGCAATTTTGTTGAAGAAAGATGTTGAATCTATTTAATATTTCTTGAAAAATAATTGATTTCTGTGCCTTTTTTTTCACACTGCATCAAATTAAGGTTGATTACGTTGATTAAGCATCATGAGGTGGAGCGTGAGGGGTGGTTCCCTATTTTTTATTTATTTATTTTTGTTGTTGCTGGGAGTTGGAACCCTATTAGTTAGGTTGCTTAATATTTACGCTAAGTACTCTTTAAAATACCAGAATAGGGAGGATGGTGTAGGTCTAAGTTTATTAGATTGATCAGTATTGCTGAACTATGAAATATTTTTTTTGTATACAGGTATAACAGAATAGCTTTAGTGTAGTTGTTGTTTTAAACTTGAGTATGAACTTGCAGACTTGCAAAATGCAGCAAGATATTTTAAAAAACAGTTTTGTTGATTAAAAAACACTATATCGGATTCATATCGGTATCGGCAGATATCCAAATTTATGATATCGTATCGGTATCGGACATAAAAAAGTGGTATCGTGCCATCTCTATCAGATACAATAATCATAGTAGGTCATTTTAACATGCATGCAGGTGCTGGAAATGACAGCCGTGCATTTCATCTAGTATGAGACAAGAATCAGGCATTTCTCAAACTATCAGTGAGCCTGCTCAACACATCATCACATAAAAACAGAACATGTAACAGTAAACTCTGAAACCCTTCTTTAGTCTGATCATTTCTTAATAACATTTACAGTAATAGATTACACAGCGGGAAGCACGGTGGTTAGCACTGCTGCCTCACAACAAGCAGCTTCTGCTTATCTTTACCAGGCTGACTTTTATTCATTGTTCCAGTTTGGATTCAGGAGACAGACACTATCTCTACTTTCAAGATCAGGCTTCAAACTTTCCTTTTTGCTAAAGCATATAGTTAGGGCTGGACCAGGTGACCCTGAATCCTCCCTTAGTTATGCTGCAATACCCACATAGCAGACATGACATACCCTGCCATGACTTCTGGCATGGCAGGGTATGTCAACCAGATGTGGGCCAGGTCTGGCAATACAGCTATGGTAATCAATGTTTCAAATGCAGGTTTGACAGGTTTGTGAGTGTACACTTTATCCAAAACCTAGTGAGGGTTTACTCATGTTTACCACCGGGTGGCTGTAGCTCAGGAGGCAGAGCAGGTCACCTACTGAAGGTTAGTGGTTTGATCCCTGGCTCCTCCAGTCTGCAAGTCAAGACTATGAATAAAGTTAGGAAGCACTCAGTTTAGATAAAGTGTGTGGTTGGGTGAATGTGGCATTTTGTATAGAGCACTTTGAGTAATCTGGGAGAGTAGAAAAGTGCTATAGAAGAATCAGTCCATTCACTGTCTGAGCAGAGTTTCGTCATGTTACTTTTGCTCTACATGTTGTTATTACATGGCTTGATTAAGGTTCACATCAGGCTGACATCTGGGGCCAGAGCTGAAACTGTTCTGGGCCAGCACAGGGCCAGCAGCTGGCCTTGTGCTGGCCCATGTGTGGGCCACCAAAAGGCCGTCATTCTGTGCGGTATGTGGGCCATGTGTAAGCACAGTGTGTGGGCTGGATCCGGGCCCACACAGCGGGCTGCTGCTGCTGCTGCTATGTGGGCAGCAGCCAGCTACAGCTACCAACACCTACACCCTCCTGATGGAATACCTCTGGTTCTAACACATCATTTATGTACTGTAAGTGCTGGCAGAATACTTGGGTCAAATGGATGGCTGCTCAAATTTCCCTTCCAGGCCTTAGTCCAGATTAAAAAGTCACTTTGGTTCTTAGAGCACTGCACAGATATCATCCAATCATGGCTGCTTTATTTAGCTACTAGCCAAGCAGCTTAGGCAGCAAAGCTTTAAATAATCCAGTGAGGCTGTACAGATTAAATACCTGAGAGGTAAACGCACTGTCACCTTGTGGTCTAGCACATCGGACAGGACAAAGTATGAAGGTTCAATAAACAGGAGCATTTAGCTTCAGAAATAACAGGTAGGCTTTAGTGAAAAAACCAAAACTATGAGAATTATTTGTTCTTTTTCTACTTAAAACTTTATTGTTCTGTATCAGTTTGTGGTATTTTAAATCAATTTGAAACATTTATTTAATGCCATTTACAGAATTATATGTTTTTATTCACTTGGTTGTTTTTTATACATAGCACCAGTTCACAGTAACAGTTAGTTCAAGGTGCACTGTAAGGTGAAGACAACGAGCTCAGACCGACCACACAAAAACAACCCAAGATTTATCAATCAACTTAGACCCAATCCTTTGGTCTCAGATATGCTTAAAAACCTTTCAATGGATCAGAAATCCCAGTTTGCAATTAATACAATACAAAATATTACACAGAGTGCACTATACTGGTCATAGGATGTTCAAGATGGGCTATACGCCTTCCAACAACTGCTCACACTGCACAGCAAATACACCGGACAATTACATCCACGCTCTTTGGTTCTGTCCACCAGTTCAGAAATTCTGGCGTGAGATATGTGAAGACTTATCAAAGTGTCTGAAATGTAACATTCCAGCCTTTAGTGTGCTTGCTGGGCAACTTGGATGAGGTCACTGCAGAAATAAACACAGCCCACGTTGTTTTTACGGCCCTATGCATTGCCAAGAAAATGGTCCTCATTAACTGGAAAAATAAAAATAATCTTAATTCTAACCAATATAGAAACCATCTAATAGATCACATTAGTCTTGATACAACCTCTGCCATCACATTTGATCAATCCCTTTGGGCTCCTTTGATCGGCTTCATCACCTAGTGGGGGTGGGGGGTCATGGTTTGGTCCTGCCTTCGCTATTGTGGTTGATATGGGGGTAGGGACGGCCTTAGGGTGTCTGGGGAGTCCCTAGGGACGTTTCCCTAGAGGGACTAACCTGGGGGATGTGGCCATGACCTGGTTAGGGGCTCTGGGGCTCTTGGATGGTGTTTTCCTTGTGGCTGCGTACAGCGGAGATGGGGGAGGGTCTGTGCTGGCGGACGTTGGTTACTGGCCTGGTAGCCTGGCTGCCCCTGGGAGGGTCCAGGACAGGCGTGGAGGCTTGGGGGTCTGGGGGTGCTCCGCCCCCCGGTCTGGGGTGCTGGCCGGGCCTTGGGGGCTTGGGTCCTGGCTGTTGTGTCGCCGGAGCAGTGGGCGGGTGGGTGCAGGGGGGCTCAGCCCCAATGCAGGGGACCTCTGGTGCATTGGCCCAACTAGGGGGCTCTCTAACTGGTGGGGAGGTTGTTATATCTTTGCAGGTGGTCTCCTCACTACAGGAGCCCACTCTGCAGGTGGGGGAGAGATATAGGAGAGGTGGAGAATGAACTCAACCTGGGTGTCTATTGTCTTGTGTAGTTTGGGAGATGATTGGATGATGGGGTGGGTGCAGTTTTCTCTGGGGTGGAGTCGGGTGGGCTGTGGGGCTGGGCGGTGCTGCTGCTGCGGGCCCCGGTCCGGATGGGCCTGGGCCCCCTTGCCCTGGTGGGTTCCAGAGTGTGGGGGTGCCTACTGGGGTCAGCGGGGGAGCTGGCCCCAGGGAGGGGCCGCTTGCCCCTCCCTTTCTTCCCTCCCCATCCTCAGCTGCCTCCCTATTCCCGCTCCACCACACCCACCCACCCACACAGGGCTTGGGGTGCAGGTATGTCACCAGGGTGCAGGGGAGGCACTCCCCCTCTGTCCCCTTCTGGCCGCCTGTGCCTCAATTTTATTCTGCAACCTAGACATCCACATTACTCACACTCTCACATAACACATACATATAGGGCCTTGGGGGTGGGCACGTTTTACAGCATCCAGAGGATGGTCGGTGTACTCCAACCCACCTCTGGCGCTGGTGCCCTACCCTCAATTTTAAATGCATTTAGACACTGAGGGTTTTCGGGAAGAGCCGTGCTGCTCTCTGAGAGGAAGCTAGATTAGATTAGATTAGATAGAACTTTATTAATCCCTCGGGTGGGTTCCTCTGGGAAATTCGATTTCCAAAAAAGCACAGCACCGACAGAAGTTACAGAGTTACAGAATATTATATATATATATATATATATATATATATATATATATATATATATATATATATATATATATATATATATATATATATATATATATATATATATATATATATATACATATATAAAAAACTAAACACCCAGCACGCCCCTGCGGGCGGTTTATCCTTCAAGCTCGGGTCCTCTACCAGAGGCCTGGGAGCTTGAGGGTCCTGCGCAGTATCTTAGCTGTTCCCAGGACTGCGCTCTTCTGGACAGAGATCTCCGATGTTGTTCCCGGGATCTGCTGGAGCCACTCGCCTAGCTTGGGAGTCACCGCACCTAGTGCTCCGATTACCACGGGGACCACCGTTACCTTCACCCTCCACATCCTCTCGAGCTCTTCTCTGAGCCCTTGGTATTTCTCCAGCTTCTCGTGTTCCTTCTTCCTGATATTGCTGTCATTCGGAACCGCTACATCGATCACTACAGCCGTCTTCTTCTGTTTGTCTACCACCACTATGTCCGGTTGGTTAGCCACCACCATTTTGTCCGTCTGTATCTGGAAGTCCCACAGGATCTTAGCTCGGTCATTCTCCACCACCCTTGGGGGCATCTCCCATTTTGACCTCGGGACTTCCAGGTTATACTCGGCACAGATGTTCCTGTACACTATGCCGGCCACTTGGTTATGGCGTTCCATGTATGCCTTGCCTGCTAGCATCTTGCACCCTGCTGTTATGTGCTGGATTGTCTCTGGGGCATCTTTACACAGCCTGCACCTGGGGTCTTGCCTGGTGTGATAGACCCCAGCCTCTATGGATCTTGTGCTCAGAGCTTGTTCTTGTGCTGCCATGATTAGTGCTTCTGTGCTGTCTTTCAGTCCAGCTTTGTCCAGCCACTGGTAGGATTTCTGGATATCAGCCACCTCCTCTATCTGCCGGTGGTACATACCGTGCAGGGGCCTGTCCTTCCATGATGGTTCCTCGTCTCCCTCCTCTTTCTTGGGTTTCTGCTGCCTGAGGTATTCACTGAGCACTCGGTCAGTTGGGGCCATCTTCCCAATGTATTCTTGGATGTTCCTTGTCTCATCCTGGACTGTGGTGCTGACACTCACCAGTCCCCGGCCCCCTTCCTTCCGCTTAGCGTACAGCCTCAGGGTGCTGGACTTGGGGTGAAACCCTCCATGCATGGTAAGGAGCTTTCTTGTCTTTATGTCAGTGGCTTCTATCTCCTCCTTTGGCCAGCCTATTACCCCAGCAGGGTACCTGATCACGGGCAGGGCGTACGTGTTGATGGCCCGGATCTTGTTCTTACCATTCAGCTGACTCCTCAGGACTTGCCTGACCCTCTGCAGGTACTTGGTGGTTGCAGCTTTTCTAGCGGCCTCTTCATGGTTCCCATTCGCCTGCGGGATCCCCAGGTACTTGTAACTGTCCTCTATGTCTGCAATGTTGCCTTCTGGTAGTTCAATCCCCTCAGTTCTGACTACCTTCCCTCTCTTTGTTACCATCCGACTACACTTCTCCAGTCCGAACGACATTCCAATGTCATTGCTGTATAGCCTGGTAGTGTGGATCAGTGAATCGATGTCTCATTCACTCTTGGCATACAGCTTGATGTCATCCATGTACAGGAGGTGGCTGACAACTATATATATAACTATACAACTATATATATATATATATATATATATATATATATATATATATATACACACACACATATATAAATACAGAGACAATATAAATAAAATATACGAAGGGGATAAATAGAATAAATAGGAATAAAAATAAAAATACAAGTGAATTGCACATTTCAAGTATTGAGTCTATTGCACCGTTGACTATTTACAAAAGTATTGCACAAAAGGTATTGCACAGTGAGGTGAAGAGGCACTACAGCTTAGTTGTTCCCTCCTTTGTCCTCCTGTTTCCCCTCCCTCTCCCCTCCAGGGAGGAGTTAAACAGTCTGATGGCGTGTGGGACAAAGGAGTTTTTAAGTCTGTTAGTTCTTGTCTTTGGGAGAAGCAACCTGTCACTGAACAGACTCTTCTGGTTGTTAATGGCCGTGTGCAGAGGATGCCCAGCATTGTTCATAATGTCCATCAGTTTCTTTAATGTCCTTTTCTCTGCCACTGTCACCAGAGTGTCCAGCTTCATGCCGACCACAGAGCTAGCCCTCCTGATCAGTTTCTCCAGCCTGGATGAGTCCTTCTTTGCTGTGCTGCTCCCCCAGCACACCACAGCATAGAAAAGTACTCCAGCAACCACCGACTGGTAAAACATCCTCAGGAGCTTCCTGCAGATGTTAAAAGACCTCAGCCTCCTGAGGAAGTACAGTCGGAGTACCATGCTCTCCTGAGTTTTAAATGCACTTTAGAACAGCACACAGCAACACGACATATGAGCGGGCGTAGGGAGGTTTGAGGTCTTCAGTCACCCCGGTTCTGTTAGCCGTCAGGGCTGGGGGGCTGGGAGGAGGTGCTGGCTGTCAGACTGGGGTCTGGGATGCGGGGCCTCCCTGCTACTGCAGATAAGGAGGTGGTCCGCTTGCCTCCACCCCAGAGAGAAGGGTTACATCTCCTGGGTCTAGGTGCGGCTTGCCCCTCTGGGGGCGGGGGTACCTGGACCTGGGATATAGAGTATGTTTGGGGAGTGCGACTGTCTGTGCAGTGTCTATTTGTGTCTGTCTACACGTTGGGTGAGTGCCGAGTATTTGGTTGTGCATATGGGGTGGGAATGCACGTTTGTGTCCGCGTGTGCCTGTTCGTCTGTGTCTATATGTCAGGTTGGGTCTTAGACTCAACCTCTCTGGGTACATCTCAGGCCCTCTAAAGTACGGAGGCCTATCTCCCCTCACCACACTCCCTGCCGGTGGCTGATGCCCTCAGACGTTGGTGTGTTGGTGGTCCTTGTCGTCTGGGGCTGGGCGCTCATGTATGTACCGGCTCACTCCTGGTGGCCGATTGGCGGGGCCGGGCGCCTGTGGCCCAGCTGGGCTCCTTCCGGGGGTGGGATGCCCTCAGGCCTCTGGCCTCTGGGCCTGAAGCTCGGTCCTCTCTGGCACAGCTGGCTGCCGGCAGAGCCCGCGGGCACACCACTGCAACCCCCTCTGGCCTCTGCTCGTAGCTGTGGGGTGACCTCTCCTTTGGGGCTCTACTCAGCTCTTCCCAGGAGGGTGGCACAGTTCCCCCCCCCCCCGTTTGGTGGTCCTCCTCGGGTCCTTGTACTCTGGGGCCTGGATCTCCTCCATACCTGCTTCATACCCTGGGGGACGGGGCTATGGCTCCCCACACCCTCTAGCAGATCGTTACATGGAGAAACCTTTGGAATACAAGCGTGCTGATCCACACAGGTATGCACACAGGTGTACACACGGGTATTCACAGACGCGGACTACAGCTTTCTTGGCTGCTGCCTCAAAGCACATTGTGCGCTGTCTATCTTGCGTGCTGCACAATATCGTTTATTATTTAGCATCTACTGATATCTACTGCTAGCTAGTTTATTGTGATGGTGCTGTTTTTATGTTGCTCTTTTGTTGTTTGCTTTCTCTTCTGTTTTTTTTCTCCATACAGGTGACCCAGGTGTTTTGTTTGTTGTTCTTTCTTTCTTCCCCCCCCTTCTCACCGTCTCTTCTCCCCTCTGGTTTTCTTTCTCTCCCTCTCTTTCTTTCATTCTTTCTCCCTGTCCTATCCCCCAGTCATGTCTGTCCCGTTTGTAGCAACTGAAAATAAAATAAATACATAATTATAATAAAGGTCAATCAAATGGACCAATATGGCAAGGCCATGATGATCCACTTGGTAAAATAAATCTGCTTGGCATCTTTCTTGGCCTTAAGACAACAATTCTGATGGCTAAAGATCCAAACGGGACACAAAAAAAACACAACAAAAAGCAACAACCCAATGAACAGGACAAAAGATAAACTATGGGCAAGAGTAGAAAGGTCAATGACATGCAGTTACCTTAGTATAATGTATGTAACCTACCCCATCATCTCCTCAACTAATGGGAAAATCAGAGCCAAACTTTGCATGGACATTATAACACATACAGTGATTATTAACATATGCTTGCAAAATATATAAATCTCAATCTTTACTCTGGTATTTTTGGATCAACAGAAGGCTTTCAGGAAGATTTTGGGGAATGCTGATCCAGTCCAGAAGTAAAAGAAATAAATGCATGAATGCAGGTATTCAAAAAATATATGTCAAAAGTCATACAAAATAGTCTTGACTGGTTTTTATATAGTGCTCTACTCTACTCTACTCTAAGCACTCTGAGAGGCCAGGGTTTGATCCACCAACCTTCTGATTAGTTGATGACCTGCTCTACCTCCTGCATCATGTACCAGTTAAAAATGCTAGAAATGTTTGAGTTTAATTTCATTCAGTTTTATTTCTATTGTGTGTGTGTGTGTGTGTGTGTGTGTGTGTGTGTGTGTGTGTGTGTGTGTGTGTGTGTGTGTGTGTGTGTGTGTGTGTGTCACACTCACCAGCAATGACATGTGGGATGGTAGTGATATTGAGCTTCTGCTCTGTACCTTTAACTCCACTTTTTGTGTCCTGCATTTCTAGCAAAATCGACTCCAGCTGAAAACAGAGGTGAATGAAAAAGATTAATATAAAGAGGACAAAAGAGACACAGCCTTTGGAGGCTGTCACTGTCGTCGAGATACTTAAACTCTCCCACTTGGGGCAGGAGTGCCCACTCCGTGTCAGGAACCCTGACACGGAGTGGGAACTCCACCCTTTTCCAGCTGAGAACCATGGCCTCAGATTTGGAGGTGTTGATCCTCATTCCCATCACTTCACACTCAGCTGCGAACTGTTCCAGTGCGACCTGGGGGCCATCACCTGATGAAGCCAACAGAGCCACATCATCCAAAAACCAGAGATGAGATTTTCTGACCACCAAGAGGAAACCTTCTGCTACTTGGCTGCATCTAGAAATTCTGTCCATAAAACTTACGAACAGAATCGGTGACAAAGGCAGAGCCCATCACCAACCGGAAACAGGTCTGACTTATTGCCGGCAACACCCCATACTTCTGAAGCACCTCACACATGACACCCCGAACACGGTCAAATGCCTTCTTCAAGTCCACAAAGCACATCTAGATTGGTTGGGCAAACTCCTATGCACACTCAAGTATCCTCGAGAGGATAAAGAGCTGGTCCAGTGTTCCATGACCAGGACGGAAGGTACTGCCCCTGACCTCCATGCAACCTTGTAGAGGTGTGTCAACAAGACAGCAATACAACATGCAGAGCCTTCAGGAACTCAGGGGGTGCACCTCACCCTCCACAGGAGCCTCTGCCAGGGAGTTGTTTAGTAGCCTCAGAGACCTCACCCCCAAAGATGGACGAGTCGTCCCCCTCATCCCCAGACTCTGCTTCCTCCAGTGGGATTAAGGAGGTCCTCGAAGTATTCCTTCCACTGCATGACAATGTTCAATGTTCAGCAGTGCTCCACCTGCAATATACATAATGCAGGTACAGCGCCGCTTTCCCCTCTTGAGTCGCCTGATGATTTGCCAGAATCTCTGCAAGGCAGTCCAAAAATCTTTTTCCATGGCCTCCCTGAACTCCTTCCACACCCGAGTTTTTGCTTTAGCCATTGCCGCATGCTGCTTGGCCAGTCGGTACCTATAAGCTTTCTCCGAAGTCCTACAAGCTAACCAAGCCCGATAGGCTTTCTTCTTCAGTCTGCTGGCTCCCTTCACCTCCATTTGGTTCGGGGGTTACCACCACAACAGTTACCAACACTCCTGCAGCCGCAGCTCAGTGCAGCAGCTTCAGGCAATGGAGATGCTGAACATGGTCTATAGAGTTCGAAAATGTGACGTCATTTCCAGGGTAAAACCACAAAGGATTGTAGGTACTAGCTTGCTACAAGAAATCCCTTTCACTGGAAAGAACGGTCACTATCGCTGCCCCCTCTCTCTTCCATGCAAAGAGACAGGCACAACGGCCGGGGACGTCGCTGGGTTTTCTTTGTCCAATTTTGGTGGATTTTAATGCTGTGGCTGACGCCAGTGGACTTTCAGTGTTGTTTTGACTGTGTGTTCTAAGTGGCCTGGGGTGTTTTTAACTGTTTAAAAAAAAAGTGAAATAAATGATATTTTAGTAATCGAGTTTTATATTGTTCTTTTCTCTTGGCTACTCCACTGCTCTGTCCATTTTTTGAAGGGTTGCCCTTCACTTAGAATAAAACCTGGTGTCCACCTACATATCTGGCTACTCAGAACATGTCAGTGTCCTGTACCCATCCATCGGTAAACTGGAACTGGGCTTGTTGCAGGGATCTGAAGTTACCAAACACTTCATGAGTGTATGCACTCACACTTAGGAACATATAATTATAAATATGAGCGTGATGAAGGTGGGGGCAGCACGCTAATGTCTTCAGTCCACTCTGTATGCTCGTATGGGCCAAACCCTTTCATTACTTTGTTGTTTTTCCTCGTACTTTTTTTTTGCCTTTTCGTCAAGTCTGTCTTTGTACGGACCTGCCGTGTTCTTCTTCGTTTTGTACATAACTGTTTTTGGGGCAAATAAAATGCAAGTAGGGATTAAAACAGCAGAATGAATGGTTACCGGTGCTGGAAATGCTAGCGCTTGATGCAGTGTTTTGATTTTGCTGCCACTTGTACCCACAATGCAACGCACACAAGTCACGTAGTCTGTCGATCTCTATCCGGTTTTTAAAAAAGACACTAAAAACAGTCAGTGTTCACTGTCGGCTTCTCTCGGTTTTTATTACCGCTAATCATTTTAAAGCTCAGTTTTTAAACCCTTCCTATGTAACTACAGTCCATGCAGCAGTATATTACTGACTAACCTCGTACTGTGGATGGATTATCTCAGTTGTTCTCCTGACTGAAGTTTACAGCATCCTGCCATGTGATTGCATTTGTCCCTAACTATCGGGAACGCTCACATTAACTTTTATCGAGTGGAAAAAAGTCCTCCGTTCATTAGCATTCGTCCTCCAGCTTTACTATTTATGTTATGCTAACATAGCTTTGTCGCGCTAGCGATGACGTAGCACATCATTATCTACCAGCTAGTCCAACTTCAGTAACCCTGCAGACGTCACTGCTGTTTAGTTTTCTGTCTTCATTTATGTTGGAAGTGATAGCAGAGCTGTAACTTCCTGCTAACTTCTAACTCCGTTAAATGTCATAAATTCCGTCTTCATGGATGCCTGGATGTTAAACTTAATTGGTACACCTGGTAGAGCAGCCACACTGATCATTTTATGAAAGATGAAAGAATTTAAAGAGTTTTTCAACTCTCAGTAATGCTGCAATGATCGTTTGACTTTGGGACCTGCAGTGGAGTTTGGGCCCAGACATGGCTAACGACGTTAGACTTAAAGACCGGACTGGGACTCAATGTCCCCAGTCTCCCTCAGAATGCTGTTGAAGCTTTGCCGGAGGTGTGTGTTAAAGATCTCACGGACCACTGTTCCCAGCGCACCCTCACTATACGTTTAGGTGTGACAGGTCTGTCCAGCACCGCCCCCCGCCACCTGATCCAACTCACCACCAAGTGTTGATCAGTTGACAGCTCAGCCCCTCTCTTTCAGAGTTTTTTAAAATTGGAATAGTAGTAAACTGGGTCAGAATAGCGTTCATACTGTAAAACACCAGGCCTACTTTATAAAGAATCTGATTAGTTAGGTTAATACTGGAATACTTCTTTGTTTATCTTATTCCTGTGTCTTTGCTTCATTGTGCCAATGAATTGTTTGAAAGTTAATATTTTTATCTGAAGTGCATAACAATAAGGTTGTTCAGATGCTTTAGACTGCAGTGACACCATGCTGCCAAACAATAACATTAATTAGCTTTTAGGTGGACTAAAAGATTAGCTTCAGCAAGCCTCTTATGCTGGCAAACCAATCATGTTTAAATCTCATGCAAATGCATGGGTATCCCTTAGATACTGCATGCAACAGAAAAATCTTTATATAATCTTAAGAACAGGGGGTAGGAAAACAAGGTTACTGCAGCTCGCGTGCTTTGTATTTTTCCTGTTTCACCAAAGCAGTTTATATAGAAATCTAGAACCTAACGTGAAAAAGCCTTTAATTATTAAAGAATGATGGATAATCAAAATATATTACAAAAGGAATACATAATAATGCTATAACAGAAATGCTATTGACCCACCTTTTTGAGGCAATACAAACGGGGCTGGAAATGTTGTGCCCGGTTTGGGCGCGCTGTTCTGATAGTCATTTTTGCAGATGAATGACGAGCGAATCAGATGTAAAGCAATCAAATCAAATCCTGGTATGAAATGTCCCAGTTAGAACAGGTTTAGTTGCTGACAGGCAAATGCATGCCTGCAGTGAACAGAGGTAGCGTCTGTGAGGAGACTGTAAGACCGGAGGCTAAGGATGGATTAATCCTCCAGTCAGCTGTAAGCTTTTTCTCTCACCCAAGGCAATTACAGAGAAAGGCCTGGCTCAGACTGACAAGAGTCAAGATCGATGCTGTGTCTCAGGGTACAGTGGTAATGGCTGTAAGTAAGTAAAATGTATTTATATAGTGCTTTTCACAAAGTGCTTCACAAAGCAAAGAATGAAAATACAACATGTACAATGTAAAACAGCAAAATACAACATAAAAACAACAAATTAGTTGAAAGCTTGTCTATATAAAATGTCTTCAGCTGTTTTTTAAAAGAATCGATGGAGTCGGTGTAAAAACAGTGTCAGAGAATCCACAGCCATGGTGCTGCTGTCTGAAAGGCCCGACCACCACGAGTTTAAATAGAGTGTGTGGGGCCGCCAGCAGACTCTGACCTGATGACCTCAGAGCTCGGGAAGATGAACGCGGTTTCAGCAGGTCAGATATGTACTTGGCCATGTAGGGCCATGAAGGTTAGAACTAAAATTTTAAAATGAAACCTAAAACTTACAGGCAACCAGTGAAGGGAGGCTAAAACTGGAGTGATATGAGCTCTTGTGTTGGTGCCTGTTAAAAGTCATGCTGCAGAGTCTGAAGACAATTTAAAGCTGATTTGTTAAAACAAATAAAAAGACCATTGCAATAATCCAGACGGGAAGAAATAAAAGCATGAATAATCATCTCCACTTTGACACCATTAGTCCCAGTTTTGAAATATTCCTTAGATGATAAAAAAAAGTTTCGGACCAGCTGCTTAGAATCGAGCCACATCGAGCTGTCAAACATGACACCGAGGTTTCTGAGGCTCGATTTAACAGAAGGCTCTAAGAAGCTGATATGCTGCCTGATTTCTGAGACCATGGTCTGGAGCAACAATTAGAGTTTCTGTTTTATCAGAGTTTAGCTGGAGGAAGCTGTCATTTAACAATTGCTTAATTTCTGTCAGGCAGTTACTCAAACTAAACAATTTATGAAACTCAGAGACTTTAAAGAACAGTATAACTGAATGTCATCAGCATAGAGATGGTAGGAGATATCATTGTAGCGCCTAATAATTTGGCCTAGGCGGAATATATAAAGCATAAAGAGAATTGGACCCAGGACAGATCCCTGAGGTACCTCACAAGGCAAAACTGTTGATCATCACTTGAGATTGTTCAGATAAATATGGCATGAACCATTTGAAACAACACCAGTAATCCCAAACAGGTTCTTGAGTCTGGTTATCATGATCCTGTGACCCACAGTATCAAAGGCAGATCCAACAGGACCAGATCTGTGTAATGAGCAGGCCACTACTATAGATCTTGGTTCGCTGGCACAGTATGTTGAACCAGTCATCACTGATCTGGGAGTTAAAATGGAGGCAGATCTTAAACTTGAAAGCCAGGTCAGAGCTGCTGTACGATCTCGCTTTTTTCATTTGAGGCAATTAACCAAATTAAAGCCCGTCTTATCGAAACAGCTTTTTGAGACAGTAATTGTTGGGTTTATATTTTATTATTGTCATTTGTATTGAGAAACATGTAATCATTTGTGGTTAGAAGTATATAGTTGATGGCATATTGAAAGAATGTCTCATAACAACTCTGTGTAGCATGAAGAGGGGGGTGCGTTCACTCTTCAGAGTGTTCTGGCATAGATCACACACCTGCTAGGAGAGGTCGTATCTTCTCTTGCTGATATATGGTATAGCAAACACACGTATACCTGTTTGAGTGTAAGGGCCTTTTGTTCAGATGTACCGCTAGACTCCTGGCACCAGCTTTGGGGAGTCTTCACGGGGTCACATCTTGACCCCCCCTCCACACACACACACACACACACATACATACACACACACACACACACACACACACACACACAGAATCCCACGTATTCAGTAGAATAATGCAAACTAAAACTACATAATAACTTCACAATCTTTAATTAGGGGAATAACATGGCATAAGATAATACTATAATCCCACACACGACACACACAGACAAGGTACTCTTTGTCCACGTGTGTCCCTATAAGAAACGTCATATGTTAATGAACCGATGCATATTCATGTAACCACAATAAAAGGAGTGCTATGGGGAAGCTGGCTGAGAGTCTGACGGAGGTCAAGTGGGTGGAACGACACTTGGCTCCAGGCAGGTCTCCCTCATGCATGAGTGACCCAGAGAACTATGGTGACTTGTGTCTTGCTTTTTGCTGTGTAGTAAATTGTCTTGAACGTTCCAGCGAATAGGTTTATGCTACAAACCTATCAGTAATCCATGCCTTTGTTACATCTAGGCTGGATTATTGTAACACACTGTATTGTGGGGTTAGTGATGCGTCCATTAGGTGCCTGCAGGTTGTGCAAAATGCCGCAGCACGTCTTTTAACTGGAACAAAAAAGTTTGACCACATTACCGCATTTTAATTTCACTCCACTGGCTACACTATCCTACATTTTAGGATTGTTTTTTAAATGTCTTAATGGCACCATAGAGGCTAAGATGAACAGGCACATGGCTCTCAATACATGAGCGGGGCATAGAAAGGGATAGGCAGAAACACCAGAGGGGCCAAACATGAGCTGCTGGTAGACCGAGCAGTCGTCCTAGACTGCAATACCACACTGATGTGTCCTGTGTGTCGAAGCTTCGATGCCCGTGTCGGGTAATCTCGGGGGAGTTTTTGTGAAGCGCGTATCGAGGCTTGCTTTGATTACGTATGCAGTGACGTTCGAGGCCTCGCGGGCAGTCCGTACCACGTGACTGATTCAGGAAGTGGCTCGCGCCAGATTTGAAATAAAATGGGCAGCAAAACACAGCTGATTCCCCCGATCACATTGTGTTGTGGAATTGGATTACATACGTCCTACATAGTTTCTTGAGCATTTCTTCTTCGATGGAACCAGCAAGGAAGAGATTTTTTCTCCTCTCTTCTAATAAAGTATGCACACAGTAATAAATATCAGGAATGATAAGCACCATAATATAAATAAACAACACTACAGATCCTATCATCTGATTTCTGTCTTTTAGTTTATTAAAAAGTGAAGCGCCACACACTAGTTTGTGTCATCCAGATGCACATAAGCATGATTACACAGTTACTAGGGGCGGGTTTTGATTATCGATTAAAATCGATTCTGGCTTGGATAACGTGATATCGATTCATTAAAATCCTGAATCAATTGTTTATTTTTTTTCCCTGAAATGCCAGAATCTCACGTTAAACCTCACTAAATTTCAACAACCACCAAACAGCTAGAACAGTAAATGAGAGCAGGAACACGGCTTCTGCACAAAGACGTAAACACAAAGTGCCAACGGATCAGAATCAGTGAGATCAGGTTCCCCAGAGCGGCATCGTGGTGGGGGGGCGGCATCACGGGCATCGGCAAAAAAATGCTCGTACTCATGCTGCCCCGACATCAGCCACCGCGTATTGGGAATGTCACAGGCACCGATCGGTTTTCTATCGCCCATTTGCTGCGAGTAAGGGCGCCCTCCGTTTGCGAGGTGCGCCTGCTGCTTGCGGCGCAGGGAGGAGAGCGCGGGGCGGCGGGGAGTCTCTGGCTGGCTGGAGCAGCGTCTAATAACCAACTCGCAAAATAAAAACAAACCAACAAACACGAAAACACCAGACATCATACAGACTTATAATTTGCACCCATGTTTTTTCGAAATTCTATAAAGTGAGCGCGAGAGCCCTCGGTGCGCCTGCGCGCTGCTGAAGTCAAAGTAAACTTTATTGTCATCTCCGCTACAGACAGTCCAGCATATAGAGACGAGACGACGAGGCTCCAGTTACAGCGGTGCAAGTAAACAAACAATAAATATAATATGAGTAAGAAAATAAATATAACTTTGGGACTCGGGGTAAAGGATCAATAACAATTTAAATTTTATAATTTACAGTTTGATGATTTAAAGTCTCACACACAACCTGTCAAAAGGGGCGGGGCCGGCTGCTTCCAAATAAAGCACATTTCATTCATAATGTTGTAAATCCAAGCCCATTATGTACTCGTGATTTCAAGTTCAAGTTCAAATTTTATTCGCCACATGCAGGTTGCCCTGCAGTGGAATGAACCCGCCCCCCGACCATACACACACGACACAGACATCATGGGGATACAAGTCAGAGAATGATTGCATTACTGAAATGTACACTACAATGGGAAAGTACAAGAGGAAAAAAAGAGACCTCTACTCATGCTGGGCTACAGGAGGACAGCATGAGAACAGGAAACAAAAAACTCCTCTGCACAGAAAGCACAGAAAATGTCCACAGTACAACATTATGGAGCACGTGACCAGCAACAGGGTTGGGTAGGGGGTGAGGAGTAATCCCAGGCAACACAGCAGCCATCCTGCCACTGCGCCGTCTCTCCAGCGGGGGCCCAGACCTGCCTCGTGTTCCCAGGAGGCAACAAGCATCGAAGGCATTGGAAGGGGAGGGGGATGTGTGAGTGCTTATCAGTGTAAATGTATGTGTGTGCGTGTCCAGAGTTCAGCTGAGACAGTGTCCTTCGCCCTGCCAGGCTAAGTAAACAGTCTACCAGCCAACCCAGGTGGCCTTGCATAGAGTGGGAAGGAACAGACTCAACACAGTCGTTATCAGGGAGTTGTTGATCGGCTCCAGCCTTGGGCCCACAGCTGGCGCCGAAGGGGTATCCGCATTATGATGGTGATTTTTCTTTTGCAAAGACTCATGAGAATTTCAATCCAGCTTCCGCCCAGAGTTGTTCCGAGTGGTTTCTTCTCTGATGTAATCCAACATACATACGCTCAGAGGTGTTATTCTGAGCCTTCACTGCAGCCGTAAGTGTCTCCAAGCTCTTAACCATGCTGCCTTCAGTGAGTCCTTTCTGAGAAGCCGCACCTCGTCCCATCGTTTCAATCCCAGCGGACAGCCTTGTGGGGGTTTGAACAGCCGGTTCCGCTTCCTTAATTCTCCGATAAGCCAGGGCCAAGCCAGCTCCGATCAGCAAGAACCCTGTTATCATGGTTCCAAATAGGTAGATATCTTCAGCGTCCTCGATCCACAGTCCTGCCAGGCACACGATCCTCCATTTCTGCCACCCATCCATCGTGTACACGAAAGTCCCTCCGGGGCACTCGGGCTCTCCCGAGCCCAGACTTCTTGTTGAGAAAAGGGTGTAAATAGCATTCAGAGACCAGTTGATCAAATCCATAATTCTCTTTTAGGTTTAGAGAACAGACTGTGAGAGACTGTTCCAGGGAAAGTAATGCACACGAGACAAGACAAGGACACAAGAGGCTAAGCAGGGAAGATAAGGGGAAGGAGGAGAAAAGTGTGACTGCCTTCGCCGAGAGCCAAACAACCCAGGATTTGAATCCTGGGTTGTGTGAAATCCCAGAAATACACCTTAGACAAAGTGAACTAGGGTGTAGGTCTGTTAGGTCATGTTGTGGTGATCCTCGGGTTGGGGGATGGGTGTTCATACTGGAGTGCAAAATTAAAACCAATGTAAGATGGACAAGAAACATTCAAAGCCATCAGGTGCTCAGTTTAGAAAAAATAGAAAAGAAGAGGAGGAGAAACGAGCAAAGATGCAGGTAAGCAGATGTGTGATTGGATGATGGCAGCTCATCCTGAAACAATCAGAATCAGAATACTTTATTAATCCTGAAGGAAATAATGTGGGTTACAGTTGCTCCAAGAAGAAATGGTAAAAATAAGATTCCCGAAGAAAGGCGACTTGTTCAGCTTCATTTTCTCCGACAATCACGTCTCTGTTTCTGTAAACGTATCTCTTCTGCTTTTTAGATTATCTCAACGGTGCGCACTGATTCATTGTGAAAGGTTAAGGCAAATCCAGGTATACACCTACAAGGTGAGGTTGTACAGTAATGGCATGTATACATGTACAAAGCTCTTTCTGGAATGTGCATTTACTTACAAAGTTAAAGATAGAGAAGACTTAGATGATTGTCATAGATGCAGTTGATGCAAATCAAGCCAAGGCAATAAGTGATTTTTAGCGGATTAATGTCTGGGGTGTGATCTGTACTGAATTTATGTAAGAAAATCAATAAATTGAATAGTTTATCTGGGAAAAAAAAAAAATGGTAAAAATAGTAACAGTAACAGACTAAACTCCAAATAATACATTAGGTTACAGATTTTAATATTAATGAGTCAGTGTCAAGTGTTGATTTGTCCTGTTCTCATTGTATGACGAATGATGATGGCTGTCTGGTAGCTGTTTGCTCTCTCTCTCTCTTCATATATGTGTGTGTGTGTTTCTCTGGCGAAATTCAGTGTGGTTCCGACAACAGTTTTATGTTAATGTACAATCCTTAATTAATATGTTTTGTGTGTGTGTGTGTGTGTGTGTGTGTGTGTGTGTGTGTTTGCCTGGGGCACCAAACAGGCTAGGACCGCCACTGAGTGAGATGTCGCCTTTCTCACGGTCCGGGCTGAAAGCCGACAGCTCGCTGATGTTTCGGCGGGTCCGCGCTTTGTGTTTACGTCTTTTTTGCGCTGATTCTGAAGCTGTTAGTTTGATCTCTCTTCAAACAATATTGAGTAAACCAGCAGCAAAAGAAGATCCAAACTACGCTTCACGTAAACATCGTCATGAATTTTCTCTGACTTTTGCTGTTTTGCAAAATTTCCCCGAATTGAATCGAATCGTGGATCAAATCAATTCTAGAAATCAGTGACGACACACAGCCCTAACAGTTACACAATCATACCAAAACTCTGTTCTGATAGTTTCCACTTTCTCTTTTGTATCAAACATACTGAGACAATATTCGGGATAAATAACCACAATTTATCAATAATAACAATTTTTTTATTCAGTTTAGAGGTTTACACATCATTATAATCACAGAGCCTGTTTCACTTGAATCGTCCACTTGATGGCGCAGTAGAGCAAATGAATCATCACAATGTTTCGAACCATGAGTCGACCAGGTGGATGGAAGCTTCAGTTCATCACGAGGCTTCATCTCACCATCACTAACTGAGTCATTCCACGAGAATGGTTAAAATCGGACTTGGATGTTTTCACATTTTTTACCAAAATGTATTATTTATATGTATATCCCACATCATTAAGGATATATTTAACTATCAGAAAAATGCATTTTCCCATCTCAGGCATTAGTTTTCTTTTATTATTGATCATATTTTCAAGATGTAGTGACTGTAATTCTTCAACCCCGTTATGGACACTTTGGAGGCTCTCTGAACATTATCATAAAATGTATTTCTAAAGACATCAATATGTTTACATTAATTAGATGTCCCCATACTAATTCAATAATTTTACATAGAAAAGTTACATAAAATCACAAATTTTTACTTTCTTAAATCCTGAAATGTAACTAATGAGTGAAAGCAATCTTGTCATTTTTAATCAAAAATTTAGTTTAACTAAGAATTGTAATAAAAATCAATGATCATATGATAGCGCTCAATATCTTAGACAGAGATCCCCAAACATTAAATTATTTTTTTCAACATTTTAAGAAAATTATATATGAAAATGTAGGTGTGACGGGGTTGAGACTAGCATAACAGGGTTGAAGAGACAAATACAGCGTTACATATAAACAGTTGTTTACTCCTAAATTCAATGTACAGGACTGCCATTAACATTATATCTCACTTTGTAACCATAGCAAGGACACCAGATACAAACTGCAGTAGAATTAAGTTTTATTAATCTCAAGTAAAAACAACCACAACAGCACATTAACAACTAACAAACATTGTAAAGTGAATTGCTCAAATGTAGCATAATGTGTGTGTGTGTGTGTGTCTGTCTGTCTAGGCATAAGTGCTGATGAGGTGCTAAAAGTCACCTCACCCTTGCTCCGATAACATACAATTAAACTTGTTGAACTGGTTGAAGTAATAACAATAATAATCAGTTAACGATTTCATTGTGTCTGTCTGTATCAGTGTCCATGTCAGAGTGTTTTTGCATGTGTGTGCTTGCTTCGGTGTGTGTGTCTGTATATATGCATGAATGTGCCGGTTGTTTCATGAATTCATCTTGTGAGTCGGTTCCACACCTGTTTCAAGACTTCCACATGGCGCCTTGTCACAGCCCGTGGGGGTGGAATGAGTTCAAGGACATCATCAAACAGGTACCAGAGGATATCATCCTGATGCGGCCAGAACAATCGGTTTGACCCAACACGATGCATGCATTTGACCTGGACTTGTGTTGTTTGTATGTTTAGAATGATGCCTGGATACAAATCATCGTCATATCTGAGAATACACCATTTACCAACCAGCTCCGGACTCTCCCACTGGATTTCTTTTTCTGGATTCCTCCCACTGCCTGTCTGTGATACAGCTGATTCTATCTTCTGGCCAACAGTGAAACACTGGGTGTTGCAGCTCTTGCAGTTAAACTGCTTCTGTGTTGTGCACATGCAGCTTACATCACGAACCATCAGTTTTCCTGGAGCTGCAGTAACGACCTGGTGAATTCTCATGGTTCCAGGAACAGCTGGTATCTGCTTCGGCATTTTCTCCATAGCTTCCTCAACATCTTCACTTTTCACAAAGAACAGTTTCACACTTGTGTTTGTTTCAGAAAAGGCCCTGAATAACTCTTCTGCATCTGGGATGTCATGCCCCTTTGCTACCATCATGTCAGCTGCTCTTTTTAAGGCTCCCCCGACACCATCTGGTGCTCCTTTTCCATGACTGGCCTCGAAAAATTCCAAGAACCAGCCTTGAATCCTCTTCTGTCCAGTTCTGTAGTGAAAAGGTAGAAGTTTCCTCGTTGTTTGTATCGCGTACAGGCTTAAAAAGTGCAGCAAAGACACTTGTGGATGTTGGCCTTGAAGGTAATCTAGCCCAGGATTTAGGTGCTGCCATATTGCTGGAGGGCCTTTATGTCTACTGGGGGAGATGGTGCTAAAGCACACAGGCTCTGGCTGTGTCCCAATTCAGGGTCTGCACGCTTGAAGTACGCGTACTACGCACGGTGCGTACTATAAGTACGAGAAGTGCGGAAGTGAGAGGCCTGTGAAATGGGACGGTCTAGCCTGCCTCGCGCTGTTCAGGTTGCCTAGCAACCATGATACTAACCGCGAATGACAAAAATGAATGATCAACAAAACAAAAATGTTTTGTTGATCATTCATTTTTGTCATGACATCACTTTGAGTAGTTGAGTATTTGAGGCTGAGACCACAGGACTGGATGGATAGATGGGGATATATATATATATATATATATATATATATATATATATATATATATATATATATATACCCAAGTTAGCGCTGAATGTACAAACATCACTAATGTCACATGACTTTGCCAACATGTGGCCAACAGTCATGTTTTAATGTTCTTCGTTATTAAACATTTGCACATAAATAAGTGACATCGTATTCAGTACTTACTTTTGACAGTTCACTCTTCGGCTGCTCCCTTCTGCCGCAAAATTGCGGCAAAATTATCCACACCCACCGCTGCGCTATGAATTGTGTGATATATGGGACCACGAAGTGTGCACCGGACCACGCTTGATATTTGGGGAAATCGACGGTGCATTTGAAGCACACTTCGAATTGGGACAGCCGTCGTCGCATGGCGGTGACGTAATCGCACTTAAAATGCGTACTTCAAGCGTGCAGTCTCTGAATTGGGACACAGCCTGAGAATCCACCAACATACAACACACCAGTATGAAGGGCAGCCTGCTGATGTGAAGCCCCAAAGTGGACCGCCTGTACTTGAGAACTGTATTTACAGCTGTAGTTTTCTGAGAAGTCAACATGTAAAAGTCTCCTCCCCTGACATGTTGTTCTTCAGCTCACGGCAGAAGGCATACTGCTGCTTGAAGTGATGCATTTGAAATTTCTTTACAAAGCTGTGGAAGAGCTCAATGAGGTCCTCTTGTG
Source organism: Rhamphochromis longiceps (assembly GCF_057381845.1). Lineage (NCBI taxonomy): Eukaryota > Metazoa > Chordata > Actinopteri > Cichliformes > Cichlidae > Rhamphochromis > Rhamphochromis longiceps. The sequence continues at coordinate 1,060,182 of NC_140560.1, read as the reverse complement.
TGCCCTCCACAGATTTCTTGACTGTCACCTTGACAGTGTCCTTCATCTCTCACGCTCACTCTGCAGGTTTCTCTCCCTTCTTTCAGGATCAGCTTTAAGGCGTTCCCGATACTTCTTTTGCCTTTCTGCTGCTGTTGTTGGTGCCATCTTACTCGCATCCTTAACATGGAACATAAATCACATTCAGCATGCATGCAGTATAAGAATGGTGATTGAATATAATAATAATTGATTTAAATAATTGGATAACTTAACAACCAAAGTATTAAACTCTCAACCCCATAACAATCTCACAACCGCGTTACAATCAAAAACATAACAGGGTTGAGATTTTTGCACAAACGGGCCGCTGCTCAATATAGTGAATACCAGACAGAGAGCACATGGCATGCATGAAATTCAAAATCACCATATATTCAGGAACTAACAAAAAACTTTTCATAAGTAATAGTTTTCTTTTTTTCATGTTACGGTGTTGAGTCATTGAGGTTGATGACCACAATATCACAAGATAAATGACTAAAATAAAGGAAAAGAATGGAGCAACTTGCCTGTCTCTGGTCCTGTTGTCCAAAAGACTTCAGTGATGTCACTTCCTGATGTATACGAATTCTGGATCACACCATTGTATTTATGGGGGTGGGATCATTCATGTGACGGGGTTGAAGGGTTAGTCAGGTACAGGAATAATTGTGATTTTATTGAATAATTAACAATTAAATTTGAAAAAAAGAAATATTAACAGCAAAAGAGCACAAACAGATGTTTAGGTTGATACCAAAATTTATTGACTTTTTAAATAGTTTTATTTGGTATTTTCAAAGTAAACTTTCATCAAGGCCATGAGGGACATGACAAAATAGGTGGTGTCAAATGAAAAAACTGTATTATTTCCCATAAAAAGATCAAAATTAGTTCAGTTTTTTACACTGTATTAAATGGTACATTTCAATATATATGTAAAGCTGTTTAAACAGAAAGTTTGGTGACCCAATAGATGAAATACACCATAAGAGGTGAGAGGGACTCAAATTGTGCCATTTTCATGGAATGACTCGACTACACGACAACCTATGACTCAATGACCCACACATGAATCAACTTTATTTAGTTATTTATTTAATTTTGTACTTTTTTGATATTATTAGGATGATTTAAGTTTAACGAGTAAGTTCTGAGTTCATTCTTGCCACGTCTCTGAGTTTGCTTACAGCTGCAAGGCTCTTAAATACAGTAACAAAGTATTTGTATTTCTTTACCACTAACCTCTGGAAATTATATTACAATACTGTTCAAGAGTTTTGCGCTGTGTTGTAAATTAGTCTCCATGAAAAATGTGCCAATAAGGGCATCATTTGCAGAAAACGTCCATTTGAAATCAAAACTGAGTGTCACGATACGGACTGTGTTGTGACAGCTGAAACGCACAAGCGAAACGTCGTTCGGAGGATTCCTACGGACCGTGAACGCAGCACTGGACTCAGCCCTCCCATCCACCCTCTGTATCGATGTAGTTGTTTCAAAGATGGCGGACTTCCTGCCGTCCCGCTCCGTTTTATCTGCATTTTTCCCCAACTGCCTCCTTACAAGGGGCGAGGCAGAGCAGCTGCGGAAATCCAAAGAGATAGATAAGTGTATTCATCGAGACAAGACTTATGTTAAAAGGCTTGTAAAGATCTTATTGCTCGGGGCGGGAGAAAGCGGCAAGTCCACTTTCCTCAAGCAAATGCGTATTATTCATGGGCAGGACTTCGATCAGAAGGCCAAAGAAGAATTCAGGGCTACGATTTTTAGTAATGTTATTAAAGGTAAGCCGACATTATACCGACTGCTTTTCACATATTGAAACAGGTTTGTTCCGACGTGTGTAGAGATGGGGCTGTAGGAGCAGCCAGTGGGAAGTTGCTAGCTTCTGTTCAGCCGATTTTCTGTGTTCGACCAAGCTAGTCTGGTTAGCTTGTTGAGTAGCCAAGAAACGCCTCTGCTGCTTGTGTGTGCATGGTGGATCTGAACGCAGCACTTGATCGTCTGTGATTAGTAAAAGCTTCGCCGATATTTACGTATGATTTCTGCTCTCTTGTTCAGTCAAAAACATGCAGACTGGTTCGTCTTTATGGACAAAGTTGAGGAAAAGGGAACCAGTTTATTTGGAGTGCACTGGGTGTGTTGTTTATTACTTTTAAGCCTCTAAGTGTTACATAATCGCTCTGTAGCGATGTCTTTTTGCGAACCAGGCCAGTTTTTCATTGCTTTGCGATAAAAGAGCAGACGCGAGCATGCTGTATTATGGGAAGTGTTGCCTTGTGTGGTTTGTCATGAAAGTTTTTGTAGGAAGTGCAGGGCCACCCATGCGAGAGCTGCCGTTTTGTTCCAGCTTAACTGGTTTTCATGCTTTCTGGGGATGTTTGCCAACATTTCAACTGGTCTAAACAGATATTTCTAGTCGCAGAATAATCATATTTATGACATTTTATAGGTGAAAATGGACGTTTTGTTTTTGTTGTTGAATTTGAATATAAATATTAAGTCATTTTTTTGTAATCAAATATTGAAGTAAACCGATGTCCAGATTCTAATTGTTGGCCAAAATAGTCAGCAGTTTACAGATGCAAAGTTATTCATTGGGACTTTCTATAGATAATTGATGAATAAATTAAAACATATTAGATAAGACTAATCTATAAAGGACCATTCATGTCTCTTTAAACATTGTTGAATAACTGAAATCTCACAACCTGCAACCTAACAGGAAAGGAAAAACCAGCTGTTTGTGGAGAAGCACAGCAAACCGTGACCGACAGTTACACAGCAAACAATCGTCAAAGGCATCTGGTAGAGTGAGGCACGTCTGTGGCGCTATGCTCATCACAGCACCATACTTTAAATCATCTAGGTTACTGTTAGCTGAGCTGACATAATTCTGCCCCGTACACGAGGAGGTTTTCTAGTTTTATTCAGTGACGTCTTTAAACTTGTCAAACTTGAGACACAGTTGCAGGCACTGGAGCTCCGAGTGCTCCGAACCTGTGGTTTCACACGTGTTTCACGTTGATACAGATCATACGTTGATTTCAGGGTTTTTCCAGAAAAAAACAGCATCAACTAACTAACTAGGCCTACTTTAAAGAATGATACCGTCCTACTTCCTTAACGTTTCGTCAACGTTGAAGGATTCTTATGACCTGCAGCACATTTCCTCTTTCTACCGTCACTCTAACAATTGCTGACAGATGGCATATAAATCTTTTCAGGGTGGGACTCTCACCATGAAGTTTGGGAGTGATTCCTTTAGATTTCTTAGAGCAACTTTCTTATAACAGAGATGAGCAATTTCATCCTGGATGGCGAAATATCGAAATTTGTCAATCCCACCATGATTTCACGAAAACTCGCTTTGCAATTTAACGTCACCGCTGTCTTTACACTGAACGAAGATAACTGATCTGACCAAATCCCTCAGAGGAGTTGCTAAAAATACAAGATCTGAAAATATCACCAAAATTATACATTGAGTTAAAAATGGCTGACTTCATGTTGTTGGTTCTTTTTGTTGAGACTTTTTACGCCCTGTTGTCTTACAGGCTGCCAAATGTCAGACTCATAGATGAAACGTAGTGCAGCGGCTGCTTTTTGAAATTTTGTAGGTGGTGCTTGGAGACAGTGTGCAGTAGGGCTGCCACGATTAGTCGACTACTCACGATTACGTCGACTATCAAAATCATCACGACTGATTTAATAGTCGACGCGTCGTTTGAAGCTTTATAAGATCACAAAAGACGCAGGAATAAGTAGCAGGATTTAAGAGTGTAATAATGGACTGAAACAGAAGATGGCAGCACTGCATGTACAAGGATGCCAGCTGCTGTTAAACCCCGAAGAAGAAGAAGCTGTGTCCCAGAATTCATAGCGCCCCAGCTCAGTTTCCAACAATGGCGGCAGCTAGTTAGTTTTAATATCCATCCATTCGCTTCCGCTTCTCCTTTTCAGGGTTGCGGGGGGCGCTGGAGCCTATCCCAGCTGTCATAGGGCGAGAGGCGGGGTACACCCTGGACAGGTCGCCAGTCTGTCGCAGGGCCAACACACAAGGACAGACAACCATTCACATTCACTCGCACATTCACACAATGGCAATTTGTATTATCCAATTAACCTATCCCCACAAGCTGCATGTCTTTGGACGGTGGGAGGAAGCCGGAGTACCCGGAGGGAACCCACGCAAACACGGGGAGAACATGCACACTCCACACAGAAAGACCCCGGCCTGATGGTGGAATTGAACTCAGGACCTTCTTGCTGTGAGGCAACAGTGCTAACCGCCGTGCCACCGTGCTGCCCAGTTTTAATATTACTCTTATTATTCTTTCTGGGTCACAAAATAAAGTTTAACATATTTTCAGGCGAGAATGTAGCTGTGTGAACTTCAAATATCTGCTCAGTTTATCAGGACACCGCATATTTTCAAAAGCGCTCCGACGTTTTCGGAGACGTCTGTTACCCACTAGCTCGATAGCTAGCCGGGGGCTAGGCTCACTAGAGCCGTGAGAACACCGGACTCCCGGCAAATCGTTTTCAAACCCACCGCCGTCTTTCACTGCTCAGGTTAAACATGATATATAAGTCACTTAGATAACTTAAAATGTTGTTGTTTGGCTTTTTTAGTATTTTATTTGTTCCTGAGTAAATCGGTTTGGCTGAGATTAAAGTTATAGTTTTTACACAGCTGAATAAACGTCAAGCAGACAGCTGATCATCAGAAGTGTGAGACGCTCGAGAATTTACTCCGGTGTCCTGTTATATTTTAGAAAGCAAGGAGTTTATTAAACTTCACCGAAACAATCTGCAAATGTCATTAAAATTTAATAAACTATCATCTTGTCTTTATTTTTAGTTAGCACCTTAAACACTTAAAGCTGTAAGCTAATGATAGTTATATAAGAGCAGATGCTGCTGGTGCAACAAGCTGTACGTTTTACGTTCAATGGATGATGATCTGATTAGTCGACTATCAAAAGAATCGTTTGTGGCCCTAGTGTGCAATATTCCACGACAGCGACTATAAAACATAAATGGCTTCATCACATAGGTGTGTGCCAGGCGTAATCAGGTTTTGTAAGCCCCTCAAATCCCCTTCTGATTTCATGCTGCCAGGGTCATGGCCTCGGATGAAAAGTCACCTGATCTCTGAAGGCTTTCCTGGATAAAGTTGAGGTTGCTGACATCACCCGTCTTCAAACTGTAGCCCAAAGTGTAAAACATGACATTTCCTGTTCCCACTGGGTGGTGCTGTGACCACTGTCAAATATGGCCGTTGAAATGTGTTCAGGGGTGTCGACTCACGCGTGAGAAGGTTGGTCAGGATTGGACAGTCTGTGTGTGAATGATGGCAAATTAAAATTTCCTGGCGAATGATCAGCGTTTGCTGTGGTGCTGCTCCAGAGCCCCTTTTAAATCACCAATGTTCAAGGCCAGTAAAATACTTACATTTTCACCGGGTCTCACCCATGTTAAAGTGCCAAAAACCTGAATAATAATAAACTGAGTAGATAGACTTGGGCTGCTTGGCTCCTACGTTGGCCTTTGTTAGTAATAGATGAGGAAAATTAAAAAGTTCAGTAAGAATCCTTTTAAAAACAAACTGCATGCTTGATTTTGGTGTGTCCTCTGTCTGCAGTGCTACTGCTTTCAGATGGTTCCCGTTCTGACCACCACGTGTCAGATTTGATCTTTGTATGGACCGGAGCACCCAGAGCATTGTGCTAACTGGACTTTACTCACAGGGCTTCACACAGCCTGTTTCATCCACACAGTGCTTTCTGTCTGACACTGTCACATCTCCACTGTCCAGCTGATGCATCGGACAACAACTTGCTGTTAGTATCTCATCAAGGAAATCTGGCCCACAGAGGGGAACAGGTAGCATTAGCACAGCGTCACAAGGACGTTCAGGTCAGTGTGCCATACAGTTCATTAGAGTGAGTTTATGGCACCCCTTAACTTAATGCACATGTGAGTGTTTACTGGTCCAGAGATGTTCAGTCTGCTAATAATGGTTCAGTATGCACATGTGACTTATATGCTTCTGAATGTGGCCGTTTCACGTGGCAGGAGTATCAGGCAGTTCCTGGAGAATGGTGCAGTTGATACCACTGACTACCCCCTCGCTCACCCAGATCTTATAGAAATATGTTTCAGGCCGTTTAACGGCACCAGGATGGACCTGAGTGATGCCCCGATCGTGTCATTTGTAGCACATACCCAGTGCATAGAAGAATACATATCCACCATGATTGTTCATCCAGTTTAGTTTTCTACCATTGTTACCACATGAAGTGTTGGCCCTAGTCATCATATCCTGCCTAGAAATGTTCCTGCCCTTGTGCTAATGCAGAGTCACAGTCAGATATATGAAACGTGCGTACTTGCTGATCTTGTTGTTACCAGCTTACGTATTGTGAACCCCGGGCTCGTGCATGCTGCCTGCAGTCTGTTGAGCTGAAGTGTAGAAAGTAGTGACGATGTTAAATACATGAATCAATCATGTCTGAGGAGGAAGTCAGAAAGGCCAAAGGGACAGTGACTGTGGCTCGCTGTCACACAGAGTCTGGATGTTAAAGTTCAAAAAGTAAATGAGATCAGAAAAAGAGAAAGCAACAAAAAGCCTGATCTGTCAGCCTGAGATCAGAAACTCAGGGAAGTGAAAAACTCATTATTGACATGAGGTAGTGACGCCTGTTACTACAAAACTGCCAGAATACAGAGTAAGACAAAAATATTGCTGCATGTCAAAGCTGATCTGCAAACACACAGTTCATCGTGGAAGGGTTTCTGATTGGTGGCAGTTTGTAAACACCCGTCTGACACACACGTGCAGCTCTGTGTTTCTATGCCAGGCGAGCAGTCTGAATCAGTCTCTTTCATACGCTCATTGGGCTGAAGGTGCTGAATTTGAATCGACCAATCAGCAGCAGCCTGTGTGTGATCCCTGGGCAGGAAATCCCTGCTGAGATACAAACACACTGTGGGTCCCACTGAGAAACCTGTGACAGCGTGAGCACGACGACACGTGTGTGAGTCTGCAGCACTGAAACAATGGCCCCGGAGCAGCTGGCGTTGTTGTGGATGCAGACTGTGTCCTCGTTGAAATCGTGTGGTTCACTGTGTTTGTGTAAAGGTCGTTTCTTTTTCTTTTTTTCTTTCTTTCTTTTTTTTTGCGTCCCGTTTGGATCTTTAGCATCAGAATTGTTGTCTGAAGGCCAAGAAAGATGCCAAGCGGATTTATTTTACCAAGTGGATCATCATGGCCTTGCCATATTGGTCCATTTGTTTGACCTTTATTATAATTATGAATTTATTTTATTTTCAGTTGCTACAAACGGGACAGACATGACTGGGGGATAGGACAGGGAGAAAGAATGAAAGAAAGAGAGGGAGAGAAAGAAAACCAAAGGGGAGAAGAGACGGTGAGAAGGGGGGAAGAAAGAAAAGAAAAAAAAACAAACAAACAAAAAAAAACAAAAAACACCTGGATCACCTGTATGGAGAAAAAAACAGAAGAGAAAGCAAACAACAAAGAGCAACATAATAAAAAAAAAAAACGGCACCATCACAATAAACTAGCTAGCAGTAGATATCAGTAAATACTAAATAATAAACGATATTGTGCAGCACGCAAGATAGACAGCGCACAGTGTGCTTTGAGGCAGCAGCCAAGAAAGCTGTAGTCCACGTCTGTGATCACCCGTGTGTACACCTGTGAGCATGGACGCTTGTTTTTAAAAGGTTCCTTCATGTAATAATCTGCTAGAGGGTGTGGGGGGGCCACAGCCCCGTCCTCCAGGGCATGAAGCAGGTATGGAGGAGATCAAAACTCCAGACATCCAGAGGCCCCCAGAACACAAGAGACCAAGGAAGACCAACAGAGGGGCAGCCGCGCCACTGTCCCAGAAAGAGCTGAGGAGAGTCCCAGATGAGGGCTCACTCAGCAGCTGCGGAGCAGAAGCCAGGGGGAGTTGCAGTGACGCGCCCGTGAGCTCCGCCGGCAGCCAGCTGTGCCTGAGTGACCGAGCCCCAGGCCGAGAGGCCGGGGGCACCCCACCTCCGAAGTGGCCCGAGCGAGCCCCAGGCTCCAAGCCCCGATAAGCGGCCGCCAAGGAGTGAGCCGGTGTGTACCTGGACGCCCACCCCCAGACACAAAGAACCACCAACGCACCGACACCTGAGGGAGTCCGCCACTGGCAGGGGAAGTGGTGGTGGGGGGAGATAGGCCTCCAAACCTTGGAGGGCCTGAGATGTCCCCAGAGAGGTGGCGTCTGACACCCAACCTGACATATAGACACAGACATACAGGCACACACAGACACAAACATCCATTCCCACCCTCATGCTCTCATATGCACTTACTCCACACTCAACCAACGTGGAGACAGACATAAAGAGACGCTGTACACACGATCACACTCCCCAAGCGTACTCTACAAACCGGGTCTAGGTACCCTTGCCCCTGGAGGGGGAACTGCACCCAGACCCAGGTGGTGTTACCCTTTTCCCTGCAGTGGGGGGAGGCAGACCGCCCCGACTCCGCAGCAGCAGGAAGGCCCCACACCCCAGACTGCGGTCGGACGGCCAACTCCTCCTCCTAGCCCCCCCCCCCCCCCCTGCTCCAGCAGGTCGCAGAGAACGGGGGTGAGAGAAGACTCCAAACCTCCCTCCACCCGCTCATTGTAGTGTTGATGCATGTGTGTTCTAAGGTGCATTTAAAACCCAGGAGGGCATGGAGCTACCTGCCAGAGAGCAGCAGGTAAGCGCATGGTCCCTCCTGCTAGCCCTCAATGTCTACGTGTATTTAAAATTGAGAGGTGGGCAACGACGCCAGGGGTGGGGTGTACACCCTGATGGTACTTTGGACTCCGTGTATCGTGCCCACCCCCAAGATCCTATATGTATGTGTAATGAGAGTGTGAGTAATGTGAATGTCTAAGTTGTGGGATAAAATTGAGGCAGAGGCAGCCAGAAGGGGACGGGGGTGGGTAGCCTCCTCTGCACCCTGGTGACATACCCCTACTCCAAGGCCCTGCATTTGTGGGTGGTTGTGGTGGAGCGGGAAGAGGGAGGCAGCTGGAGATGGGGAGGGAAGGAAGGGAGGGGCAGGTGACCCCTCCCTGGGGCCAGCTCCCCCGCTGACCCCAGTAGGCACTCCCATACTCCGCGACCCGCCAGGGAAAGGGGGCCCAGGCCCATCCAGACCGGGCCCAGTGCAGCAGCGCCCCCCGGCCCCACAGAGCCCAGGACAGTCCACCCAACCCCACCACAGAGAAAACTGCACCCACCCCACCATCCACTCATCTTCCAGACTACATGAGACAATAAACACCCAGGCTGAGATCTTCCTCCACCTCTCCTGTATCTCCCCCTCCTGCAGAGAGCTCCTGGGGAGAGGAAAGGTCGTTTCTTAGTGAGGACAGCCACAGCTGCATGTATTACACATGTATGTTTGGCTGTGAAAGAGAGAGAGGTGTTTTTGTCAGCTTATCGTCCACCCTCAGATTTTAGAGCAGGTGATGTCATCACGCAAAATTCTTCATTAAACTTAAACTGTTTGAAAACATTAAACATAATATATTAAGAGAACACCTTAATAGATCAAGGAGCGGTTTTAAGTTCTCCTCTTGCTCCAAGTCTTTGGAGGCTTTGAAGAGGAGTTTCTCTCCTCGTTTGAAGAGAAACCATCAAACGTTACAAAAATGAAAGTAAGAGCACAGTCCTGATATGCAGAAGTAGTTAAGCACACAAAACGTACGGAAGAATAAAACAGAACAATGATAAAGACGTGGAGCTCAGCAATGCAGAAGCTTAAACAGTGTAACTTCCTCTAATCTTATTCATCTCTCTCCTATGTTGTTTTCCCAAATACAGAAATGTGCTTCATTGTCAGGGCAGCTTCTGAAACCACGGTTACCAAAGTATCACAGTTCATTAGTAATAATCAGCCTGGCTCAGCGATGGTCAGAGCGCTGGTAGCTGCACCAATCAAGTTTATCATCATTGTCTGATTCCAAATAGACGGCGTCGGCCTCGCTGTACTTTCATGTTGCACACTGGCAGCACAGACATGTGTGGGCCTGCACAGGGAGTGGTGTTCCTGACTCATCCTCATCAAATGAGGAAACACAGGAGGATAGTTAGGACTGCTGCTGTGTTGTTGTTGTTGTGTAACTTTGTAAATGCAGACACGCGTGTTAGTAGCGTCTCAATTCCCCCTCTGCTGTTTTGGTCTTGTTTTTCAAACAAAGGTCAGAGTCGATCTTATGTCAGTAATCTGGGGTTATTACACAGAGCTGCTGGTTTGCTTTCCTCCCCAGCACCTGTGTCATGGTTGCTTCCAGATGCTTTTCTCATACAGTCACTGGCAGCTGTGAGCTCCATGACTTTTGTGTAGCTTTGCAGATGTTGCTCGTTGTAATCTCACAGACCATGAGATGTTCTAAAGAGACAGTCACATCCTGTCTCCATGACTCCCTGTGTTCCTGTGTCATGAAGTATACAAATACATTTACATGTTTTCATACATGTATGTCTTTGTGGTATTTTTCACTATTTGCACTGTTTAGTGATCTTATAAGTCAAATTGTAAAAGTGATATGCAGATGAGTCAGTTATGAAGCTGTAACTTGGAGCCCACATCTGGCCCAGCACACAGATCGCTCATGTGTTTTTGTCACTGTCTGCAGGCATTCGAGTGTTAGTGGATGCTAGAGAGAAGCTGCACATCCCATGGGGTAACACGTCCAACCAGCGGCATGGAAACACTATGATGGCATTTGACACTCGGTCGGCGATGGCTCACGGTCACGGCATGGTGGAGCCCAAAGTTTTTCAGCACTACCTGCCGTCAATCAAGGCCCTGTGGGCGGACCAGGGCATCCAGAATGCCTACGATCGGCGCAGGGAGTTCCAGCTGGTGAGTGAATCTGCTCAAGTCCAGTCAGCTGTCAGGTGACACCTAAAAAACCTTAACTGGTATTCTCACCAAACGCTCAGCTGAAATCGTTATTTAACCCTGTCATGCAGGAATTGTGACAACCTCAGTCTGGATTTTATTCTTTAGTATTTTTATCCATCTTCAGTCATGAAAAGATGAATAACAATCCTGATTGAGGTCGTCATAATGCATGACAGGGTTAAATGACAATAACTACAATGATACAGGTCATACATCTGTAGTAACATTAAAGGACCAGTGGGTGGCAGAGTGTGGGGCGACACATCAGAGTGTAGTGGTTTATGTGCAGGTACACCATCAACACTGACACAAACACAACAGCCTTTGAATAGCTGTCCACTGTAGTGACCAGTATGGTGAAAGGGTGACAGCAGGGGCCAAACAAGATAAACATTTATTGAACACTCAAACAATGTTTTTTAAACATAAATGTGAAGAAAAACCGACAGGAATATTATTCCAGTTTAAATAAACTTAAAAAAAGAAACTTTAACTTTAAATATCCTGTCAAAATGATGCAAGTTAGAAATATGAACATGCTGCCAAAACCCCAGAAAAAGTAAATGAGAGCAAACACAAGGTTGGAGCCGCATGTAGACGAGCTGGGCGCTGCTGCAGGAGTGGAGCTAATAAACTGTGCGGGCCATTCAGTGTCTTTCCCTGAGTGCATCGTTACACTGCAGCTGCATCTGAATCTGCACAGGTGCAGCTCAGCAAAGTGCGCTGACTTGGTTCAACATTACTGCAACAGGGAAAGTGAGGCAGGCTGCACTGGTGCATTAGTGACAGCTTCACTTGAAACGCCTTCACTGCATCACACATGTCCATGAACTGACAGGTTTCCTTGCTGAGCTCAAAAACTCTGTTGAACTTTTATCCCAACTCAGCCAGCGGAGCTCTGCATGAAGGAATGTCGGCAAACTCTGAATCTATTTCCCACATAAAAGACTGAAACTGACGGTGATTTAAACTTTTAGCTCAGATAAAATGTACGGTCTGCGTCACGGTGACCATTACATGCTCCATTTTTAGGACTTCACCACACAGCCTTTCCTGGTGTGTGATGCAGTGATGCTGTTAACTCAGCGGTACATTTCTCCTGCATCTTTACTCGCATCCTGCTGACTAGTCCGCTTTTTTCACCGCACAGCACCGGCGCTCCATCTGTTGTAAGTCCAACAAGTTTGTCCCAGGGCATTTTCATGTCGTTACACTTTGACATACGTTTTAAAAAATGTCTTTTCCTGTCGTTGTCCCGTGCCTCGATTTAATGTCCAATATTTCCTCTCCACGGATGAAGATGGTCAGCTGTGCAACGTCCATCATGTCTGTCCTTTCATCCACAGCCGACTATGCAATAAAGTTTTTGCTTCTTTCACACAACTGTGTTCTTAAATCAGTGACCATCTCACAAACCCGATCAGCAATCGTATTTCTGCTCAGGCTCACATTTGCCAAAGTCTGTGTTTTGTCTGGACACAAGACGTCGCACAGCTTCATCCTGCAGCTCTTCAGAGTGGTACCGGGCTGATTTGGCTCCTCTGCTACAATAAAACTTGCTTTCACAACAGCTTCACTTTGTGGTTTTGCTCTGGTGACAAACGTCTGCTGAAACGTCAGATTCTTCTTTAGCTCTTCTACTTCCTGTAGTTTCTGCGTTTCGGTTTTTCGGCTTATCCTGACGTTTTGTCTCGTAGTGCCGTCTTAAATTAAATTCCTTCATTACAGCCACATTAGCTCCACTAATAAGACGCACGGGTTTACCAGCATGTCTGTAAACATATATTCAGTCTCCCACCGGCGCTGAAAGGCTCTGCTTTCAGAATCGTTTCTCGCCACCATTGTGAGCGGCGAGCTTCACAATAACAGAAGTTTGACTTGATTGACGCGGGAATGTTCCCAGGTAGCCTAGCGTTCAGCAAGGAGGCTGCAGCGCTGCATTATGGGATCTGTTGTCTGTGTGTTATTAGCGTCTCATGTCGCCGGGCCATGCATAACAGTAATAAAAAATCTATATAAAATGATCTGGCGGGCCGGAAGTGGCCTTGACTTTGACACATGTGGGTTAGAGGATGTTTGCATTCACTGAATCAAACAACCCACTAGGGCTGCCACGATTGGTCGACTAGTCACGATTAGTCGACTATCAAACTCGTCGACGACTGATTTAATAGTCGACGCGTCGTTTGAAGCTTTGTAAGATCACAAAAGACGCAGGAATAAGAGTGTAATAACGGACTGAAACAGAAGATGGCAGCACTGCATGTACAAGGATGTCAGCTGCCGTTAAACCCCGAAGAAGAAGAAGCTGTGTCCCAGAATTCATAGCGCAGCCCAGCTCAGTTTCCAACAATGGCGGCAGCTAGTTAGTTTTAATGTTACTCTTATTATTCGTTCTGGGTCACAAAATAAACGTTTAACATATTTCAGGCGAGAATGTAGCTGTGTAAACCTCAAATATCTGCTCAGTTTATCAAGACACCGCATATTTTCAAAAGCGCTCCGACGTTTTCGGAGACGTCTGTTACCCACTAGCTCGATAGCTAGCCGGGGGCGAGGCTCAGTAGAGCCGTGAGAACACCGGACTCCCGGCAAATCGTCTTCAAACCCACCGCCTTCTGTCACTACTCAGGTTAAACATGATATATGAGTCACTTAGATAACTTAAAAATGTTGTTGTTTGGCTTTTTTCAGTATTTTATTTGTTCCTGAGTAAATCTGTTTGGCTGAGATTAAAGTTATAGTTTTTACACAGCTGAATAAACGTCAAGCAGACAGCTGATTATCAGAAGTGTGAGATGCTCGAGAATTTACTCCGGTGTCCTGTTATATTTTAGAAAGCAAGGAGTTTATTAAACTTCACCGAAACAATCTGCAAATTTCAATAAAATTTAATAAACTATCATCTTGTCTTTATTTTTAGTTAGCACAGACCTTAAACACTTAAAGCTGTAAGCTAATGATAGTTATATAAGAGCAGATGCTGCTGGTGCAATAAGCTGTACTTTTACGTCCAATGGATGATGATCTGATTAGTCGACTAATCGCAAAATTAATCCGTGACTAGTCAACTATCAAAATAACCGTTTGTGGCGGCCCTACAACCCACCAAACCCACGATACAGTTGGAAGAAACGGGTAGTTCCAGTTTTTCAGGTTTCCACATGCCACGGTCTCTGCAGTGAGGCTGACTGTTGCATATCTACCCTGAATGACACAAACACAGCTGAACCCTTATTCATGGGAGTTTCACTAGTAATCAAAAGCCGCCATCTTCTTCTGATGCCACCCACAACCTCAGATGAAACCACTGCCTGCTGTCTGAGCATGCTCTATGGTTCATCTTTGCTTTTAGATAAAGACGGGGAGAATAGATGAAGGAGACCTGAGTGTGCCCCCGCCCAGGGTCAGAGGGGATGGGCTTCAGTGTAGAGCAGGGCGATATGGCCAAAAATATTTATCACGATATATATTTGAAAATTTGTGATAACGATATAACTGACGATATAATTGATGCGAGACAAAATACAACTCCACAACATTACTAGCACAAAAAAAACCCATCCATTTATTGTCACTTAAACAAGCAGCTGTTTTTATGTACATTAAAGCTTTATAAAAATGTAACAGTGCAAATGCAAATTCCTTGCTGAAAGTTTAACCAAAAGGCATCTCCAGTAGAAATGGGCTGACATATCCTGAGCATAACCATGTATAATATCCACTGAAGTTAAAAAGAGGTGCTTTGCAACATTAAACTGCAGTGTGCCAAATAAAAAAGTCAAATATGTATTTCTCGGCCCATAAGGTGCACGGGATTATAAGGCACATTAAGCGAAACAAAGCAGTCAGATAAATCAAACTTTATTCAACTCATTCTTCTTGCTTCCTCCACTTCTGTACCATCGATTCATTAATGCTGTATTCTATCACAGCTGCTCTATTCCCATGTTGTTGCAGTATATTAATGACTAACCTCGTATTGTGGATGGATTATCTCAGTTGTTCTCCTGACTGAAGTTTGGTCCGTTTACAGCATCCTGCCATGCGATTGCATTTGTCTCTAACCATCAGGAACCTTAACGTTAACTTTTATAAGGGGAAAAGTGTTAGTGTTCATCCTCCAGCTTCACTGTGTTTATGTTATGCTAACATAGCTGTGTCGCTAGCGATCACGTGGCACATCATTAAATACCAGCTAGCCCAACTTCAGTAACCCTACAAACGTCACTGCTGTTTAGTTTCCTGTCTTCATTTATGTTGGAAGTGATAGCAGAGCTGTACGTTTGAATGTTTTCAGAAATCTCTCAGTCAGAACGTGCTATATCATGGAAACTAGCGAGCTAACCTCCTGCTAACCTCCTGCTAACTTCTAACTTAAATGTAATAAATTCTGTTTTCATGGATGCCTGGAATTTAAACTTCATAGTTATACCTGGTAAAGCAGCAATGCTGATCGTTTTATTAAAGATGAAAGAATTTAGACCGTTTTTAACTCTCAGTGATGTTCGTTTGACTTTGGGACCTGAAGACGGAGTTTCGGACCCAGATTACTCCCAGATTTATGAGCACCTTAGTGCGACAAATACGGCAATAACGACGGCCCGCCTGCATGTTCTACAAAAAAACTGTGCTTTGGTGTGTATCTGACGGACAAACACCAAACCAGTTCCACATCACTGAAGTTGCACCATTTTTACAAACCAATTCTGGTTCATCCGTTTCACTCAACGATCCGCGTTCCCCCTTCTCATTCTCCGTCGCCGCCATGGTTTTTCCACCATGTGCGTATGAAAACAAAGCCACTGCGCATGTGTGTTTTACCCATATTCTATCGTGATATTTTATTTTCTTATTGTTGCCCAAAATTATACCGGTATTACTGTGAACGGTATAATATGGCCCAGCCCTACTCCAGTGCTTAGTAATATGGATCCATGGCTTGAGACAGTAATGAGAGAGGAAACCTACAAAGATGCAGTCTGAGTGCTGTGTACCTGCAGGATACAACAGGGCTTCATAGACACCAACAAAGCTGTGATGGTTTGGGTTTAGCATCACTGGCTGAACTGGGTCATACAGGTACTGTTTTATTATTTGGCTCTGACTCCCAGGCAGTCCCATTACATGGACAGTTTCTACTGTTCAGCTGCTCGAGCTAATCCATGAGCTTGGCTCTAAAAACCTTGTAGGATTGTGTTGTGGATGCATCAGTCTAAAAGCAGCTAAATGTATTTTTCTAAAAGAAAAAGGATGGGTGGTATCCCATTAAGTAAATGACATTAATGCGAACACCTCCCATGCAGAGGAGGGTCTCATGTGTCACATCTGACATGGATCTCCACTCTTTCTCTTTCAGGGGGAGTCGGTCAAGTATTTCCTGGACAATTTGGAAAAACTCGGACAGTCGGTAAGTCCCAAACACACACTAACAGAATAAAAGTGTAGTAACACAACTTTGTGTGTTATTTTACACATTTAGGGACAAAGTCTCAGACATGTGGACGATTTTAGCCAAAAACTGAAAACTGCTAAGAGCTTAACTCAGCAGTTTCAAACTATCCAGCTGTGACGAGGAGACGAATGAGTTTGTTTTTCAGCTGTTTCACTGGACCGTGAGTTACTCTTTGACATGTTTAGCTCAGTTCACGAGGCCTGGCACTGAAACTGAACTGGGCTTCCCAGAAACTAGATCATCCATCCCTCCACCCATCCCTCCCTTCATCCACCCATCCATCCAGCCATCTAGCCATCCATCCACCCATCCCTCCATCCCTCATCCATCCACCCATCCATCTAGCCATCCACCCATCTAGCCACCCATCCATCCATCCCTCCACGCACCCATGCATCCACTAATCCATCGACCCTGCCACCAATCCATCATTACAGTCTATTCGTGATTTAATAAGGGAGTGGATTGTTTTTTGGATTTTGTTTCCCACACGTGGCGAGGTCGGTTTGATAGTTTTTCCCTGTAAAAAATGAAATCATTATTTTAAAAACTGCGTTTTGTGTCATCTGTGTCCAAGAGCCGAACATGCACACATAAATCATAAGAGTTTTTCATGCACTGTAATTCTGCATCGAATATGCTGATATCAGTAAACCTGTAAATGAAATGCAGAACACCAGATTATACTTCCAAAGTTTTGATGTGCCATAATTGGATTTTCAAATGTGGAAAAACAAACACTGACAACATCTAAGCACATCAGAAGGCAGTGGGATTTTCCCGCACTATGACAACACATGTCTGGTCTCATCTGGGAGGTTATTGGTGATATTTTCTTTGCGTTAGCTTTCAGAGATTAACTGTGAATCCCAGAACGTTGTGTTTTCCAGGTCTGGTTCGGTGTGTGGCATTAGTTAGTGTGTTTATTTAGCCACTTTCTTTGGATATTCCTGCAATTCAGAGCCGTGTAAAGATCAAAAGTACTTTTTTAATCTTTTAGATAAAGAGCATAAATAAAAGTAAAAGTTCTTTAAGGACCACAGAGCAGCCTTTTGTGTCTGACAGCGAAACGTCAGACGACTTTGAAGGGAGATGCTGAGTGCTGAGGGTGTGGACAGTGGTGCGAGTACTTTGAGGAGCTCCTCAGTCCTATTGGCATGTCACAGGGCAACAACAGTCTGGGGATGGGGGTGATTTGTCCATCAGTAGGGATTGAGTTCACTATAATCAAACCACACTGCTGGGCAGGCTCTGCACGGCTCTGCACGCTGTGGGTTGTCCTGGTTGATGCGCCTCCACAGCAATGCATGGAATTTAAAGCCAGTGCCTTAGGACTGTAGGATTGGCACATTGGGAGGTCATCTTTTCTTTTGGTAGCTGATCTCTGAGTTTCTTTTAAAAACAGTTGTTTGTTTTGTTTGTTGTGTTTTTTAAGTAACTCTTAAGTAGATCAGTGCAACTTTACCAGTGAATGTAAACGTTTTGGTGTAAATCTTGACAAAAGCATATCACACTGCAACACTTATCTGCTTGCAGGACTACCTTCCCAGCCAGCAGGACATCCTTCTGGCCAGAAAACCCACCAAGGGCATCCACGAGTATGATTTTGAGATTAAGAATGTGCCTTTCAAAATGGTGGACGTGGGTGGGCAGCGCTCTGAGAGACGGCGCTGGTTTGAATGTTTTGAGTCGGTCACATCCATCCTCTTCCTTGTGTCCTCCTCTGAGTACGACCAGGTGAGTTATGTGGAAGCAGAGTGTTGCTCAGTATGCTAACCTGGCTAAAGATTCAGCTAACAGCAGTTAGTTGGGTCTTTGTCTTCTTACTGAGTTCAGATTGATTGGAAAGCCTGTCTCGAACCCTCTGATGTTCTGTCTACTGGTGTTTTTCATGGAAACCTTCACTAAGTATCCTGCTTTGTTTACTTTGGTTAATGTCATTTAGGGATGTTTTTGTCCAGTGGTGAAGCAGCTTTGAGTCTAACAGTGGTGTGCAGTGATGCTGATTACATAACAAGTATGTATAACAATAAATGGAGGCGTTTGGGAGAGGGGGGTTGCAAAGCAGCTTGCAGGGCAGCAGCAGCTCCATGCAGGGTGATGCAGTTAGATAGCGTGCCCCAGTAGGATATGCATGAAGGAACCGACTGAGCCAACAGCTGGACAAACGTAGAGACTGATCCATCTGTAGATCTCAGCTAACCTGCAGCGCTCTGGCTGGACTCCACAGTCGGCCTTAACCTCAGTCTGTGCTCAGATTTGGTGGGTGTGCTTACCATCATTAAAATGTTTGAGAACAGGACATCATATTTTAGACTTCAACTTTCCAAAACCACATCAAAGTTGATTTTCCTAGAAGTTTTAGAGGCTTAGTGATCGATGCCCATGATACCACCATCCAGCATGGCTCCGTCACAGTGCACGCTGCTGCGATGGTGAAAGCTACTAGAAATCCTGCTATTTTACTTCTGCTGGTTGAGTCGAGCTGCTTTTCATACCACATGTCTGCGTTCTAACACATCCAGGTGCTCATGGAAGACCGGCAGACTAACCGACTGAGCGAGTCACTAAACATCTTTGAGACCATAGTCAACAACCGGGTCTTCAGCAATGTCTCCATCATCCTCTTCCTCAACAAAACGGACCTGCTGGGGGAGAAGGTGAAGCAAGTGTCCATCAAAGACTACTTCCCCGAGTTCTCTGGTGACCCCATGAGTTTGGCGGATGTCCAGTGCTTCCTGGTGGAATGCTTTCGCAAAAAGCGTCGCGAGCAGCAACAGAAGCCTCCGCAGCAACTGAAGCCTCTGTACCACCACTTCACCACAGCCATCAACACTGAAAACATCCGGCTGGTGTTCCGTGATGTCAAGGACACCATCCTGCACGACAACCTCAAGCAGCTGATGCTGCAGTGAGGGAGCGCGGCAGGGAAGGGCGGAGGCAAAGGGAACATGGCTTGCAGTGTCTCTTTCAGCAGCCATAGGAGGAGCGGACAGCGCCACTGCTTTCACCCACCCAGGATTTGGCTCTGCCCCTCACTGTTGAACTTGACTGTGTATTAAAGCAACCACTACTATGGCCACTCCCCCCTGTGCTTCTTTGCTTAACAAGCGTGTTCACTGTAACTTATAACAGCCCACTGTGGCTGAGTTCTTCCTGCCCTTAGACCCATGTAACTGACCTGTAGTCCTCACTCTCTCAGGCCACGCCCACACTCCTGAGCATCCTTTATAGTGTCCCTGTATCCTGCTGGAGAGGAGGGGGTGATGCAGGCCGCTATCAGTGACTGTTACCAAGGTGTTGTTGTAAATGTGCTCTTCACTGTGCCTTGGTGTGGATTTATACTTTTCTAATCATTTTGTTTTCTATTGTATGAACATACTGTTTTAACCTATGCATTTTTCTATCTCATAGGGGTTTACACTTTGACATTTGGACTGTTACAGTTATTCAAAGATGTCGGGGTGCTGCAGACACAAACACGCCGCTTGTTGAAAGCTGGTCGGGGTTTGGGGTGACCCACAGTACTGGTGCTGTTTCTCAGGGCACCATTTCTAAACCACTACTGTGATTTGATACAGTGCAGAGCATGTGTACCTTACCCTTGCACCAGTCAAACGGGTTTCCCCTTTATTTGCCACAAAACCGGCCGGAGTTGTACTTCAGAAGTACTCTGGCCGTCGACCTCAGCCTTATTTTACTGCGAGTGATTTGACCCGTGTGCTTGCACATATGCTAACATGTGATTTGTGGATACTGCCTCATTGACAGTGGTTAAAGATAACACTAAGGGACAAATGTAAAGCGGCTTTTCTCAGACGGATGGCAGATGTTGCAGCGCGGGTTGAGCCCCTGGGTTTTCTTCAGTGGTACAGAGAGAGGGATTTTTCTCCTCAATAGAATTATCGCCTTAAGTGTTGCGTATTGCACTGCAGGCGATGAGGTGGCCATCTTGCCTTTTGTCTTAATCAGCTCTTCATGTTGCAGGCCGCCCCTCACCACAGGGACATATTCCCACTGCAGTCTGTGCAGCTAGTTTCTGCTGGCTGCTCTCGTTTTGTATAAAGTTCACGTGTCCATTCTAACGCATGTGTCCCTCACATCGACCTAAAGCTTGTTGCAACCGCTCTAACTTTCCACACAGTATAATGGTAAGTGTTATTTTGCTACGTGGTGTTTTTGGTTTGGGGTTTTTAAGCAGAAGCAGGCATCTATTAGACTGTCTTGTGTTGTTTAAGGGGCTTCCTGTGTCTTTACAACACGAATGCCACAATCCTGTACGTGTCCCTGCAAATAACAGGCTCCGCTGGTCCATGCTAACCAGTTGTAAAAGTAGTCTTGTTGTCTTTTTGGGGGTGAGCAGTTCCACACTGTAGACTTTTGAACAATGGGAACATTCTGTGTGCGTCAGCATGGGTATTTTTTTTGTACTTTCTAATTGTGATAATTGCTAATGTTGAATAAGTAAAGAATACTTAATGTTAATCACTGTTAATAAGTGTTGTGCACAGACTTGTAACTGAGCTGCAAAGCTTCAAAGGGACACGAGGCAACTGAGAAACTGGCTGAAAAGGTTTGTCTGATGTGACCACAGAACTGTGCATTTACAAATACTATCATTAACTTCTTTGTCTTATCAGATCTGCACCTGCAGTGTTGACTCAACTCAAATAAAGTTTCCTCAAATACAACAGGTGACAAAAACCTGTGTGGGCTGCCAGAGCGATTTCACACTGTGCAGGGGGGGGGCTTGGAAGAGACCACTCCCATCAGGATGATAGATAATCACTGTCAATGACTGAGTGACCCATCACTAAATGAGGCGGTCAGAGTTTGATTTGTGGGCGTGTCATGTTCAGCTCACTGATGCTGTGACAAAACAGGACCGTGTGTGTGTGTGTGTGTGTGTGTGTGTGTGTGTGTCGTCTGAGCGTCTCATGTCACTGAAGCTTGTTGTTGAAGTGTTATCAGGACAGGCCTGCACCCTGACACCACCCTGATTGTGATTGTTGTCACACAGAAGCATGAGTGTGTTTGTGAGGTCAGTCTGATGACACTTTTCGTTAGAAGTTGTGCTCCATCAGGATACGTGCCATGTGTACAAAGACACATTAAGCCAAGCAAACTGAGCTCTCTCCATCATTTATCGCTTTGTGCCTGTTTGCATCCATTCTTTACTTTACTGCCATCTTGCTCTCTGCAGCTTCTCTCCTCCTGCTACCCCCCCAAAAACCCATCTCCATAGAGACTGTGTCAGCTCCCAAACAGACAAAAAACAAACTAAAAACCAGCAACAAACAACTTGAACATAAACAATCACAAAGAAAGAACAATACAGTATCCACATCTGAACCAAAGAGTAACACAGTGAAATGTGGATTATTAAATATTAGGTCTCTCTGCTCCAAGTCTGTTAGTACATGACTTAATAACTGATCAACAAATCGACTTACTCTGCCTTACGTCTTGATGCATGCTCAATCATCCAGGTAAGGAAATCTCCAAAAGTTGATTCTGTTCATCTGGATGTTTTCAGTGGGAGAAACGTTTCGTCGTCATCCAGGTGACGTCTTCAGTCTCAGCTGACTGCAGGTTTCAACCTTATAAACAGGACATAATGACTGAAACCAGCCCAGTGAAGGAACAATGGGCTGGGAGGTGACAGAATGATGCACCAACAATGACCAACTGAGGCCACAAGATGGCAGCGTGAAGGCTGGATGCACACTGGCAGGCCAGGAGCTTTGGCTGCTTTACTTTAGACATAATTGAAACGTACCATTGTTAGATTTGCAGTGCTCGTCCTGATCACTGTCTTTATCAGAATCAGAATACTTTATTCATCCCGAGGGAAATTAGGGTTACAGCAGGCAGCACGCTAATGGCGCATGCACACTTACAAAGGAACCTTCTGACCAACTTTACACAAACATCATATTGGGCAGACATGTCAGAAAGGTCGGCTGATAGGAAAAAACAACGAAAATACATAACATGAGGTAAGAGGAGGAGAAAAAAAACTCCACTCAGACTGAGCTCCTGGTGGGAGAACAGTTTGATAACAGAAAAAACACCTCAGCACAAAAGCACATGACTATCAATACACCATAGAAACACGAGACAAGCAACAGGGGAGGGTAAAGGGTAAGAGAGAGCCGGTGTAGACAGCGCATCCGGTCCTGCAGCATCTGTGCTGGTCCAGTTAACTGCCATCTTCCCCGGTAGGGCACAAGCATCGAAGGCGTTGGAAAGGGAGGGGGATGAGTGTGCATATCAGTGTATATGTGTGTGTGTGTGTGTGTCCATAGTTCAGCTGAGACAGTGTCCTTCGGCCTATCAGGCTAAGTAAACAGTCCTCCAGCCAATCCAGGTGTCCTTGCATGGGATGGGAAGAATAGCCGTAACACAGTCGTTATCAGGGAGTGATTGTTCGGCTCCAGCCTTGGGCCTGCAGCTGGCGCCGTTATGGGGATCCGCAATGTTTATGTTGGTTTTGTTAATTTCCATGCAAGCAGCCCAGGAGAATTTTCAGGCTGCTCTTTAACACTCTGACGCTGGCCTCTCGATCTCCCGTTGGAGAGTCGCGAGCCTCCCCATGATGGTATCAAACTTCTGTTCCATGGTGTTATCGTTCTTTTGATTCTGAGACCTCACAGCTGCAGTGATCCGTTCCGCGATGTTCTCCAACTGTCGCTCAAGGGTCTCATTTTGAGCAGGCCTCTCTCTGATGTTTCCCCTCATACGCTCAATGGTGTTGTTTTGAGCCTTCACAGCAGCTGCAAGCGTCTCCAAGGTGTTGATCATATTACGTTCGTTGTGAGAGGTTGCGCCTCGTTCCATTTCGATTCCAGCGGGCAGCCTTGGGGGGGGGGGAGGTTTGAACAGCCGGTTCCGCTCTCTTATTTCTCCGATAAACCAGGGCTAAGCCAACGCCGATCAGCATGAACCCTGTTATCACAGTTCCGAATAGATAGATATCTTCAGCGTCCTCGATCGACAGTCCCGCCAGGCACATGATCCTCCAGTTCTGCCACCCGTCCATCGTGTATCCGGCAGGGAAAGTCCCTCCAGGGCACTCAGGCTCTCCCGAGCCCAGACTTCTCATTGAGAAAAGGGTGTCAATAGCATTCAGAGACCAGTTGATCAAATCCATAATTCTCTTTTAGGTTTTAGAGAACGACAGTGGGAGACTGTTCCAGGGAAAGTAATGCACACAAGACAAGGACATAGAGGCTAAGCAGGGAAGATAAGGGTGAGGAGGAGAGGAGAAAAGTGCGACCGCCTTCGCTGAGAGCTAAAGATCTAAAGACACAAAATATGTTTACAACCAAACAGGTAAGTTACAGTAAAAAATTAGTTTAATTTGGCCTAAACGACAGAGACACGAGACACAGTGCAGTGAAACTGTGGCTCAGTGTGTCACAGGTGGCAGCTCTAACCTGGAACTGGAAACACTTTCTAAGCACTGACCTGAGTTTGGGTCTGAGCTCCACCTGCTGCAGCCGCAACACAAGGAGCTGCTGTTGGTCGTACCAATCAGCATGGATGCTGACCTACACATTCAAAACTGATCAAACACAAGGATTAGAAGTGAAGATTCAGATTTATTTGTATAGCGCCAAATCACACAACGGTTGCCTCAAGGCCCCACAATGATTGGTTTCCAGGACATGGACCAAGCTTAGTCGATTTCACTTTGAGTTTACTGCAATTTGTTACGTTTTTAGTCTAGGCAAATAATTAAACGCAACAAGAAGTTTGCCCATTCACACCCCACCCAAGCAAGAACACCAACAATGATACCTTTTAAAGTGCTAAGCAGCCATTTATTTACTTCGGCAGTGAGCAATGCCAAAAATAACAAACAAAACTCCCTCGTGGTCCCTACGCTTCCCTACACAAAAATGAAAAAAAAAAACAAACAAAAGACAATTCACTTACCTAGCTTTCTAATGAAAAAACAGGAGAAAACTTATTCAACAAAAATGGCTTCTCACGCCTACTACGCTGCTGCAGTGAAGGATATATACAAAGTGAACAAAACGTACGATCGCTACTTGACAAATCTATTTACAGCTATTTACAAAATGGACATAATAACGCCAGACATACACACGAAAACTCTACACTGCAGTAAATCAACACACAGGTTCTTGGTTAAGTGGTGGAGGTTCGGGGAGAGGGGCCAGGTGGCTGTCATCCGGTAGTTAAGTACTGGAGGTGATCCATCAATTATCCAATCCGAGGATAGGCAGAGATTCCACCCAGATACCTAGCAGCCACGCCCAGGTGTCCACCTCCTAGGAGAGAAAAGGGGAAAGATACCCACAGCCATCCTCTGGTGGGAGGAGTAACACAAAACAAACACATCACTGGATCATAACAAATTGAAGTCCTCTGTTAAAAAGGAAATTCAGTGAGGATCTGAATTTTCTGAAGGTTTCTAGACCAGGTTGATGTGTGGTAGACGGGGTCTCTGTAGAAGTCTGTAGGCTCCCATGTGTTTATCAGTGCTTTGGATTCATTCAGATACCACCTGCTGACTCCTGAGCAAAGAACATCTCACAAAGTGTTCACTCCAGGTTAACTCTGGCCTGAAAGAAATCCTCATTTTTAAACCATTTTTGAAATGTTTTTGTTTAGTTCTGGTTTTATTTTTAATGAATTCATTTATTTTGTTTCCGACTGTCTCCTGTTGTTGTTGCTGTTAACATGTTAAAGTCTGTGCTTTAAAGACGCAGGATGTGGTGCTTGTGATGGTTTAAAAGAGGGTTCCAGCCTTAGAATGATTCTGTTTAAAGCATGTTGAGGCCTGAAGTGTCCAAACACAACCTAAAATTTCTCTTTGTGCTCAGGGCCTCATAGTTTGTGACTGGTGAGTAGTGATGGGTGATAACTAGGGCTGCCACAAACGGTTATTTTGATAGTCGACTAGTCACCGATTATTTTTGCGATTAGTCGACTAATCAGATCATCATCCATTGGATGTAAAAGTACAGCTTATTGCACCAGCAGCATCTGCTCTTATATAACTATCATTAGCTTACAGCTTTAAGTGTTTAAGGTGCTAACTAACAATAAAGACAAGATGATAGTTTATTGAATTTATGTCTGTGAAGGTTCTCAGTCATCCAGGTCATCGTAGTCAAAGGAGCTTGCAAAGAAAAGCGTCTGGACTTCTTTAAGTTGCTTGAAGACGTTTCACCTCTCATCCGAGAAGCTTCTTCAGTTCTAAGGTCAAATGGTGGAGAGTCCCAGATATAAACCTAGTGGGAGTTTCCCCCCACAGAGGGACAAAAGGACCCCCTGATGATCCTCTAATCGCCTGAGCCAAGGTGTGAAACTGGGTGTGGGTCCCAATCAGCCAGAGTTTCGGGTGTGTTCATTGTGAAACCTGGCCCCACCTTATTATTGAATTTAAATGAAATCTGCAGATTGTTTCGGTGGAGTTTAATAAACTCCTTGCTATCTAAAATATAACAGGACACCGGAGTAAATTCTCCAGCATCTCACACTTCTGATGATCAGCTGTCTGCTTGACGTTTATTCAGCTGTGTAAAAACTATAACTTTAATCTCAGCCAAACAGATTTACTCAGGAACAAATAAAATACTGAACAAAGCCAAACAATAACATTTTAAGTTATCTAAGTGACTCATATATCATGTTTAACCTGAGTAGCGAAAGACGGCGGTGGGTTTGAAAACGATTGGCCGGGAGTCCGGTGTTCTCACGGCTCTACTGAGCCTTGCCCCCGGCTAGCTATCAAGCTAGTGGGTAACAGACGTCTCCGAAAACGTCGGAGCGCTTTTGAAAATATGCGGTGTCTTGATAAACTGAGCAGATATTTGAGGTTTACACAGCTACATTCCCACCTGAAAATATGTTAAACGTTTATTTTGTGACCCAGAAAGAATAATAAGATCCATCCATCCATCCATCCTCATCCGCTTTGTCCGGGGCCGGGTCGCGGGGGCAGCAGCCTAAGCAAAGAGGCCCAGACCTCCCTCTCCCCAGCCACCTCCTCCAGCTTGTCCGGGGGAATACCAAGGCGTTCCCAGGCCAGCCGAGAGATATAATCTCTCCAGCGTGTCCTGGGTCTGCCCCGGGGCCTCCTCCCGGTGGGACATGCCTGGAACACCTCACCCAGGAGGCGCCCAGGGGGCATCCTTGTCAGATGCCCGAACCACCTCAGCTGGCTCCTTTCGATGTGGAGCAGCAGCTGCTCTACTCTGAGCCCCTCCCGGATGGCCGAACTTCTCACCCTATCTCTAAGGGAGAGGTCAGCCACCCTTCGGAGGAAGCTCATTTCTGCCACTTGTATCCGCGATCTCGTTCTTTCGGTCACTACCCACAGCTCGTGGCCATAGGTGAGGGTTGGGACGTAGATCGACCGGTAAATTGAGAGCTTCGCTTTTACACTCAGCTCCCTCTTCACCACGACGGACCGGTGCAGCGTCCGCATTACTGCAGCTGCAGCCCCAATCCGTCTGTCGATCTCCGGCTCCCTTCTCCCATCACTCGCGAACAAGACCCCGAGATACTTGAACTCCTCCACTTGGGGCAGGAACTCATCCCCGACCCGGAGTGGGCACTCCACCCTTTTCCGGCTGAGAACCATGGCCTCAGATTTGGAGGTGCTGATCCTCATTCCCACTGCTTCACACTCGGCTGCGAACCGTTCCAGTGCGAGCTGGAGGCCCTCACCCGATGAAGCCAACAGAACCACATCATCTGCAAAAATCAGAGATGAGATTCTGAGGCCACCAAAGCGAAAGCCCTCCGCCACTTGGCTGCGCCTAGAAATCCTGTCCATAAAAATTATGAACAGAACCGGAGACAAAGGGCAGCCCTGGCGGAGCCCATCACCCACCGGGAACGAGTCCGACTTATTGCCGGCAATGCAAACCAAGCTCTTGCAATGGTTGTATAGTGATCGAATGGCCCGTAGCAATGGGCCAGACACCCCATATTCCCGCAACACCTCCCACAGGACACCCCGAGGGACACGGTCGAATGCCTTCTCCAAGTCCACAAAACACATGTAGACTGGTTGGGCAAACTCCCATGCACCCTCAAGTACCTGGAGAGGATAAAGAGCTGGTCCAGTGTTCCGCGACCAGGACAAAAACCGCATTGTTCCTCCTGTATCCGAGGTTCGACTAACGGACGAACTCTCCTTTCCAGCACCCTGGCATAGACTTTCCCAGGGAGGCTGAGGAGTGTGATCCCCCTGTAGTTGGAACACACCCTCCGGTCCCCTTTCTTAAAGATGGGGACCACCACCCCGGTCTGCCAGTCCACAGGTACTGCCCCTGATCTCCACGCAACATTGCAGAGGCGTGTCAACCAGGACAGCCCTACAACGTCCAGAGCCTTCAGGAACTCGGGGCGGACCTCATCAACACCAGGGGCTCTGCCACCAAGGAGTTGTTTAACTGCCTCAGTGACCTCGCCCCCGGAAATTGGCGGGTCATTCCCCTCATCCCCAGACTCTGCTTCCTCCTCGGAAGACGTGTCAGTGGGATTAAGGAGGTCCTCGAAGTATTCCTTCCACCGCCTGACAATTTTCTCAGTCGACATCAGCAGCACTCCGCCAGCACTATACACAGTGCAGGTAGAGCACCGCTTTCCCCTCCTGAGACGTCTGACGGTTTGCCAGAATCTCTTCGAGGCAGTCCGAAAGTCTTTTTCCATGGCCTCTCCGAACTCCTCCCACACCCGAGTTTTTGCTTCAGCCACTGCCCGAGCCGCATTCCGCTTGGCCTGTCGATACCTGTCGGCTGCCTCCGGAGTCCCACAGGCTAACCAAGCCCGATAGGACTCCTTCTTCAGCCTAGTGGCTCCCTTCACCTCTGGTGTCCACCATTTGGTTCGGGGATTACCACCACGGCAGGCACCAACCACCTTGCGGCCGCAGCTCAATGCAGCAGCTTCGGCAATGGAGACGCTGAACATGGTCCATTCGGACTCAATGTCCCCAGTCTCCCTCGGAATGCTGTTGAAGCTCTGCCGGAGGTGTGCGTTGAAGATCTCGCGGACTGGGGCCTCTGCTAGACGTTCCCAGCACACCCTCACTACGCGTTTAGGTGCACCAGGTCTGTCCAGCGTCCTCCCCCGCCACCTGATCCAACTCACCACCAGGTGGTGATCAGTTGACAGCTCAGCCCCTCTCTTTACCCGAGTGTCCAGAACATATGGTCGCAGGTCTGCTGATACGATTACAAAATCGATCATCGACCTACGGCCTAGAGCATCCTGGTGCCACGTGCGCTTATGGACACTCTTATGTTCGAACAGGGTGTTCGTTATGGCCAAACTGTGATTAGCACAGAAGTCCAATAACAGAGCACCGCTCGGGTTCAGATCAGGGAGGCCGTTCCTCCCAATCACGCCCCTCCAGGTCTCGCTGTCGTTACCTACGTGAGCATTGAAGTCTCCCAGCAGGACAACAGAGTCTCCAGGTGGAGCACCCTCCAGCCCCCCCCCCCCCCCCCCCGGGACTCTAAGAAGGCTGGGTACTCTGAACTGCCACTCGGCGCATAAGCGCAGATGACAGTCAGGACCCGTTCCCCGACCCTAAGGCGCAGGGAACAAACCCTCTCGTCCACCGAGAAAAACCCCAACGTACCGGCAGCAAGCCGAGGGGATATTAGGATACCCACCCCAGCCCGCCGCCTCTCACCAAGGGCAACTCCAGACTGAGACAGAGTCCAGCCCCTCTCCAGGAGACTGGTTCCAGAGCCCAAGCCATGTGTAGAGGTGAGCCCGACTATATCTAGCCGGTACCTCTCAACCTCACGCACTAACTCAGGCTCCTTCCCCACCAGAGAGGTGACATTCCATGTCCCTATTGCCAGTCTTGGCAGCCGGGGGTCAGTCCGCCAGGGCCTCCGCTCCTGGCCGCCACCCGGCACACAATGCACCCGACCCCTATAATAAGAGTAATATTAAAACTAACTAGCTGCCGCCATTGTTGGAAACTGGAATTGCCTGAGCCGCGCTATGAATTCTGGGATAGGTTGGGCCACGAAGTATACACCGGACCCCTCTTTCAAATCTGGGGACATGAAGGGCGCATTTGTCGGAGTCTTCAAATTTGGACAGTCTTCGTTGTGTCGCTGTAACGTAATCGGCCTACTAATGCGGGCACAGGAGGATGCAGTTCCTGAATTTGGACACAGCTACGATACCGGACACAGCTGCTTCTTCTTCGGGGTTTAACGCCAGCTGGCATCCTTGTACATGCAGTGCTGCCATCTTCTGTTTGTCCGTTATTACACTCTTAAATCCTACTACTTATTCCTGCGTCTTTTGGGATCTTGCAAAGCTTCAAACGATGCGTCGACTGTTAAATCAGTCGTCGACGATTTTGATAGTTGACGTAATCATGACTAGTCAACATTCACACGTATTCACATTCCAATCGATGCAACATGGGGTCAGTATCATGCCTCGACCTCCTGAGCTACAGCTACCCCGCAGCCCAGAAGGTAAAACTGTTACCTGCTAAAAAACAAACAAACCCTGAAGCCGTGAACAAACTCATCTTAGCCAAAAACACCTGCAGGCTGTAAAAGTAAAGCTGAGCTTCATTCATGTAACAGGAATCGTTGAGGAAATTTAGAGCATTAAATAAAAGAAGTCAACTGATAGTTATCTTTTGAGAGTTTTATTTTTGCAAGAAGGAATTCAGTCACACACGTGTGCACAACCAAACAGTTTGCCATGTTTTGTTTTGTTTTTGTTTGTTTTTTAAAGCAATGTAGGGATGGACACAGGAGACAGGTCGAACCAAGCACACATAAGAATGACAACAATAACAAAACACATCAGAGGACTGATGGCCTCATCAGTGACAACAATGAGGCCGCCTACAGGGAGGAGGTGGATCGTCTGGCTGAGTGGTGCGACACAAACAACCTGCTGCTTAACACCGAGAAGACCAAGGAGCTCATCGTGGACTACAGGAGGAATGCTGACCCACATCCACCCATCCACATTAAGGGGACGGCTGTGGAGCGTGTGAGCAGCTTCAAGTTCCTGGGAGTCCACATCTCCGAGGATCTCACCTGGACGACCAACTGCTCGAAGCTGGTCAAGAAGGCTCACCAGCGCCTCTTCTTCTTGAGGACTCTGAGGAAGAACCACCTGTCCTAAGACATCCTGGTGAACTTCTATCGCTGCACCATCGAGAGCATCCTGACCAACTGTATAACAGTCTGGTACGGGAACTGCTCTGCCTCGGACCGGAAGGCGTTGCAGAGGGTCGTGAAAACTGCCCAGCGCATCGCCGGAGCACCACTTCCTGCCATAAAAGACATCTACAGGAAGCGGTGTCTGAAAAGGGCTGGGAAAATCATCAAAGACCCCAGTCACCCATCACATGGACTCTTCACCCTCCTGCCCTCTGGGAGGCGCCACAGGAGCCTCCGGACTAAGACCTCCAGGTACCGGAACAGCTTCTTCCCCACAGCTGTCAGACTCCTGAACTCTGCCTCCTGACATCTGACCCACGTTAAACTCATGGACTGAACATACACACACCCACAATGCGACAACTGTACCCTCAAACACACAATAATAACATGGACTGAACCACCACTCACAACCACTAGCACTTTATATAGCCTCTGTAGAAACTATCTACACCCTCACTTATCTTAACTGCACTACTGTATAGCTCTGTGTAAATAATCATTCTGTACATACGATAATTTTTAATCCTACAACTGTTTACAACTTGCATAGTTCCCATTTCTGTATAGCTGTATATCTCAGATTCTGTAAAGTTATTTATTTCATATTCTGTATAGTTTTTCATATTTATATCCTGTTCATAGCCTGTACATAGCTTGTACTCACTACAGCCTGTACATACTTATAGTTATAGAATATTCACAACATACTTCATACCGTGTACATTATAACATACCATAATAGACCCATTTCTGTAATATACTCACATATCTATTAGGGGTGCAACGATATTCGTATCGATATTGAACCGTTCGATACAGTGCTTTCGGTTCGGTACGCATATGTATCGAACAATACAACATTTGTAATTTATTTTATCAACTTTCCTTCTGACGATGCTGTCTGTGTTGAGCGCTCAGTGAATCTGCGTTCGACTACTCCGCCTAGGCTGCACTGTCGAGCGCAGATCCACTGAGCGCTCAACACAGACAGCATAGTCAGAAGGAAGAGCGCAGGGCACCTCCCCCACCCTCATTCAGATCTGGCGTTTGGAATTATTTTGGTTTTCATGTGACGTATGACCCTGAAGGTAAGCGCGTCATGGACTAAAGTAAAACAGTATGTTGGATGTGCCATGCAATGCTCAATTACATGGGTGGGAACTAGTGTGTTAGCGCAGTTAGCTCGTTAACGTGTTGGCCGTCTAGCCCCACGCACGGGGCGATCGGCGGTAGCTCGTTAACGGAGATTTGCCGTGTTGTGGCGTTAAGGTCATTTCAACGAGATTAACCTGAAAGCACTAGTGGGAACACAACGAATATGACTGCACATTTACACCGACATCATCCTAGTGCAAAGACAAAAACAACAAGCATGCTACTAACTTTAGCCGAGTCATTTAGACAGCTGTTAGTACATGATTCTCCTTATGCTGCTGAGAATATAGCCCGGAAGAAGCGGATAGTATAGCTTTTATTTTGGAAAGAGACATTTCTCTGTAATAAACTCTCTTTTCCAAAGATGCATGATTCCTCAATCAGATACAGGGCTTGCAATATCGCTAGCCTGACGTCCTGGGGCTAGCGATTTTTTTCAGTCGGGCTACCAAAATCTATCTCTTCCCTGCCCGTCGGGCTATTGTAGGAAGGAAAAATATATGTCAATGCTTTTGCATTCTTTCAGAAATGTAGCTGGGTAATTATGTCATTGGCATCGGTGAGCCACTGTCAATATGTGACATATTGAAATCGCGTTTGAATTTGCGCTTGTTTTTTTGCTTTCACTTTGCAATCGTGCAAACTGTGTATAGAGAGCGACAGCACTGATCTGTGAGTGATGATAATTTGTGCACCAATTCCTCTGACATCATCTTATTAATCGTTAGCTTACTATGCAAACATGACAAGTGAAATCTCCCGCAGCAAGCTAAATGATGAGCTAAATAACCAGGGCTGCACATAAGTGGTCCGCAGGTGCGCATTCGCTGTCAAAATAAAAAACACACACAAGGGTTAGGGTTAAATTTAAAAACTGTATTTTTGAGTTAAAATATATATTTATAATTTTAATAAATGACAAATTAAAAATGCATGAACATTTTTTTTGTATCGAAAAAATATCGAACCGTGACACCAAAGTATCGAACCGAACCGAACCGTGAATTTTGTGTATCGTTGCACCCCTAATATCTATATTATTGCTAATATATATTGTAATATATCTATATCACTAAAGCACTTCTGGATGGATGCAAACTGCATTTCGTTGCCCTGTACCTGTGCATGTGTAATGACAATAAAGTTGAATTCTATTCTATTCTATGTCAGACAAGCCTGTCACTCATGTCATCTCTGGTGTGGATGTGGCTCATGCACGTGTATTCTCAGGGACCTGTGGTACACCAGCACCTGAGCAGCATAAGTGCACACTCAAAGGTATCAGGTGCTGTTCTGTAGGGAACAGCTGGTGCTGATGGGATTCTCCTGCAGGAGCTGCCATGGATCCAGTTGGCCCTCTCACCAATTCTGACCGTGGTATTCATGATGAGTAGCCCTTAGGAGGGTCGCTGCCAGTGCTTCCTCCTGAGCAGTTTAGCCCCAATCACCGGGTTTTACATCACACATATGGTGGGAGACGACGGCATCTCTGACCATCAGGGAAACTCAGAAGCGTTGATTTCAGTGAAGTCCATCATGACATGGCCAAAGGGTTTTCAGGTTGTGTTTCCTGGGTTAGTAACACAAATCATGCAAGAACAACAACACTTATCTTCATGGGTAGATGATCCTATAGCCAGCATTCCTCCTTCTGATGGATGGTGCAGCGCAACAGTAGAAGCACATTTCCAACCATGACGCAAGTTGTTTGTTGGTAAGTGGTTTTGGTGTGCAGTTTAGCTTCAGTGTGTTTGGGAGACACAACTGTAGCCATAGCTGAAATCTGACGCCTCAGGAAATCTAAATGTAGAACAGAATTAAACTCACGGCTTATTGCTGAGCTTGTGTGTAAACTAAGGAGGAACTAGAGCGTAAGGAACTGATCAAACACACAACACTGAGGGATCGCAACAAGTGATGGAATAAAACAGGCTTAAATACACACCAGGGTCCACAGGTGAGCAGAGCTAAGACGCAAATCTGAACATATCTCCAACTCACCATTAGAAACATTACTTCTGTTTAGAAGGGTGAGCAAACACACTCTTAAATGTACATGGAGATATTTATGGACTTTATCAGGAGTATGAACTTCTCTGATGAGGACGTGGCCAAAAACGAGGCAGCTGATGAAGATGCTGCTGGAGAAATGAGGAAGAAAATATTAACCTGGATATGATGTGTAATTGATTTTGCTGTTTTTTGTGTGTGTTATGATCACAACTATCCGTTTCTGTTAATTGTTCTTTTTGATCAATGAAAAGATGATTAACATATAATTAATTAAAAAATGCAAACCCTACACACAGATGTTTCAGGCTTTATTTGGAAAATATATCATGAGAGCGATACAGCACTGAATAGGCAGGACCCTGCTTTGTACTCAGATTAAAAAAAATGACCTAAACAGAAGAAAGGTAAAAAATAGATTCAATCAACATCCAAAACACTTTAAATAAAAAGGATACAGTGATTAAAGTATTCAAGTCAGGCTGCGATGGGTGTAGAGACAATGTGAGCCTGCACAACGAAGGGAGAGGCGCTTCAACGAACGTCTGTCTCCAATCAAATCTGTCAGTCACAGCTTTGCATACATACACTGTGCACTTTGCATTTCATCAACCGTGACACTGGCCAAAAACAAACAAAAAACACTGTAAACCTTCACTTCTGCTGTATCACCACTGGCCTCATGTGTAATTCTACAGTACATCAATAGGATCATAACATGATAATATAAGGACAACACGTTTACACAAAGCACAATTAGGGATGTGAAGTGGTGCTGATTCTCATCATAACTTAATCCCACAATCTGCAGCTTTTCCATCATTCAAGGCTCCAGATGCACAGACCAGCTGGTGCTTCAGTTCAGCCAACCTATCAGGGAACACTGCTGCTGTATTTGCAGTGTTGCTATGGATAACATCATGTGAGAAAGCAGTCGATTAAAAATAAGTTAAATGAATGTGCATAAAACCATCAGAGAGGAGCCGGGCGTTGTGTTGAGACTGCAGAACTGCATTTCTGGAAATCGTCCTTCATACAGACACATCAGTGATGTTTAAAGCCACGAGGAGCAAGTTCCAACTTTCTGAAGTGACCCTATCATGTGGGCATCAAGAATGGGTCCAAAAACCTGTGCTCAGCAGGAATGATCATGAGAACAGTTTGTGTGAACATGGGAAAGTTAACAACGCAGCTCCTTTCCCGAGACAGGCACATCGAGCCAACGTTAGCAGAAACGAATGCCCCCGTTATCCTCGCTGTGTCACGCACCAATTATGACATCACGTGTCACGTGACAGAATCTTTGCGGCACTTTGGCCAGCCGTGCACCTCTTGCTTTTTGTAACTTTGTGCACTGCGCCTGCTGCAGCTGGGATCGGGTCGCTTTGAACCGCCATTTGAATCAT
This sequence comes from Rhamphochromis longiceps, assembly GCF_057381845.1. Taxonomy (NCBI): domain Eukaryota; kingdom Metazoa; phylum Chordata; class Actinopteri; order Cichliformes; family Cichlidae; genus Rhamphochromis; species Rhamphochromis longiceps. Next base: position 1,024,956 of record NC_140560.1, on the reverse strand, counting down.
ATTCCAGTACAGAAACTGAGATGTTGGATCAGGTAGAAAAAAAACAAGTGTGGAAAAAAACTTTGCAATAAAACACTCGATGAAGTCTTGGCTTCTGGTTTTGAAATACAACTGACTGTGAGACAAGGCTGTGGCGGCGAGTGAAGCGACCACTGCGGCGGATGTACTGGCCCTTAATACAGAGCTCAAGTAAGAAGGAGAACGTTTGGTCTGGTTCCAAACACTTCTAAGCTTTGGAACAACCACTGGTCATGTGGCTTGGAAAAAATTTTAAGTAGTAATTATTAAATGTAAGCTAATCTAGTGAGGTTTCGAAACACAGACAAAACCAATGATATGAGCTGTGTCCCAATTCCTAGGCTGCATCCTTCAAAGGACCCGTCCTTTGCAGTCTACGTGGGCCGGGTCCTCCAAAGACCGAGAAGGCCGTAAGTGCGAGGCTGTGAAATTGGACGGTCTAGCCTTTAGTTTTACGTCGCCGCGGTCTCGGTGGAGTTTAATAAACTCGGCCATCTGCTCCTTGCTATCTAAAATATGACAGGACACTGGAGTAAACTCTCGACTGTCTCACACTTTGACGTTTATTCAGCTGTGTGACAACTACAAATTTAATCTCAGCCAAACCGATTTACTCAGGAACAAATAAAACACAAAGCCAAACAATAACATTTTAAGTTATCTAAGCGACATATATATCATGTTTAACCTGAGTAGTCGGTTTTGAAAACAATGTGCCGGGAGTCCGGTGTTCTCACCGGCTCTAGTGACCCTTGACCTCCCGGTCAGCTATCGAGCTGGTGGGTAACAGACATCTCTGAAAACGTCGGAGCGCTTTTGCAAATATGTGGTGTCTTGATAAACCGAACTGATATTTGAAGTTTAAAAGGCTGCTTTCTCGCCTGAAAATATGCTAAAAGTTTATTTTGTGACCCAAAAAGAATAATAAGAGTAATATTAAAACTTAGTAGCGGCTGCCATTGTTGAAAACTGGAATTGGCTGGGCTATGAATTCTGGGATAGGTTGGGGCATGAAGGACACGCCCTTCAAATCCGGGGAAATGAAGGACCCATTTCCGGCTGCATTTGGACATATTCAGCCTTCAAATGCGGCCTCCGAAGGATGCGACATAGGTTTTGGGACACAGCTACAAAGATGTACCCAGGCTGGTTTTACCAAATGGAACCTGTAGTTTTTACTATATTCACAAAGTGATCAACATGAAGGTTTCTTGAAGTGTTAAGAGTCGATGCGCTCTCTTTTCATGAAACGTTGCTGGATGGTTGCATTGCTAAAGCTCACAGAACAGAGGCTAAACCCGGAGTTACATCATGATAGCAGTTCTCTATACAAGTCACACATTGCAAAAGAAAGGTTTTACCCTAAACAGACAGAAAAGTGTGGACATGTGCTCACGGATGTTTCATTGGTCTCATGTAAGATTGTTTTCTTCACTGGAAGAAGTGAATTTCAAGTTTGCTGAAAAGTGGAAATGCGACACCTGAGATTTTCCAGCCGTCACTGGTGTTTGTGGCAATGACGCCTCCTGCAGTACATCTGCACTTGTTTGGTTGACACTTCTGTCCATTGTGATGCCACGCTGTGGTTGGGCTCAAATAACGCAGCTGTCCTGATCCTCACCCTGTCCAACTGGACTGTCTTCTGGGGCCAAGTCCACCTCCAAAAAGTCGGCTTGGTCACTATTCTGAGATATTTTCACCTCTTCTGCATTCTCTTGGACTCTGCTCCCTCTTTGGCACGTTCTAGACTTGGCAGGGCCAACCAGAGCCAGACAGATGGCACTAAGACCTGTGCCTGCTGCACAGGAGTAGAAAGCAGCACCATAGTTGTCAGTGATGTCCACCAGCATACCTGGGGAAAAATTAGACAGCTGTTAAGACTTTATACCCAGAGATGTGTTAAATCAAACCGAAGAAGTAGGCGCTCATACCTCCCAGCGGTGGTCCAGCAAGTGCAGCAAAGCTCTGAATGAAAACATACACGCCCACAGATGACGGCATCTTCTCGATGCCCACGACATCTTCTTCAGCCAGCATGGGAATGTGCGTGGAGCCCACAGTGCCCATGATGAAGCCAAAGAAGCCGGAGCAGATTGCCAAACCCCAGAACTCCCACACGATAGTGAAGGCCACCAGAACCAAGCTCATCAGAACCACACACCCCAACAACACCAAGGTCTTTCTGAATCGGACTTTGTTTAGCACCACTCCGATGAGCAAGCGGCCGAAGATGTCAGCCACAGCCATCACAGACAGCATATAGGAGGCCATGGTGGATTCCACACCCCTGCTTTTGCTCAGTTCAATGATGTAGAGCTGTGGCGCAAAGAAGCCAAGAGTGGCGAATAGACCGAAAAGGGAGTAACAGATGAAGCCAGGGTCTTTAAGGACTGAGAAGTCCAGAAGTTTGGAACCTGTGGAACTTACAGGGCCCCTATCTAGCTCTGCCAGTTCCCCCTTGTCCTCACTGACTTGAGCAGAAGGAATGGACAGTGATATGTCCTCACCGTCTTTGTCCGGCACTTTGTCCTTCCACTCCATCAGAGCTTTGGTTTCTCCTTCTGCATTTCTCAGGTCTACATTTGAGGCAGACAGGGAGGTGACACCAGAGTCCTGTGAACCTTGGGAGATGTCCGAACTGATGGAGGATCTGGTTTGTTCATTTTCCAGCTCGTAAACAGCCTGCATCTCTTTCACGGAGAGCGTCTCGTCATCATGTTTCTTTAAAGGTTCTTCCTCGATGACGATTGGACGAAGGAGAACCCCACAGCCAATCACAGATGCTTGAATTATACCTAGAATCACTAGACAGAAGCGCCAGCCAATATGCTCCTTCAGTGTAGTGAAAGCTGTGGAAAAATGGGAGGTACGAGGAGAAGAACAATCAGAATATAGGTCACAAGCCATTTCTGATGTAAAGGCTCTTTTATCACTTACCTGGGGCAAATACAAACATAGCAACAGATTCTCCTGAAGAAGCCATCGAGGTGACGAGCGCTCGCCGTCCAGAAAAGTACTGGGCTAGGATGGTGATAGTGGGGAGGAAGCTGAGGCAGTAGCCAAGGCCTGTAAAGAAAGGAGAAGAGAAAAAGGGGACATGACAGCCACTGGTCCGCATGGTAGAACACTGCTAGGGGGGTGGGTCAAAGATTCAGGGTGTCAGGCCACTCCTTTGTCAAAGATGGTAGGCTGCTTGTGATGACTCGGGTTTGCTACAGCTGCTGCTGAAAGACAAAAGGCATGTAAAGACAAAAAAAGCTGGAGTCCACTTCACAGGCCAACATGGTCATTAGGGTGGGAGAGCTAGCAGTGCTTTCTGTCCAAGAAAAAAGCAAGTTAATGTGCCTTGATGACATTTCACTCCACCAACTGGTTCGTCATTCAATCTGTCACTTTGGTTAAGTCAATTTACTGCTCTGTCTTCAGCTGCTTCAGTTTTATTACACCTGATCCCAAAGTACAATTTGTGTTTTGGGAACTATTTTACTTTCCTGTTCTGCTCTGTTCTGTCAGTCCTGGACAGCTAAGACATCAGAGTAGACCTGACTGGATGGTGTTTGGGAGAGGCCGTTCACCTCTCACTCATTGCACAGTTGTGGAAGAAATACATTGTAGCAGATTTTGTTGCTCACACTGCTAGGAGTCCCTTTAGATCAAGTCAAAGAATTCACAGGGTGTTAAATAAGACAAACACATCTGCAAAAGTAAAGCTCAGTAAACGGCACACTGTGGTGACAAAAACAGACACAGAGGTGTGGAAAAGCTTGTGTCTTTTTAGTACCTGCTACAATCCCAGTGGTAATGTACATCTCAGTGACGGAGCTGGTAAAGGCAGAGGTGATAGTTCCCAGGCTAATAAGGAAGCCTCCCGTCATGACCACAGGTCGATAGCCAAAGCGGTTGCTCAGCATTGTCGACAGCGGAGCTGAGGATGAAAATCACAACAGCAATGTATTGTTATGTATTGTGATACGCATCATAGGCAAAGTCTAATACCAGGAGGGGGCCAAGAATTGATCCTTCCTGATATGGAGTCCATACAGGGCTGGACTGGGACAAAAGTCAAAGTCAAAGTCAAAGTCAACTTTATTTGTCGATTCTTCCACATGTACAGGACATACGGAGAATAGAAATTGCGTTACTCTTCAATCCCTAGATAAATAGCAAATGAACATTTAAATATATTTAAATATAAAAGTGATTTAAAAAATGCAAGTAAAATAATTAAAAAGTAAAAATTTAAATAAATACAATTTTACATATAACAAGAAAGCTATACAATATACAATATAATGGGTAAGTGACATTGAGTGTAAACCAGGCAGAGTAGTGCAAATAGGCAAATAGTGCAAATGGAGATTTAGTAATGTACGGTAAGAGAAAGTGTAACAACAAAGTCTTATGAGGTAATGGCAGTCCAATGCTCCACAAAGTGACTGGTAACTGGTGCAGGCCAGTGAGTGAGTCAGAGTGTGTGTGTGTGTGTGTGTGTGACAGAGTTCAGTGAGACCGTGGAGGAGAGAGGGGAGAGGGGGCAGAATCGGGAGGGAGTTAAGCTTCCTGACAGCCTGATGGATGAAGCTGTCCTTCAGCCTGCTGGTCCTGGCCTGGAGACTCCGCAGTCTCCTCCCCGACGGCAGCAGCTTGAAGAAGCTTTGCATTGGGTGTGTGGGATCAGCCGCTATGCAAAGGGCTTTTTTAGTGAGACGGGTGCTGTAAATGTCCTGGAGGGAGGGGAGAGAGACACCAATGATCCTCTCTGCAGCTCTCACTATGCGTTGGAGGGTTCTATGACAGGACGCATTGCAGGCTCCAAACCACACAGTGATGCAGCTCGACAGGATGCTCTCGATGGTGCCTCTGTAGAAATCAGCCCGGGCATTTTGACTAATGACCGGCCCACCATGGTATTATAGGAAAAGCCATAAAGCCTTTATAATAAACTTAAACCTACACCATCCTCCTTATTCTGGTATTCTAAACAGTAGTTAGCAAAAATATAAAACAACCTAATTTATAATTACATATACCTGGATTGTGGTGAAATGGAAATGGAAAGAGTTTATATTAATCTTTGCTCGTAGTGCCCCATAGAAAGCTTTCCAAAGAGCTCTGGGCCTTTCTCAGAAATTATATCTACTGAAAGTCTGTTACTGAGAAAGACATGTTGGACCAATACATGAGCTCTGGCAACACTTTGCTAGACCCGCCCCTGCACAGTTACCAGCTGTCAGCTGCTTAGAAAAGGATCCTGGTGTTATTTGTCTCTCAGAAACAGTTCATAACTTTAACTCATCCATGTCACCTAAAAGGTAAACCTGTTTCTCCATCACCTGTTCAGCTCTGATGATCCAGTAAGGACATCTCCTGGTTTCATCTTCATGTTTCCCTCTCACCACATATCCAAACTGACATCATGACCAGCAGCTTTACAGCTGTGGCTCCAGCAAACATCAGCTGATACTAGAAATTAATATTAAATAAATTCTAACAACAGCTGATCAAACGTGCTGCTGTTGTTTAGCGCGACATCCGCTGGTTTCCTGTTTCTGGCGCAAAGTGAGCGATAAACAAACGAGAGAGACGATCAGCTGATCACTGATCAGCTTCATGATTGAATTAGCAACTTTCTAGCTGAAGTAGTATGGGACAAATCGTGTTCCTTTTCACCTCAACTTTAGTTCGACCTCCTCGGCTGTAATTGGTCCAGCCCAGAGTTGATCATGACCAACTGGCCAATCCACCACCGTTCATTTATACCGTAAAAAATGAGAAAAAGAAATAAAACCCCATCGGCCCATAAAAACGACAAATCAAGAGCGGCCCATCGGGCAAATGTATGCCCGATGGCCAGTCCAGCCCTGAGTCCATATCTCCATCATCTATAATCTGAACAACACAAGGGCCATTTTTCCAATCTATCTAGATATTATTTGTATAATAGTATTAAAGCATTCGTTAGTTCTGCAACTGGCTGGCCAAGGTGTGCCCTGCCTCTTGCCCTGTGTTTGCTGGGACACGCTTTGTAAAGGTTTAAGAAACAGGAAGGTTAGGAAATGGGCCCTGACACTACCTCCTGGCTTTGTCTTACATTCAATTTGTCTGCATGCACAAAGTCTCTTAAAAACTTAAAGAGTGCAGGAGAAGAGACTGACCAGAGAAGGCGAAAACGAAGACACAGATGGAAATGACCCACGACACACGGCTGTTGCTCTCCCCAAACTCTTCCATCAGATCCTGGAGGAAGACACCCAGGCTCTTGATGACCCCATAGGTGCAGACCTCCACTAGGAAAAAAGCCAGAGCCACAACCCAGCCCCAACCACCATCGGGGACCTCTGGGTAAATGTTTGGACCCAGACAACTTTGGACATTGGGTATCTTCATTGCTAAACCAAGTCACCTGCAGGAAGAGATGGAAAAAACAGTTATAATTGGAGGTCAAAGGTGAATTTGCTGATTTTGGGCCATTTGGCAGCAGCAGGACTTCAGCAGAAGCAGAGATGTTTTAAATAAAAACAGCCCTTTGCTGCTGCTGAGCACCAAGTCGGGCACATTTAACAGAAATAGCACTGGTTAATAAAGAAGAACCAATACTTTGACCGTAAAGTAACTAGTCCATTTAACATAAGCCCACTCCATATACCTCAGTGAAACCACTTCCTTTGTCAGATGTACTACACAAAGAGAATAAGAGATAACAAATTTAATTACTCACTACACACAAATCCAACCAATCTTACTGTACCCGCTTGATTTCACTGGAATAAAGAAATTTAAATATTAAACTACAATTTTGTAAAAATGCTGAATCTCTGCTTTTGCATTGTTTAGAAGACAAACTAAGGTGGTCACTTATTTTTAAATTGGCTCTTTACTGTAAAAGCCAGGGTAAGACTCGAGTGGGTTGAGTTTAGAACAGCCTGTGCGATGCATGTCTTTCATGTTGACACACTCTTATTCCATTCTTTGCACACTTAAAAATCAAACCAGGAGTGTTTTCAGGCAGCATTTTGTCTGCACAAGGTCTTTTACCCTGAAAGTTAACTCCCTCATCTGCTTTGTGCAACTCTGATGCACATCTAACAAACTCACACTGAAATCACAAGTTAAAAAGTTAAAATAAACATTTTTAACTAATAAAACTGATTTTTAATGTCACAAATTTAATACACCATTTTCTTATACAACTACAGATGTTTTGGTTCACGGGTATTAAAAATATAGTTATCTCTAATTAACTGCCAATTTAACAATGTTTGGTCTGTTTAACAGTGTGAATATATTAAGTCCTAGCATGAAAACTGCAACTCAAGTCTACACTACTCGATGCAGAAACTATCTGCATTTATTCTTTAACCTGAAAATCTTCAAGCAACAAACTTTGATTTAAAGTAAAGTCAACTTTTCCTTAAAAACACGAAGCTTTCCAGGTTTGAGAACAACTACACTTGTAATACCATTAACAATGTAACAAACAAACGAATGTGTCAGTCATGAAATTAACCCTTAGATGAGCCTGAAAATCCACCTTTCCCAAAACTGATGTAAAGATATTATTTATTAATATTCTTTCCCACAGCCTGAAATATACATAGCTAAAATGAATTATGATTCTTTATATTTGAACCCTTTCCAGTATATCTACGTAACACCACTGGTTTTTATGGAGAACAAAACTAAAAAGTTTTCTTCAATGATCGGTAGCAACATTGATTTTCAGGCATTATTATTTTTTCTGTAACGTCAGATTTAAAAAGAAAAAAGTCTCACTTGATGTCCTAAAAACAGAAATGGCAGCTTAGAAAATCATTCTGGTTCAACACTACTATGCTTAAGTACAACACTGAGGTGCATACACATCACAGATCTGCTGGAAACTGACAACAATGTAACATATTGTTTGTTTAAATAGTTTAACCTGTTACTGTGTTGGAGCAACTGTAACCCACATCATTTCCTTAGGGATTAATAAAGTATTGTGATGATATGGTAGTACTGTGGGAGCATGTGATCAGAATTTCTCACCATCTTTGAATCATTAATAAAATAATCAGAACACCGAGAATGACAGGATGGTTCCGACCTTAAACAAGTATTAGTGTACAGATTATTAGACACACACTAAATATGGACAGTAGAATAATGAAAGCTGCCTCTGCCAACTTTAAAAGTAAAATGCTACACAGTATGAAAAAGATACGGCCTAAATACTGACGCGGTATCCGTGAGGGCTGCCTGTGTTCGACATATCCGCAGTGCAGAGGAAGGATGATGTCAATATATCGCGTCCGTGGGCTTTCTTACCCACTAAAACACAGCGCAGAAGTTATTTCTTGACTCCTGCTGCTATTAACTGTGAAAGGTTTCTAATAATGTCGCTTCATTCGAGTCTTGAAGTGATTTCTGTGCGCCTTTGATAGAATAATAAATACGTCAGTAAAGTATAGTTCAGATAATAAACCTTAGAAAATGTTAACATTAGGCGCTACCGCTGTACCGCACCTCTCAGCACCCGAGGCTCGACAGCATCCTACCGCCGGACGGACCAACGTAGGTCGGACTTACCTCCAGAGCAGTGAGGGAGGACAGCCGTGTGATGGAGCAAAGTTCTCCTATCTCATGATCATTATAGTGGATCTGTGCGGTTCGGGGCTGTCTGGACGAACACTGGGCGGAACCTGTCTCAGACTGTAATATCTACGTATTGCAAACAATATGTGAAGAATGAAAGTGGTCCGGCTTAGACACAAAGGCGTCCAGGCTCAGGGAGCTGCACTTTTTGTCTTCAGCGGATGATTTCCTGCCTGCTTTGGCAGCTCTTTACCGGCTCAAGCCGGTATTCAAACGCGGGCGCGCAGGTCTGGACTTCGTGAACGCGCAAGGTTCCTCGTGCAACATAACTGACGACACAGAACGTCGCGTAGTGCCTGCAGACCGGCGCCGCGCCCGGTACCGTGAAAAACAACGCTGCAGACTGAGCTAATTGTTCCTAGTGGATGAGGTGCGTTGGAGGGTACGTTTGAGATTCACAGCCATAAATAAATCACCACGAAACACGAGCCCACGGTCAGTGTTTATCGGTTTAACACTCCACATCTAGCAAGTCATCAACAGCGCTGCACATGAAGGGCTTTTAAATGGCGCGTACTCTCACATAAAGCTTCCCTCGTGTGACACACACGCTTTTTATCGCACATCCCTGCGAATCATGGCGCGCGCTACAAGCCCACGAAGCGCGCGGCTGCCACAAACAGGTTTATTCCAGTTGGGAGGAGGTTTGTACCAGTCGGGCTGGAGGTGTGTGTGTGTGTGTGTGTGTGTGTGTGTGTGTGTGTGTGTGTGTGTGTGTTGGTTTTCCGAATAAGACAGTCGTGTTATAATGTATATGGTCAACAAACTGAGGCAAATAGAAGAAATACGAGCATCAGAGGACCGAAAGGCTTCTTCCCACACGTGTTTGTTTCTTCACCATTAACTCAGCACCACGAGCTTAGAACATTTATAGATTACTACAATAACTACAAACCTGTTCGACTCTTAATCAGTAGAAGGGACGCAGCTTTCTAGTTCAATAGATATTTGATAAATAGTCCTCATTTAGTTAGTAATGCATAAATGTTGCACGCCTCTGACCGACCCACAAACTGTGGTTGGTACTGGTGGAAGCATAAAAGACAAAGAGAACATCCTGATATTTTTAATCATTCGGTTTTTTCCACTACTCAAGTAAAACTTGAATAATGAAAAAGTAAAACTGCTGTGAAAAAACTGCCAAGCAGTTCCAAGATACACTAGATATTTTTAGTTATGATTTAACCACTCACATTTCAGGATGGTTGATGAGTATCAGCATTATTTTTGCCGGTTATTTGTTATAAATAATGAACAACTCACCTTTCTTTTAGCTGTGACAAATCCTTTGACTTATTTGAAAGAGGTGCCCTGACCTGAAATACTTTTATGTGTGATACAGAGGTGTGGAAAGACAAGGTCCAGCCCTAAAATCTGATAGGACACCCCAGACAAAGCCAACCCTGCTCCAAGAAAAATAGATTCCCACAGAAGGATTTGAAGGAAACATGTTGTCACCCAAACTCTTTTACCACAAAGAGGACATTTGGAAAGAAGCAGATAATATTTGTCTTCACTGATAATGTATGTTACAGTGATAATGTTACAAATAATCATCTTTACTGGGGAAAAAACTGAAAAAAAAATTAAAAAATGGGGAAATGACAGCTAAAGAAACCAACAACATGCGCTTACAAAACTAAATAGAACAAATATCATTAGGAAATGTTTTTGTCTATGTCAGTTTGGTTGAATTTGTCAAAACAGCCTACCTGATGAGGCCTTGGTTGAGTATCTAGATGTCTACATGAGCAGGAGTTAACTGCCTTTTGTTTTACCTCATATTGTTGTGTTGTCCTTATTAAACATTTATCGAGGGCCACTACCGCTCACCATCAACAAAGCACCAAACAGAACGTTGGTGGCTTGATTGATCATTGATTTTCAGTAAATTCAGTTCTATTCCTAACACAGTTGCTTAAAGGCGCTTTATACTGTAAGGTAAAGCCCTGACAATAATACAGAAATGTCCTAGGACAATATACTGAAACCCAAAATGCACCTACTGTAGTGTGATAGTGACAGAAAGTGCTCAAAGGCACAGTGTATTTAGTCTGTTTTTCTCCAAAACACCGTCGTTGCCTTATTTCCTCTCTTGATTTCCACATCACTTACTGGCTCCTGAGTTTCTTTGTCCCTCCACTGTAAAATTTGTCCCTCATGAATACCCCGCCACAATAAAAGGATCTTCATGGAAGCAGTTCATTGCAAGATGACAATGTTCCATACATGAAGCACAAGCACTCAATGGATATTTTGATCAGGAGCCATGTGAATGAAATGATATGGACTTCAGTCACTTACAGGTTAGACAACTACTATCATTAAAACAGCAAACATGGGGATATCTTTTAGAAGAATGGTGGTCAAACTCAAGACCTGGGAAACTGATGCCAGGACATACTGAAGCTGCTCTTATGGCATTTTTTCCCCACACTCCTTACACTGAACATTGATTTTGCGGTCTATCACCTGTGGTGTGCAATGTGTAGTTTGTCACTACTGTAATTCTAATGTCACGTTGGAATTACTTTTCATGTCTATGCAGCAGTCCTGTGTGTGGTGTTCACTGTAGGTCTGTTAAAACGTCTAATTAGCTTAATAAACCAGTCAAATGTTAAATATCCTTCCAGGTATACAGAACTAGCTCTGCCTCCTTTGGTATTTTTCTACATTTATGTCTTTTTCTTTCTTCCACATGAACTGTCAAGACCAAACAGGGAATAATCTTTAATTCAAAACTGAGGATCATCTATACTGAAAACAACTGAAAGCTCTTAGTGCCCTCTGTATTTGTGACGTTATATTCAGAAAGGATTGTGCTGGTGTGCGTTTCACTTCCAAACGGGGCAATCACGTAACATAAGCCTGAAGTCCAACGTGATTATGTTTCTGATTAGAGAAGTTGCATAACTGTTCATGCGTCACTGATGTCAGTGATTAGAGATCATTTTATATTAGTATATTTCAAAGTGTGACTTTTTTAAAGATTCAAGTCAACTTGATTCATCCTGAGAAAATGTAAATTGGGTTGTACAGTTTCTACACACTGGGTCTAAAACATCAGCTAAAATCAAAATGAAGCAGCTTAGAAAGAAGGCAACTGGACTTTAAGTTCATGTCAACAAGCTTGAAGAAGTCCAGTCGCCTGGACATTACTTGGACTTGCCCACTGGTAACGGGTAGTTCGAATGGTTATCCTAAAGCTAGAGTTGCTTAAGGTTGAATAACTTCAAGGCTGTACTGAGAAAATATGTAGACTTGCTGTAGAACAATCCACACGGATGGACTGGTAATCATCTGGCACAGCTGGCGAGGGCCGATGGGGCAATACAACTCTTTTTTTTCAATATAATTACACGGGCTGTGGGCCAGGTTGACTGGACGCTGCAGCACTGGCAGCAGTCCTTATTTTCATTACTGACACTCAAACACAACCAGCCCTTCCCCTACCTTCACTGTGTGCTCATGCAGTTTACTGTCGAAGAAGTGGTTGATAAAGATGGATAAACAACGAAAAGCTGACTAGACGCTAGAAAGACATGCAGCAAAATGTGTCAAATTAACCAACACGTTAGCTGTCGGCTGCTGCACCAGCACCAAGTAGTAAAATTAGGAGCATTATTCCTTCTAAAGCATCTTTTTTAAAGAGAAAATAATGTGATTATTTTACTTCCTGTTTTTTGAACTGGACCGTCTGCACTGTGTATGACTGATCACAGTGTGCTGTACAAAAAATGCAGAGGCTGATTTATTTTTTTGTCCCAGTCCAGACCTTTGCGTACAGAAATGTGAACAGGACAGTACACCTCTAATGTTATCAGGACATGATAAAAAAAATCCAGATATTAAAATTCAGACAAAACTAGAACATGGATAACCACCAAGTGCTAAGAAACAATACTATACTCAAAGGATGAAACACTAAATAAATCATGAACCCACAAAACTCAGAACACTCGGTAATCAATCCAGAAACTATAACATTGTCACGGCCTGGAGGTTCAGCTGGTCGCTGATCAGCTGTTTCTCTCTCTCTCTCTGGTTCGCTCGCTCTCTCTCTTGCCAGGGCAGAACTCATTACGGGTTCGCGCCCTCGGAGGAGGAAACACCTGTGCCTCATCAGTGTGGATGGCATTTAAGCCAGGAAGCAACGGCTGTTCTTCGCTGGATCGTTGCGAGAATCACGTCAGTGAAAGTCGAGCGTCCAGCAAGTGTTTTTCCATGTAGTTGTGTGTTTGGAATCGAACGAGCGTTTCTTGGTGTGCAGACCCTCTGGACTGTTTCCCCTGGTGTTCCCTGAGTGACGAGTGTTCGAGTGGATTCGTGTTTGGATTGTTTGAAGAGAGACGAGAGTGTTCACCTGGATTTCCCCCGGAGCCCTGCCCCTCTCACCTTTGTATATACACTCATGGGACATTGTTCATTAATAAATTCTCTTGTGTGCATCAATCCCCGGAGTCCAGCGTGTGAGTCCACCTTGAACACCGTGACAAACATGCTGCTATATGCTAAATAAATAAGCACAAATGTGTGTTAGGTTTTGTTTTATACATGCATGGATCTCCAAAAGGTAAACTGTCATGGATCACGGCATAGTTCATTTATCCATGCAGTGTGGCAAAGAACTCGTGGCACTGTGGGAGTGTTATTGATATTGATTACAGCCTTTGACTTGTCTGTATATCAAATTCAAATTTTATTTGTCACGTACACAGTCATACACAGTACGATATGTAGTGAAATGCTTGGACAACTGCTCGTGACCTAAAGAAAACAAAAAAAGGAAAAGGCTATGAATAAGATAGGAAATAAATATGAAAAATTAAAAAGGGTAAATTTAACTAGGAAGGAATAAAATATAAATTAAGGTTAAAAATGAAATAACTGTACAACACAAATTAGAATGAAGGGTAAATTTAACTGGGAAGAATAAGATAAAATATATAAATTAAAGTTGAAAATAAAATAACTGTACAACAAAATACACAATACACAATATAGAACTATATAAGAATGTATGAAGAAATATAAATATAAATAAATATATACACAATAACAGCAGCTGTACAAGTATTAACTGGAAATGAAGAATATAGTGACCAGTGTTGTGCAAAACCAAAGTCCAGAAAGTCCAGTGTGTGTGTAAGAACCATATGTGTGGGTCAGTACTGTGTGGTGGTGTGATTGAGAGACCGTATCGCCTGCGGGAAGAAGCTCCTCCTCAGTCTCTCTGTGTTGGTCTTCAGGGAGCGGAATCGCTTTCCTGACCTCAACAGAGAGAACAGTCTGTTGTTGGGATGGCTGAGGTCCTTCACCATCTTCCTGGCCTTGGTCCAGCACCGCCTGCTGTAGATTGAGTGCAGGTCAGGGAGCTCGGAGTGGATGGTGCGCTCAGCTGACCGCACAACCCTCTGTAGAGCTCGTCTGTCCTGCATGGTGCTGTTCCCGAACCAGGTTAAGATGTTTCCCACCAGGATGCTCTCTATGGTGCACGAGTAAAAGTTCCTGAGCACCTTGGAGGGCAGTTGGAAGTCTCTCAAGCGTCTGAGGTGGTAGAGACGCTGTCGGGCCTTTTTCACCACGGTGTTGATGTGACAGGACCATGACAGGTCCTGCGTGATGTGAACTCCGAGGTATTTGAAGCTGTCCACTCTCTCCACTGGGCACTCGTTGATGACGGGGGTCTGGTAGTTCCTCTCCTGCTTAGTGCTGAAGTCCACTATCAGCTCCTTTGTCTTACTGACGTTTAGAAGGAGGTTGTTCCTCTGGCACCAGTTCTCCAGATTCCTAATCTCCTTCAGGTAGGCCGTCTCGTTGTTATCAGAGATCAGGCCCACCACGACGGTGTCGTCAGCAAACTTGATGATGGTGGTGGAGCTGGTAGTGGCCACACAGTCATATGTGTACAAAGAGTACAGCAGGGGGCTCAGAACACACCCCTGGGGGGCTCCAGTGCTGAGAGTGGTGGAGGCTGAGACATGTCCGCCCATCCTTACTGCCTGTGGTCTGCCAGTTAGGAAGTTGGAGATCCACTGACACATAGATGAGCTGAGTCCCAGATGTTCCAGCTTGGTGGTGAGTGTGGAGGGAATTATGGTGTTAAATGCAGAGCTGTAGTCTATGAAGAGCATTTTAACATAATTCCCCCTTCTAGTGTCCAAGTGAGTGAGTGATGTGTGGAGGAGATGAGAGATGGCATCGTCTGTGGAACGATTTGGACGGTAAGCGAACTGTAGTGGGTCCAGTGTGTCTGGTAGTGAAGAAATGATGAAGTCTCTGACCAGGCGTTCAAAGCACTTCATCACTACTGAGGTGAGGGCTACAGGGCGATAGTCATTGAGAGAAGCAGGGTGGGGTTTCTTCGGGACAGGAACAATGATGGACTCTTTGAAGCATGTGGGGATCACCGACTGAGATAAAGAGATGTTGAATATCTCAGTGAACACAGGAGCTAGCTGGTATGCGCAGTCTCTTAGGATACGACCTGGGATGCCGTCTGGTCCTGCTGCTTTCCTGGTGTTCACTCTCTTGAAGGCTCTCCTTACTTCATGCTCGGAGATGACGAGCACGTTTCCGGTGCTGGCAGTATCTTCCTGTCTGCAGCCGTTAGCGCCGCTAACACTAGCATCGTTGGAGACCTTAGCTGCAGCCTCAAAGCGAGCATAGAAAGTGTTCAGCTCGTCTGCCAAAGTCACGGCCGCGTTCGTCATACCGGTTGTTGGTGCTTTATAGTCCGTTATTGTCCTTAGTCCCCGCCACAGGCTCCTAGAGTCACTCTGTTGGAGTTGTGACTCTAGTTTCCTCCCGTAGCGCTGCTTTGCCTCTTTCACCGCCCTCCGCACATTATATGACGTTATATGACGCGGCTTTGTATATTGGCATTTGTGCTTCCCATCTTCCTCTTCACAATACCTCATAGGTCTTTGATGGCATTGAGGCCAGGTGAGTTGGCAGAACATTCATAAATACTTTTGGCACCATGGGCAGGTGCTAATCCTGCTGGCATCTCCATAAATCCTGTCAGCAGATGGAAGTGCTGACCAATCACTACCAACACAAGCAAATGACATAGGACTCCAAATCATCAGAAACGTCTCACTGGACTTCAAAGATCTTGGATTCCACTCTTTGTCCAGACTCTAAGGCATAGGTGTCAAACTCTGGCCCGCGGGCCAAATTTAGCCCGCGGCCTAATTACATTTGGCCCACGAAGCCATACCAAATTACTATTAGAGCTGGCCTACTGGTATTATACAGCTACTATTGTTTAGTATTAAGCTTTGCTTGTTCCATATTCAGTTTTTCAGCAAAACGTGTCCATAAGAAAAGATTCATTCTTATATCTGGAGGAATAAATATATTTAATAAATATTAATGTTAGCCCGCGACCTTGTTCCAGTTTTGAATTTTGGCCCACTGTGTATTTGAGTTTGACACCCCTGCTCTAAGGCCTTGATTTAAAAATGCACAGTAGTACAAAGTCTTGCTTATCTGTTTTTTCTGTTTGCTTTCATGTTCAGCTCTCTTCAAAACCATGAGTCCCATCGTGGCACCAATTAATCCACATAATACCATGTGAATACACATGGTAGTTTTCTAAACGAGACCTGTCCACCTTCACTAAAAATGTGCTCCCAAAAAGCAAACAGGCATTGGTTAATTCTCCACAGAGTAGCTCCACTGAGCTAATGAGTTTACCTTAGTGGGATAAGCCAGCTGTCAGATAAGCTTATCTGCTGATGCTTTAGGAGGTATGTTTTTAAATGTGTTTTTGATTTGACCCAGTCAGTTTTTGTGGTCTACTTTATACTCTATATTCTATATTTTCATTGTGTTCTTCATAAAAGGATAATTATTGCATGCTCTTTGGATTACACTGCTGCTGTTATCTAGAATAAAACTGACAAAGTGAGTTTTATTGCTATCATTCATCATCCTCAGATGACAGTTAAGGCAAGTCTGAAGTCCGTGACTTGTCATCTAAAGAACATTTCAAGCTCAAGTGTCAGTCATTACATGATCACACAGCCATTTTCAGAGGAGGCAACAACTCACAGGAGAAAACTTTTTCTAGTCGTCCAAACTAACAACAGGCCCTGTGGCAAACTCATGGTCTGGAATAACTGTCTTTCCTCGTTTGTTGACTGTGACCATAAAGGTACCTGTTTCTTTATAATCTCTCTCTGTTTGCTGTCTTCATACAGCTCTCTCCATTTCTCTCACTCTCTATTGTCCCCTCTCAGTCTTTGTGCTGTCGAATTAAGTATGTCAAGACATAATTTCAGACACCATCCCAAATGTGTCCTCAATCTGCAAACATATTTTAAGATGAAATCTTTAGAGCACAGACTGTCTGCAGGCTGGATTTAAAACATTACTAACACATACATACATACATACATACATGCATACATACTGTTATGGCCCGTCTAGGTGCGGCCAGACCACAACATAAAGGGTGATCCATCCCCGTCCAGCCCCAAGCAGCACGTCACACACTTAATATTTTGTGACAGTGATTTATTTACAATAAGTACAGTTAAACAAAGGAAGGGAGCATCATAACTTCAGGGTGAACCCAAGGCCAAAACAACAAACAAAAGTAACCTATCTCAGGAATAAACACAACTTACCTTCTCAAAAGAACTAAACCAAACAACAATCACTTTCCTCCCTGCCTAACAAAAACAGGAGAAAACTGATCAAACAAAAAGGCGGCCCACCCCTACATGCTCTTACATTAACCAACATGGTAACATAGTGACACAGTGAAGGGTCTGCTGGTTGGGTTGGGCTGAGGATGAATGAAGTGGCAGTCCCCGGCGCTCTCTTCTTATCCGCTGCCTCCCGGTCCTCAGCCAATCGGTGCGAGCCATCCACCCTGGATGCACCAACCACGGAGGAGCACCTGCACACTCAAATTTACATATGATTATGATCACAGTCGTAACATGCCCTTTCCCAAGAATTAACATTACCCCCAAAATGTTTCATTCAAGGAGAAAGCCTCTAGACAGAGTATCAGCCAACACATTCTCTTTCCCTTTCTTGTAATTGATCTCCAAGTTAAAATGTTGCAATAACAAGGACCAGCGCATAAGTCTTTGGTTGGAGTTGCACATTTGGGAAAGAAACACTAGTGGGTTGTGATCGATAAACACCTGCACAGGCAGCACACTTGACCCGACATAGACCTCAAAATGCAAGGAGTAAGGCAAGAGCCTCTTTTTCAATGGTGTTATAATGGGCCTGGTGTCTGGTAAATTTTTTTGAAAAGTAGCAGACGGGATGATCTACGCCGTGACCATCTTCCTGTAACAGAACAGCGCCTGCACCACACGAGCTGGCATCAACTTCTAGTTTAAAAGGGCGCTCAAAATTTGGCGCAGCTAGCACTGGTGCACTGCACAACAATGCTTTGGCAGATTCGAATGCCACCTGACACACTGGAGACTAAATAAAAGGCTTTAAGGGGCTAACAAGATCAGTTAGGGGACTAACCACATCAGAAAAATTTCTGCAAAACCCTCAATAAAAACCGGCCATTCCTAAAAAACGACGCAGAGCTCTTTTTGTCTGCGGGACAGGAAAATCAACAATGGCCTGTACTTTCGCAGCAACAGGGCGCACTTGCCCCTGTCCGACCTGTTTCCCTAAATAAATAATGGTGGCTTTACCAAACTCACACTTAGAGAGGTTTAATGTGAGAGAAGATTCACAAAAACATCTGAACACCTCAGAGAGCGTTTCCAGATGTTCTGACCATGTTGGAGAATAAATGACAATGTCATCCAAGTATGCCTCACAGTTCTTCACTCCAAACAATACCTTCTGCATCAGACGTTGAAATGTTGCAGGTGCGTTTCACAACCCGAAGGGCATTACAGTGTATTGGAGGAAATGATCTGGAGTTACAAACGCGGAGACTTCAGAAGCTCTGGGGGTTAACGGGACTTGCCAATACCCTTTTAACAGGTCTAATGTAGTGACGTATGTAGCTGAGCCGACACGATCAATGCAGTCCTCCATTCTGGGGAGAGGGAAAGAATCCGGTTTTGTGACTGCATTAACCTTTCTGAAATCGGTACAGAAACGTGGGGTGTCATCTGGTTTAGGCACCAAAATACAGGGTGAACTCCACACACTGTTACTGGGCTCAGCTAACCCATGTTTATCCAGGTATTCGACTTCCTGTTGCATTAAAATCTGCTTGGTTGGATTTACTCAATAAGCATGTTGCTTTATTGGCTTATCAACTTCCACAACGACATCATGAAAGAGCGCAGATGATCTGCTGAGGATGGTCAGAGAAAAGCAGCAAATTAGCTTCAATCAGCTCAAGGATATCTTTGCGGGCGGAATCTGACAGATGCGACAGAAACGATTCTAAGTTCTCTAACACTTCTGAGTTTCGCAAACGGGCCAACGGCATACAACTGCTCTTGTCAATCAAGTCATCATCTTGCAAAACATACAATGGTGGTGCCGAACACACAGAGACAGGCGCTACGGGAGAGGTTTTTTCAGCTGCCACATCCTCTCTGGAAACATAGCGTTTAAGCATGTTAATGTGGCAAACCCTCAGTTTTCTCTTTCATCAGGAGTTTTTATTGCATAGCTAGTGTCACTTGTCTTTTTGTCCACCTCATAAGGACCGGAAAACTGAGCATGGAGGTTAGACCCAACTAAAGGAAGAAACACCAGAACTTTTTCACCAGGAGCAAAATGTCGGACCACCATCTTTTTTATCTTTTTGTCATACTGGGCTTTCATGTTGCCTTGAGTTTGTTCCAAATTGTCATGGGCCAACTGACATGCACGGAAAAGACGCTCTCTAAAACTGCAAACATAATCTAACACGTTATGTTCGGCTTGCTGCGACTCGGATAATCACTTTTCTTTAAGTAGTCGCAGGGGACCCCGCACAGTGTGTCCAAAAACTAAGTCAGCCGGACTAAATCCAAGGGATTCCTGAGTGGTTTCTCTAACAGCAAAAAGCAAAAGTGGAAGTCCCTCATCCCATTCTTTACCGGATTCAAGGCAGTATTTGCGCAACATGGTGTTTAGGGTTTGATGAAATCGTTCCAGTGCACCTTGACTCTCTGGGTGATAAAGGCTGGACGTTTGACGTTTAATTTTTAACTCCTTCAAAACCTGGGCAAACACCTTTGACATAAAGTTTGTTCCCTGATCAGTTTGAACAACTCTGGGTAACCAAAGGTTGAAAAGAATTTTGTGAGGGCTTTCACAACGTTCTTTGCCTTTAATGTACGTAATGGAATTGCCTCTGGAAAACGAGTGGAAGCACACATTACCGTTAACATGTACTGGTGGCCTGATTTTGTTTTTGGCAACGGGCCCACACAGTCCAACAGAACTCTCTCAAACGGCTCACCCAGCGCTGGAATCGGGTGAAGAGGCGCATGCATGCATACATGCATACATGCATACATACATGCATACATACGTGCATACGTGCATACATGCATACATGCATACATACATGCATACATACATGTGTCAGGGTTCCTGGATCGGTGACCCAGTGTTTTCAGTTTTGTTCATGTTCAGTTTATTTTTCCACTTCCATGTTCTCACTTCCTGCTTTACCTGTGTCAGCTCGTCTTGTGTCATTAGCCAGATTATGTTCAGCTGTGTACTCACCGGTCTCCCCCACATCTCACGGTCAACAAATTTGGCGTTGTTAGCTAAACCTGCCTTCTGGGCCCTATTTCAGGAAGCCGGTTTAGAAAACTCAGAGTTAAAAATGATACTCAGGGTTGAGTAACCCCGAAC
The DNA here is from genome assembly GCF_057381845.1 of Rhamphochromis longiceps. NCBI lineage: Eukaryota > Metazoa > Chordata > Actinopteri > Cichliformes > Cichlidae > Rhamphochromis > Rhamphochromis longiceps. The sequence goes on along the minus strand of NC_140560.1, from coordinate 1,004,505 downwards.
TGTCCAACTCGGAATATTCGGTTTCAGAAAGGCTGATAACAATTAGTTCAGTCAACGCGGAGTTGCTTTAACCCCAAATTAAGCGCGCGCACGAGGATACATAAAGCCCTGATTAGTGGAGCACAGATTAAGCGAGTCACCATGGAGACGGAGGGAAAGAAGGCGCGGTCAATGTATCTTACAGCGCTTGAGGCCGAAATTCTGATGGCAGCATATGCCGATAACATGCAAATTTTGCGGAAAAAAAGTAACACAGCCTCAGCTGCAAAAGAAAGAGAGCATGCATGGCAAAACATAGCCGACAGAGTCAATGCGTGAGTGTTAATTTAAACATTGATCTAGGGATTTCCACCCATTCAACACGTTATTTCATTATATTTTATTTTTTATTTTATACATTTTATTTTGTGCTGTGATTTGAGCGCAGGTGCAACCCAACAGGCCCCAAACGTTCCTGGCAGCAAGTAAAAATGAAATATAAAAATATAGTCCAAACTAGAGATGGGCCGATCCGATATTACGTATCGGTATCGGTCCGATACTGACCTAAATTACTGGATCAGATATCGGAGAAAAATAAAAAATGTAATCCGATCCATTAAATATCACGAAAGCACCTCACAAAACTTGCAACACGCCGTAACTCACCTCAGAACGTTAGCACGTTGGAGCAGTATGCATCACGTGATAGAGCGGCTGTGGCATGCAGGACCTGTCGGTGGTCTGGATAGCATGTGGAGCTTCGCTAGCAACCCGGCATTTCATCTCCGACAAAGTTATCCCGAGAGAAGTAAAGCAAGTGTGTAAGTCCATCTCTGAATGTTTGTAAAGCATTCCTGCGTTAAGCTTAACGAGCGACTGCCTCTCGCTCTCCGGCTGCTACTTCAATCATGAAACTGCTTAAATCAGCTGATCGGCTTTTCTGTCGCGAGTCTGTCTCGTTTGTTTTTGGTCCACTTTGCACCAGAAAGAGGAAACCAGCGGCTGAACAACAGCAGCACGTTTAAGCTTGATAAGCTGTTGTTAGAATTTATTTATTATTAGTTTCTACTCCAGGATCTTTTTCTACGTAGCTGACGGCTGGTAACTGTGCAGGGGCGCATCTAGCAAAGTTTAGCCAGGGGGGCCGATAGGGCATTAACTGGGAAAAGGGGGCACAAAGACATACTTTTCTTTCTTATTCTCATTTAAAATGTCTAGCTTTTAATAAATAATTATCTGAATCTTACACCCAAAGTTTTAATTTGATGTAAAATGAATAGAAGTCAATTACTGTATATAGTAACTGTTAAGTCTAATATACCCTAGTAAGCTATAGTACTTTTTCCTTTGGGAAGGTACCATCTGTGCAGTCTGCAATTTTGTTGAAGAAAGATGTTGAATCTATTTAATATTTCTTGAAAAATAATTGATTTCTGTGCATTTTTTTCACACTGCATCAAATTAAGGTTGATTACGTCGATTAAGCATCATGAGGTGGCGCGTGAGGGGTGGTTCCCTATTTTTTATTTATTTATTTTTGTTGTTGCTGGGAGTTGGAACCCTATTAGTTAGGTTGCTTAATATTTACGCTAAGTACTCTTTAAAATACCAGAATAGGGAGGATGGTGTAGGTCTAAGTTTATTAAATTGATCAGTATTGCTGAACTATGAAATATTTTTTTTGTATACAGGTATAACAGAATAGCTTTAGTGTAGTTGTTGTTTTAAACTTGAGTATGAACTTGCAGACTTGCAAAATGCAGCAAGATATTTTAAAAAACAGTTTTGTTGATCAAAAAACACTATATCGGATTCATATCGGTATCGGCAGATATCCAAATTTATGATATCGGTATCGGACATAAAAAAGTGGTATCGTGCCATCTCTAGTCCAAACAGGTAAGGTGTAATTGTAGTATGAGCCATAGTGCTTGGTCTGTTTGTCCGATGTAAATCAATTGCAGTTAGAGGCTACATTAATTTCCCCTCTGTAAGCACTTATTGAAATTATCTGAGCACATTACAAGTACATATTTGCTTACTCTGTATGCTCAAATGTGACCCGTTATAGCCACTAGAAAAAAAGTGGAGGCCCGAAAAACAGGTGGGGGTCCTCCACCACCACCACTCACAGAGGCTGAGCAGTTGGCTTCCACATTTGTGATAATGTTGGCAGCATCACATATGATCTTCACAGTGCAGAGAACACAAATTAGCATCCATTACTATAATGAAATGATTTGTTAGTTTGAAATGCTACAGGGAACTATGTACCTGTACATTAATGCTGTGGAAAGACTTCCTGTTCACATAGTCTCCTTCATTTACTGAAGGAGCAATGATTGGAATGTGAGTGCCATCTCTACAGCCAATCACGCCTGGGAACCGTGAGAATAAATGTAAACTTTAAGTAGTAGTTCAAGTATCACCACACCATGAATTAAGTTTTGTTCATCCTGATACCTGCAATTTTGTGGCATCCCTCTTTGATAAATCTTGTGGGTCTATGACCGGGGAACACCACAGACGAGTACAGGAGACGTTTCAGTGCAACTGTAACATTCCTGACTGCCCGACAGACGGTAGCCTTGGAAACGTGCTCAGCGTCACCAATATTATACAGAAAGCTCCCGTTTGCAAAAAACCGAAGTGCAATACAAATAATATGTACAGAACTGAGAGAATGTCCGCGATGTGTCACATGAGCAATATTAGGCCTGAGGATGTTATTCAAATAAATTATAGATTGTGCTGAAAAACGTTCCTCTAGCCCTCGTGTTATGTTATTAGGAGCTGGGGTGTGTATGTGTGGTGTTTTGTGTTTGCTTTCCTTTTTCGGCACAGTCCGGTGGGGTGATGATTCACAGGATCCCGGCACACCTGCGGTGAATCAGGTGTCATCATCAGGAGTGTTTAAGGAGCTGCGTGGCCGACGCCTGGCGTCAGAGTATTGTCACTTCCACGAGTGGTTAAGTGTTTGTAAACTCTCAAGCTTGGAGCCAACGACCTGCCCATTATTCATGATTCATTTCCTTGCCTGATTTCCTTTCCATCAACCTGCCATACTGCCCGCCCCCCTGTCTGAGCCCCTGGAGATTGTCCCCGTCCTCGGTCAGAACGGAGATCTGTCTCACCCACCTGTACCACACTCCGCCTTCGCGTTACGTGCCTCCACCTCCGATTACGGGAAACCTCCACCCGTATTTCAGTTTATGCCAAGTAAGCTTTCCAACTCTCATTTATGCAAATGTTTTCACTGTTCTGTCCTCCTCACTTAGATTGATCAAGTTCGCTGCCAGTCTTTCCAGCATGCCCCGGATCTATAAATACACTTCACTGCAACTCCCGTGCAGTGGTGCGTCTGTGTGTTCTGCTATCTGAGTCCACCTTTTTAGCTACCTAACATTTATTTGCTCAGTGTATTTCTTGAGGGGGGGTAGAGGCCCTGACATGCCGAGCCACAGTTTCCAAAACTGTCTGCCACCTTCTGGTGGTGACTTGGCTTAGATGGTAGGAGAAGATGTTGGGCAGAACGGGTGTACCCAAATGTATGTTTCCCTGTTGGTTTCAAGGGTGTGCTCCAACTATAGGCGGATCACACTTCCCAGCCTCCCCAGAAAAGTCTATGCCAGAATACTAGAGAGGAGAGAGAGTCCTTTAGTCGAACCTCAGATTTATGAGGAACATTGTGGTTTTCCAGCGTGGATTTGGAGAAGGCATGTAACTGTGTCCTGTGGGGAGGTGCTTAAGAAGTATGGGGTTCTTGCCCATTGTTATAGGCCATTCAGTCCCCACCCGTAGTACTGCCGGCAGTAACTCAGACTCATTTTATTTTTGGTTTGTAGTAAGTGTGAAGTGTCAGGAAGTCTCCCCGTCAGAGACCACAGTTCTCAGCCAGAAAAGGGAGGGGTGCCCATTCCAGGTCAGAGATAAGTAACCACTCCAAGCCTGGGACTTCAAGTGTCTCTGGGTCTTGTTCATGAGTGGGCGTAGAGTGAAATGTGAGATTGACTGATGGTGTGAAAAATGTAAGAAACTCCTAAATCCACAGTGATGTGGATCCTGCACCTAATTTTTGTGAGAGAGTGCTGAACATGGAAGTGGATTTACTCGTTCCTACCATCACCTACCATCACCTGTGGTTATGAGCTCTGGGTAGTGACTAGTAGAATAAGCTGCCTCCATTTCCTCCCAAAAGAGGAAGTGGAGATAGCAGGAAGTGCATTAGTGTTTCTAAGAAAATAAAAAGTAGAATAATTCAATATTCCTTTTATGAAGTGAGAAAATATTGTCATAACTGTCTTAAGTCAGATGTAGCAGTAATTTTAATCCAAAACACACCATGTTTCATATAACTGCAGAAAACAAATCCTGACATTTATTTCATTTATTTACATTCTGGATCTGACACGTACACACCGCCCTTCATACTTTTTACTATAAAGATCTGAGTACTTTCTCCAACATTGAAAAAGTCCCACTTTGCTGATCAAGTTGTTTTAGATGGAAAGAGAAAGGGAGATCAGCCCATTCTCCCCTGTTCTCCATGTCTCAGCTGCTGCTTGCTGTCTCTTTCTAGTCCTGTTCCTGTCCCAGCAGCCCTCCCACAGATGATTTACAGCAGGGGGTTTATCAGTCTGTCCTGGACACTTGCAGTTCTCAGACAAAGGAAATCAAATATGTGACGAGTTGCGGGCAAACACAATCAATGAACTTATAATTACATGTATGTACTTTGTATTAATTATTCATAAAATCGTAACAGGAAGGACTCATCCAGGCTGGAGAAACTAATCAGGAAGGCGGGCTCTGTGGTCGCCATGAAGCTGGACACTCTGGTGACAGTGGCAGAGAAAAGGACACTAAAGAAACTGCTGGACGTTATGGACGATGCTGGGAATCCTCTGCACACGGTCGTAAACAATCAGAGGAGCCTGTTCAGCTTCTACCAAAGTCAAGAACCAACAGACTTAAAAACTCCTTTGTCCCACACACCATCAGACTGTTTAACTCCTCACTGGAGGGGAGGGGGAGGGGAGACAGGAGGACAAGGGAGGGCGGGAACAACTGAGTTGTAGTGCTTTTTTACACTGTGCAAGATTAGTTTTTTCTTATATTCGACTGTGCAATAATCACTGTGCAATATACTCACTCGAATGTGCAATCCTATTTATCCATATTATATATTCTGTTTTTATATATGTGTATATGAATGAATGAATGCTTTATTGGCCATATGCAGGTTGTCCCACAGAGGAATAGGACCTCTGTGTGTATATATGGTGTATTTGTGCGCACATCCTTACTCTCATTCCCCTTATTGTATCTGTAACATGCAACTTCTGTCGGTGCTGTGCTACTGGGGGAAGCCACCCGAGGGATTAATAAAGTTTCATCCAATGCAACAATACTTGAAAACCTTCAGACCTCAGAATTAGGGAGACATTCAAAAGGACTGTTGGGGGGGGGGGGGGGGGGGAGATATACATATACATACATATACAAAAAACTTGAGTTTTACAGTGTTTATTTATCGGATAAACACTTATCGGCCTCCACAATGTAGTGGGCCGGGTCCTCCGAAAGCCGGAAGTGAGCGACTGTAAAATTGGGCGGTCTAGCCTTAGGAATTACATCACGAGCTGTCTTTGGAGTGAAACTCTGCCGTCTGCTCCTGGCTATCTAAAATATGACCAGTTTATTCAGCTGTGTGAAAACCCCGGAGGAACCCTCCCGAGGGATTAATAAAGTTTTATTTAATCTAATCTAATAACTTTAATCTGCGCCAAACCGATTTATTCACAAACAAATAAAACACTGAAAAAGCTAAAAAACAAAACAAACAAAACATTTTTATCTAAATGACTTATCATGTTTAACCTTGGGGGGTTTGAAAATGATGTGCCGGGAGTTCGCTGTTCTCACAGCTACATTCTCGCCTGAAAACATGTTAAAAGTTTATTTTGCGACCCAGAAAGAGAAATAAGACTAATGTTAAAACTAAGTAGCTGACGCCATTGTTGGAAACTGGAATTGGCTGAGCCGTGCTATGAATTCTGGGATATTGTGTTTCAATTTTGTTGGAGAAATTCAGGAGAATGGTGGCGCCGGGAGATTTTTGGGAGGGGCACTGAAATTGGGAGGGTTGGCATGTATGATCCTAACAGTCTCTGTTGGTGTACTCTTCCAGCCCTGTGCAGTCCCAGGTGTCAGAGCAGACCATACATGCCAACCCTCCCGAGAATTACGAATTTCAGTGCCCTGCCGAAAATCCCCTGTCTTGTTAATCCTGATTCGTCCCTGCTGTGTTCCCAGCTCTCTCATTATCTCAGTCTCTCTTTGTCACAGCGTTAAGTCACTTCTCCTGGTCCAGTGTTTCATACCCCTAGTTTATATACTATTGTTCTGGTTTTCAGTAAGTTGTGTTTTTCCTTTGCGTAAGCTTTTGTATTCTGCTCTTCAGCCTACATAAAAGACACCTTTCTTCCTGGTGTTTCCAAGCTTGGAATTATTTCTACAGAGACTGTTTATACCACGTTTAATGACATTATAGACTGTTTTCATCCTGCTCCTTCTTCTTTCTCTTTTCTTTTTCTTTTCCTGCCTGTCCCGTTTGGCTCTTTTGCATCAGAATTATTGTCTAAAGGCAAAGAAAGATGCCCAACGGATTTACTTTACCAAACGGACCATCCCAGCCTTGCCGCATTGGTCCATTTGATTGACCTTTGCTTTTATTGTTTATTTGATTTTATTTTCACTTGCTACACACGGGACAGACATGACAGGGGGAAAGAAAAACAGCGGGGAAGAGGAACGGTGATAAAGGGCAAAAAACAAAAACAGACAAAAAATACATCTATCAATCAGCTGGATCACCGGTTGAGAAAGAAAAAAGAGAAAACAAGCAGAAAATGAGAGCAATACAATAAACAACATAATCGCGATGATCTATGTGAATATAACAGTAAATACTAAATATTAAACATTATTGTGCAGCACGTAAGATCGACAGCGCACAGTGTGCTTTGAGGTAGGAGCCAAAAAGGGTGTGGGGGGGCCACAGCCCCGTCCTCCAGGGCATGAAGCTGGTATGGAGGAGAACAAGACTCCAGACATGCAGAGGCCCTCACAGCACAAGAGACCAAGGAAGACCAACAGAGGGGCAATCATCCTGCTCCTTCTGAGCGAGTTATCACTACAGGGACTGATTAGCAGCTCGGACGGTGTAAACAGTGTTTCGGAGAAGCAGCCTACCCAGAGGCTGAACCTGGGGCCTCTGGACCCCCGCAGGTTTTGCAGCCTGTCCAGTCATCATCTGCCACTGCTGAGAGCTCAGCAGAGCCGTCCCAGCCACCTGTCTCCACTGGGAGCTCAGGTGAGCCAACCTAGCCTCCTGCATCATCTGCTGGGAGCTCGGGCGAGCTTATCCAGCCAGCTACAGACTCCTCATTACTGTCAGTGCCTGAGAAGTATCCTGAGCCGGCTGTGCGTCCTGCACAGCTACAGCTAGCTCTGTCTGTGCCAGAGGTGTCCACATCGCGTGGTCCAGCTCCATCTCCACCAGAAGTCAGCGCACCCTGCTAGGTTCTTAGTTTGCCAGTTTCTAGCTGTTTAGGTTTTCTTTTCTTTTCCCCTGTTCGTATTATTTGAGTTTTGATATAGCATTAAAGCTGCCTCCCTGAGTTCATCCCTTTGTTGCTCGTGAGTCCTGTATTTGGGTCCTACTCCTGCCTGCCACAGCGTTATACAACAGCGAGAGCTGCCAGAGGACTGTCAGGAGCTGGGGTCACTGTCACAGTCATTTGAAATGACACAAGGAATATTCGATAAAAGTAGTGAATCTACATATTGACAATAGAAGATCATCCATGTTTCAAAGACCCCTTAAAAATATCTGCACTTTTTTTGTGCATGAAAATCTGAGTCATGAAATGCTGTTTAAATGAACTGGAACTGGCTGTACTGTAAGAAAATCCAGAGAAAGAGACCTTCTTTGTTTGAGTCCACATAATAGTGATCTCAGCTGACATACTATAGTTTCAACGAAGCCAGAGGCAGAGTTATAGCTACCAGAGGAAACCATAGAGTTCACTTCTGTGAGTGCACAGTGTACTCTGCAACAGTGGATTATTATCACAGTATCATGTGGCTTATCTTACAGTATCACAACTGCTTAGTCATACCTGTTAGAATACTATATACTACACTGTACCTAAGTTACAACACAATCTTTATTTTTATTAACAGTTCACCCTAGACCCAATGGCCTGTAATAGTATACTGTTATAATATATTTCAGGACACTCTGAGACCTCAGTCAGTATTATTTCTGAAAAGTGTCAGAAAAACAAACACAGAAAGAAGAAGGAGCAAATTCTCAGAACTTAGAGATTATTAGAGAAAACAATATTGATGCCTTTGCTCAGGTGGCCTTTGTTCTGGAAGCAAGTTCAGTTTAGGTGAATGTCCTACAAAATGCAGACAAGGACCACAGGATCACAGCATCCCCATATGACTCCTCTTACACTTAAGGACGTTGCATGAACGACATGTAATCTTTTTAAATTTAGAAATGTCAGGATTTTTTTTACAATGTATCCACATCAAAATAAAAACATATAATAGGACATTCTCTGTGAATTAAAAACAAACGTTCCACTTTATATTTATGGGGCAGTCTGGGTAATGAGCTACCAGAATTATCAGTGATTTTATATATTAATTTCTTATATTTTAAGTTCAAAGAGCAAACAGATTTCTTTCATTAACCACAGCAGCATTTCTTTATCATGCAGATAAACTGAGACATGGGGTGATCGTGGCTCAAGAGTTGGGAGTTCGCCTTGTAATCGGAAGGTTGCTGGTTCGAGTCCCGGCTCGGACAGTCTCGGTCGTTGTGTCCTTAGGCAAGACACTTCACCCGCGGCCTACTGGTGGTGGTCAGAGGGCCCGGTGGCGCCAGTGTCCGGCAGCCTCGCCTCTGTCAGTGCGCCCCAGGGTGGCTGTGGCTACAATGTAGCTGCCATCACCAGTGTGTGAATGTGTGTGTGAATGGGTGGATGACTGAATGTGTAAAGCGCTTTGGGGTCCTTAGGGACTAGTAAAGCGCTATATAAATACAGGCCATTTACATATAGTTTTGTCATTGCATTTCTTATTCTCATATTGAGCTATCTGGGGATTAAATGTGCAGTTAAGATACTTTACTGGTGCTGGCTCATCAATAGAGGGCGCTACAGCACCACTCCCTTAAAAATGTTGTGAGAAAAAAATCTGTTGCAATCAATTAATTATGAAAATACAACATACATAACAAATAAGTACATTTTGCTTATACAGAATGTGTGGTTGCCTGATTTGTGTGGATTATTAATTTGCAAGAGTTTAAGACTTAAGCATTTGTTTCAATGTGTGTTTTTTTTCCTGACCTTTGAGATGCTTTACATTGTTTGACCTGTCAGCCTGAAGAGTAGACATGGTCCCGCCCTTCTGTAGGCCTACAGGTGCAGTAGGCCTACAGAAGGGCGGCCTACTGCTGTGTCTGGTGGCCGCCAAGGGTGGAGTCCCTGGCAGACCAATCCCCACACTTCTCTACATTTCCGGACATATCACACTGAAAGAAGGCCCTGGGGCAGACCCAGGACATACTGGAGAGGTTATATCTCTCAGCTCATCTGTAAACGCCTTGTGTTCTCCCAGATAAGCTGGAGGAGATATCTAGGATAGAAGTTGGTTCATAGACCTAGGTTCTCTGGTTGGAGTGCAGGGTTGCAAAAATTCAGTAAAGTAAGGTGGAGCCTAAATTCAATTCAATTTAATTCAATTCAATTTTATGTAAACAACGCCAAATCACAACAACAGTCGCCTCAAGGCGCTTTATACTGTACAGTAGATCCTACAATAATAGATACAGAGCAAAACCCAACAATCATATGACCCCCTATGAGCAAGCACTTTGGCGACAGTGGGAAGGAAAAACTCCCTTTTAACAGGAAGAAACCTCCAGCAGAACCAGGCTCAGGGAGGGGCGGGGCCATCTGCTGTGATTGGTTGGGGTGAGAGAAGGAAGACAGGATAAAGACATGCTGTGGAAGAGAGACAGAGGTTAATAACAAGTGTGATTCAATGCAGAGAGGTCTGTTAAATCTCCTAAGCCTAAACCTCTCAGATTCTTAAAAACAAGGAATAAAATGTTAAACTGTGTGTTCACATACGTGTAAATTTGACTTTTTACACTGGCTTCCAGTTCATTATAAGATACAGTTTAACATTTCCTTCCTGTGAAAAGTTGAGCTGCTTCTCTTTGTATGACCTGCATTCAACAAAGTAATGACTGAACAGAGCCAACATATAAAGAATTACAATAGTCTCTGCGAGCGGTAACAAAAGAATGAATTACCCCAATTACAACAAAGTTTCCTTGCAACCGGGTGACAGTAAGTAACTGAAGACCAATGGTCACTGAAGAAAGGAAGAAGGAAAATAAATGTTTTAATTCAGTTCAGTTTTATTTATATACCACCAAATCACATCAAGAGGCTGTAAGGGAAAGGTGTGGAGAGAAATAGGACCCAAGTGCAGACACTGACAACAAACTTAACTGTGAATAAGCTTTCATCTGCGGTGGGGACAGAAAACAAAAACAGAACATGGCAAAAACTAAACTAAACCTAAACTGGGAGCACCTACAAATAGACACAGAGGGATAATGGGGGAATGGGAAACAATAGGGGAACATAGCAGGGAGTAATCAAACATGACGAGACCAAGACTGAAACTCTTCAAATAAACCTCTGCAGATGATCTGTTAGCTGTTTGACAACTACTCTTTCAAGGATGTTTGATATGAAAGGAAGGTTGGAGATTGGCCTATAATTAGCTAAGACTGCTGGGTCTAGAGATGCTTTTTGAGTAAAGGTTTAACTACAGCCAGCTTGAAGGCCTGTGGTACATAGCTGATCATTAGAGATAGGTTGATCATATTTAAGATCGAAGCATTAATTAATGGCAGGACTTCTTTGAGCAGTTTTGTAGGAATGGGGTCTAAAAGACACGTTGATGGTTTGGAGGAAGTAATTATTGAAGTTAACTCAGAAAGATCAATTGGAGAAAAAGAGTCTAACTTAACATCAATGGTACTAAGAGTAGCTGTAGATAATATTACATCTGTGGGATGATTACTGGTAATTTTTTCTCTAATGATAAAAATTTTATTTGTGAAGAAGTTCATGAAGTCATTACTAGTTAACGTTAAAGGGATGGTTGGCTCAACAGAGCTCTGACTGTTTGTCAGCCTGGCTACAGAGCTGAAGAGAAACCTGGGGTTGTTCTTATTTTCTTCAATCAGTGATGAATAGTAAGATGTTCTGGCTTTGTGGAGGGCTTTCTTAGAAAGCTCTCCTGAGCCCAGACTTCTTGTTGAGAAAAGGGTGTCAATAGTATTCAGAGACCAGCTGATCAAATCCATAATTCTCTTTTAGGTTTTAGAGACCGACTGTGAGAGATTGTTCCAGGGAAAGTAAAAACACAAGACAAGACAAGGACACAAGAGGCTAAGCAGGGAAGCTAAGGGGAAGGAGGAGAGGAGAAAAGTGCGACCGCCTTCGCCGAGAGCCAAACGTGTTTCAGGGCTATTGCTGTTGCATCATCCACTGATCGATGGGGACAGTATGCAAACTGGAGGGGGTGTATAGTGTCTGGGACCATGTGATTGATGTGACGACTGGTGTGAGTGCCACTGGCCTGAAGTCATTCAGAGTGGAGGTGTCTGGTCTTTTGGGAACTGGTATGATGATAGAGGATTTAAAAATACGTGGGAAAGTGACAGGTTGAAGATGTCAGAGTACACACCAGCTAGTTGTTCCCCACAGGCCTTCAGTACTCTGGGAGGAACTCCCAGGGTCCCACAGCCTTGCAGGGATTCCCCTTATTCAGAGCTTTCAGGACCTGTGTGTGTGTCACCTGAAAGACGCTATCTGTGGGGTCACAGGAGGTCTTTGATGGAGCGTCTGTGTTCACTCTGTCAAACCTGGCACAGAAGGTGTTGAGGCTGTCTGGAAGGGTGGTGTCTCAGGGGTCTGTGGTTGTTGTGGTTCCCCTGTAGGTTGTGACAGCTTGAATTCCCTGCCACATGCTGCGTATGTTGTTGTTGAGGTATTAGCCTTTAAGCTTTTCTGAGTGGGCCTCTTTGCTGCTCTGATGGTTTTTGCAGTTAGTAGCAGGCTCTCTTTTACTCCACCTGATTTCCTGCCTTGAAGCCCTCCCTCCTCTCCCTGATTTTCAGTTTAATGTCTCCATTAAACCAGGGTTTTGGTTGGGGACCCTACGCACAGTCCTGGGAGGGGCACAAACAGACGTACACCAGTTTGTGTAGTCGCTCACAGTCTCTGTGTACTCGTGGATGTCGTTAGCTGTTCCTTTGAAGATGCTCCAGCCTGTAGCCTCTAAGCAGCCCCGCAGGCTGGCTTTTGCACTGTCAGTCCAGTTGTTAATAGTCCTGACTGTGACGGGCTTCGTCTTGAGCTTTTCGTTGTAGATGTGATTTATTTCCCCTGGTGGAAAGGTTACAAACTGATGCAGTTCAGGCATATTTTTCTGGAAATGACAATGATAAAAGTCTCCCAGAACAATTCAGCCAGGGCCAAGTCAACATGTTAATTTTCATGCTCATTTATCATGTCGTGCAGCCCCCTCATCTCAGCCTCCTTATATCCAACACTCACAATGATGCACTCCAGTTCTCCAGGCAAGTAAAAAGGCCTTAACCTCACAGTCAGAAATTCCACATTTTCAGGGCAGGATTTTGAAGTTATCTTACAGTCAGTACACCATGATTGCTTGACGAGGGCGGCAATTCCTCCGCTGCGGCTCTTGCCGGTGCCCGTACAGCTTTGGTCCGCTCTGAACACCATATAGCCATCTGGTGATATTGCCGTATCAGGTGTCCTCTCCCCCGGCCAGGTTTCACAGAAACACAGTATGGAGCACTCCTGAATGTCTTTTAGCTTGGATATCCGAGCATGGAGTTTGTTCATTTTCAAGACTTAATTTTTGCAAGCAGCATGATTGATTGATTAAACCCTTTATTTGTCACTTGCAGTTGCCTGCCACAGTGAGATGATCATGGTGGTCATGTTGTTTAGGACGAACAGAATATCCATCACTGGTTCGCAGGTGTATCAATTTCCTGTTGAAGAGCCGTGAGCTACGCCAGGATCTTTCCCACATTGCGTTGCATAAGAACGGTGTTAGTACTCACAGCTCGTCCCAGCCCTTCGATCATTGCAGCTAGCCTTGTGGGGTTTTGAACAGCTGTAACTGCTTTCTTCAATTTCCGATTAGCCAGGGCCAAGCCAGTTCCAATCAGCACGAACCCAGTTATCATGGTTCAGAATAGGTAGATGTCTTTGATGTCCTCAATAGACAGTCCCGCTAGGGACACTTCTGCCACCATCCATCTGGTTAAGACATTTAATTTTTTGATCTACGCTTGTGCTTTTTGATTTCCTCACCATTTTCATAAATTCACACCTGTTGCATTTGATTTCAAGAACGGCTAACATGTATGATTCAATAGAAGAAAATGGATTCGGTATATTGTAAATGACAAAACACAGAGTGTTGAACAAAAATGTGAGATGAAGTATTTCACTGTTTTAAAAAGAGGTTATGCTGAAATGGTCATGTGAGCTAATAATAAATCTAATTGAAGTGAAATTGCATAAACTGAATGAAACACACGATATACTCATATGTACTGGAATTATTGACATGTCATTGTAACAAACCACGGCAGACCCGGTGACATTTTTATGCTTTTATGCATCGTTTATTAAATCTCACACAGTTGCTGTTCACACCACAGCTGCAGCCAACCCCCTGCCAGCTCAACATACCAACAACAACCACGACAGACAAAAAGCAAAACTTTTTATGCCGGTGAGGCGTGACTGTAGATGCCATGCAGTGGCGCCGCAGACCACGCCCTGCCAGTCATATTTAAGTACAGCATAGAAAAGACGGAAATGGAATGATATGTTAAAACTTTTCTTAAAGTGTTTATGTGAAAAAGTGGGAGAAGGAGAAGGTGATAAGGTGTGGCTGGACCAGTGGCGTGTCTAGAAAATTTTTGTTGGGGGGGCCAGGTAGGGGCACAGATTTGGAGAAGGGTGGCAGATTTAATTGGCAGATAATGTTTAAAAAAAAAATTCTACCAACCCTTAACCATAATTCAATAACCCTATAAACCTAATAACCAAATGCACTTTTAACTCTTATTAGAATGAGATTTTAACCACTACGGTGCAAAGTTTTTAGATACTGCGTTGATAAAGTACAAGAGATACAATCAGTGCTTTGTCAGTGTTTACTCAGCATTCAAGGACAGCAATATTTGCATAGTATTTTTACTGACATATAGTGCACATATGTTTTGGGCAAAAACATTTTTTAATATTAAAATATGAACATTTGTAACAAACAATTGACAAATTAGCCAATGTAAAACTTTATCTGCCTGTTAAAAAAAGAAGATAATCTTCTCACAAACTGGTGTTTGATTGTGAAACAGGAAAAAGTGGGGAAACAACTGAAAAGACTAACATTTGAATAAAACCTGAAAGCAAGTAAATACTTTCTGTGCTGCCTTATGGTAAACTTTGGTAATATTGATAAAGAACAACACTGGCTGATGATGAAATACAGTCAGCTGGCATGGTGACACTGCCAGTATTAACCTGCAGGGCTGGACTGGGACAAAAAAATTGGGCATTTTGACTACAGACCGACCCCCCAGGTAGTAAAGCCATAAAGACTTTGACTGAAAACAAATGCTGTTGTGACAGTGATGTACAGTCTTGTTGGTATATGTATGATTTCTATACATTTTACGTCAGATAAAAACTTTGGTTGTAAGATTCAGATAATTATTTAATAAAAGCGAGACATTTTAAATGAGAATAAGAAAGAAAAGTATTTCTTTGTGCCCCCCTCTCCCTGTTAATGCCCTACCTGCCCCCCTGGCAAAACTTTGCTAGACCCGCCCCTGCACAGTTACCAGCTGTCAGCTACTTAGAAAAAGATCCTGGTGTTATTTGTCTCTCAGAAACAGTTCATAACTTCCCTTCAACTCATCCATGTCAGCTAAAAGGTAAACCTGTTTCTCCATCACCTGTTCAGCTCTGATGATTCAGTAAGGACATCTCCTGGTTTCATCTTCATGTTTCCCTCTCACCACATATCCAAACCGACATCATGACCAGCAGCTTTACAGCTGTGGCTCCAGCAAACATCAGCTGATACTAGAAATTAATATTAAATACATTCTAACAACAGCTGATCAAGCTTAAACGTGCTGCTGTTGTTTAGCGCGACATCCGCTGGTTTCCTCTTTCTGGCGCAAAGTGGGCGATAAACAAGAGAGAAAAGCCGATCAGCTGATCATTGATCAGTTTCATGATTGAAGTAGCAACAGGAGAGGGAGGGGAGAGAATGAGAGAAGAGGCAGCTGTGCAGCGTAAAGACAGAATAAATCCAGCTTTGTGTCTTTTTCCATTCTAGCTAAAGTTCGGGACAAACTGCGTCTCTTCTCAGCTCAATACGAAACGTGTAATATTTTCTCTGAATGAGGGACCATTCCATTTTTTTAAGGAGCCGTTGGCAACTCTACTAACTAACCTTATGAATAAAATAAAGTTCACTATCAGTAACATCATAGCACCACCCAGCTGTATAAAAACTCCGTCAAGCTGGCTAGAACGCAGTATGAGTTATTGCAACTGACAGTAAAAAGTCAGCAACATGAAAATAAACTCCACCTAAACTTGGTTTATATCTGACCCAGATAGACTGCAGGTCATAACTTCTTACCTGAAGTTCAGTTCACCTGACACTCAGACTGGTGGCTGCTTCGGGTCTCTCCTCCTGCCTCCCCTTCCCTCATCCACCTGCTGGCCTCTGTGGAAGCCCCGCCATAGCCACCACCAAACAACGGAGTTATTTCTACACATCGACCTGCATCTGGCCAATCCACCACCTCTCATTGTTCATGCCATTACAAAAAAAATAAAAAATAAGTCAAATAAGCCCGATGGCCAGTCCAGCTATGTTAACCTGCAACCAAATCTGCAGCTCCATACAGCAATGTTACGACTTAGATTACATCTTATAACTCATAACTCTTATGTTAGCTGCCCTCAGTAGCATACTGTCTGAAATATTCCACGGCTGCAATAATTCTTTAAGTGTTATTTTTTCCTTGGTATTCTAATTTCACCGAAGTTTACTAAACTCAACAAACTTAATATTACTTACCGGGATATTTATTCTGTCCTCATTTTCTTTCACCGAAAAATTGTTTCCTGCAGTGCCATCTTTCGTGCTTGGCTCTCCTACCTTTGCTAACGTGATGCACATAGCGCAGAAGCCGATGCTGCATTCACTTACACTCGGATATCTGAGCGTCACCGTGAAAACATAATCGGACATTTGATATTTGATTGAATTTTATTGTTTTGCCTTTGGGGTGGCACCTGGGGTGGCCAGTCTGGTTTGGGGGGTGGCCTGTGCCCCCCCAGGCCACCCCGCTGGACACGCCATTGGGCTGGACATCAAGTGATTGTATGTCCAGAGAGGAGGGGGGGGGGGGGACATTCTTGTTTTTGCGATGAAGCAGAAGATTTGGCTCTGTGGTGACTGTAGCTCAGATGGTAGAGCAGGTGGTTCGATTTGCCTGCGTGCACCAGTCTCAGTGGGCAAGATACTAACCCCAACATGCTCTCTGATGCTTCTATCGGAGTATGCATGTGTGTGAATGGTACATAGAAGCACCTACATAGAAAGAGCATAGAAAAAAAAGTGCTTGAGGGAATAGGCGACTGAGGGATTGTGTAAAATGTAAAGCTCAGAGTAGAAAAGAGTTCTATAAGAACCAGTCCATTTAGCATGGACACACTTTCCTGTAGCGTCCTCTCTTGCTGCAGTTATATCTTGTCACCTCATTACTTGATTTCCAATAGTTGGGGAAGCTGGCACATCTGTAGCATGCCGTCATTCAGCAGGTGTTTGATGTAGGGTTTTGTGTGGTGATTGCTTTTACATCTTCTGCGTAATGGTCACTGGATCAGTGTCCCAGTTATTATCCACCGTCAGGTCAGTTTGCTGACTTTTGATGGCTTCAGACTGCCTTGCTGTGTTGACAGCTTTGGACTGCAGAGTTAAGTCTTTATCCAGCAGCTCAGATAGGCAGGTTTACTTCAGTCCTACCACTGTATGATGTCTGATAAATTTGTCATGCAAAGCACTATAGTTGCTGTTTTCAGCCAAGGCATACAGTCCAATAATAAAGGTGTCTAATGTCTCCATAGCTTGTTGAACTCTGTTGAATTTACAGTAGCTCTCTTATACATCACATTCTTTCAAGGTACAAATTACAACTCATATGTCTCTTTTACTGCGTTGTACTGTTGTTATTCTGCCTTTTAGAGAATTTGACCACCTAACATCATAAAATACAACAAGGTGACCTGTTTAACATTACATTACAATGACTCGTCAAGAATGTCTCATTTCTTTTAAATACCTGTTGCATTAACTCCTCTCACCTGGAGTGTCCTCATGCTTCTCCTCACACCACTGCAGGGAAGGACTAAGACTCTAAGACAGTGCATGGAAAAGACTTCTGTCTTTTTTCCATGCACTGTAAATGGTCCTCAAAGTGTGACTCAGGTAACACAGCCTTATGACATGTTAAGAAGTGTTGGAAAAGCTGGTTTGTCCTTTGGTTATAAGAATTTGAAGAACTCCAGGGGAACAGTGGTCTCCATCCTCATGTCCAGAGGCCTCCTTCTCTTCCTTGGACTTGGACTGGAGGCCTGGTCATTTGTCACCAGATGTTGGTAGGGTAGAAGAATGCTCCAATTTGGAAGAAATATGGAGCTGTTAATGTGTGGATGAGTACCCAAATCAAAGGCGATGGCTTTCTCCATTAGAAATAACTTTAATTTCAGTTTTATTGCAGGTATTTCAGAGGTCGGTCATCCAGACCATGGAGAAGAAAAACCCTCCCACAAAGACGTAAAATAAGAACAGTTCGGGGCTAAGGTCAAAGGTTTATCTGCCTCTTACTATTGGCTGATAGTGAGACTAAGATCATTGTTTGTTTTTTGACCAAGTGGACATCTAAACCAATGAAATCAACCATATATAGATAAGACACGGAAGGGGCCTGTTTGGAGGCGTGGTCCCACTCCTGAAATTCAGATAATTTATCTCCAATTAAACAGTTCTCAAATTTAACTTCATATCTGAGTGTCTCTTAGTTATAGACCTGGGCGATCATGGCTCAAGAGTTGGGAGTTCGCCTTGTAATCGGAAGGTTGCTGGTTCGAGCCCCGGCTTGGACAGTCTCTGTCGTTGTGTCCTTGGGCAAGACACTTCACCCGTTGCCTACTGGTGGTGGTCAGAGGGCCCGGTGGCGCCAGTGTCCGGCAGCCTCGCCTCTGTCAGTGCACCCCAGGGTGGCTGTGGCTACAATGTAGCTGCCATCACCAGTGTGTGAATGTGTGTGTGAATGGGTGGATGACTGGATATGTAAAGCGCTTTGGGGTCCTTAGGGACTAGTAAAGCGCTATATAAATACAGGCCGTTTACCAAAGACCTGTCATTTAGTCTCATTCTTTTCCATGGTTAGAAATTAGTCACCAGAACATCCCCACTTGAAGGTATCCAACTAGAGTGAAGGTAATTTTCTAATCACGCGACACATGATGTGATGTCAACATTGGTGTGAGACACCCACAACACAGCAAGCTTGATGGTCCCATGCAACGAGAGTCCAGCCAGTATTATGGGGCCTTAATAACCGTATTACCTATAACTCAACAGCTTATTCACTCTCCCTGTCTGGAAACCTGTGGGCTCTCCTCAGATCCCTCCGAAGTTTCTGTTCTGGAACTCCCTCGAGTGAGATAACCAGATGTACCCAAAACAGTTTAGCAAGTCTTCCACACTTTTCCCAGTCCCAGCTACCATTGTTTCTCCTCACTCAAATGAGCTTCTGCTTTAGTTCCCACAGTCAGTTTTGCCATACCAGTCTCCTGTTTGTTCTCAGTAAGTTACACTTAGTCTGTAAATAAAGCTTTTAAACTTCTGGTGTGCTGGGTCTGAATTTAAAGTCCAGTTTGCGCCAAATACATGACCGCAGGTCTAAAACCCTAAAGTCAAGGAAACCAGCCGTAACACAGGATTAGCTACACTGGCCTCCATATGTACTGGCAGAGTAAGTTATGTAAAGCACAGTGGATCCACAACAGGCAATACATTACCCATTTATTTTAGTAAACAATTAGTTTTTTGTCAAATATCACAAATCACATGTGCTAACAGCATTTCCCAGTTACTGGAAAACACAGATGAATGAATGAACCAAGGATGTGTTTGATCTCTGACTCAGCTCAAGGACAAATGTGGAGTCAGGGCTGCAAAGGAGAGCAAAAACAAAAGCATATTAGAACATATGAGCCTTTAAGATGTGAATGACACACAAGGATCATCAAATTATGTGTTTCTTGTTCCATTATAGCTGATGGCTAACACTGAGCACAGAGATCCAATACACCTGAGTGTATTATCAGTGTGGATCTCCATTAATACTCTCAGGCATGAAATTCATATTTCCCAGCCTTCTAAGGTTTATATAACTCTTAGTAACAAATTTAACAATTCAAATTTACATTCAAGTGCAGCGACAAATCACTTTGAGTGTTTTGGAGATCTGAAATCAGAAAACTGGTCTGAGCCTGTAATGTGAGATATTTAAGAAACATTGGTAAATTTGCACTAAATGTGTGCATCCTACTTTTACTTCATCGAGAAGCCCGACTTCAGTGAGCTGAGCTTGCTCAGTTTCTCATCATCAGAGCGATTCAAAAAAGATTGTTTCAAAAATAATTACTACATCCACTTCATCTTTTTGTATTTTTACTGAAGACAGTACCTTAAAATCCCAGATCACCATAGCTCCATCCAGACCCACGCTGCTGTACTGCACAGCTTTGGCTTTGTCCAGTGATACAATACGCAGCTGCCTGCAGAGCACAAAGTAACAGCTAAGAAAGGAAATGACAACATAGGTGAAAATATTTGGACAGACAAAATGTCTGACGCGTACTAACAGATGCTCTTCTGTGAGCAAAGTGAGATCAACGGGTATTAATGATGGTTTTAAAATCAGTTTCCATTTTAATTTGTCAGTTCACTTGAATTGTATTTACATAGCACCAAATCACAACAACAGTCACCTCAGCACACTTTACTTTGTAAATAATAGAGAGAAACCACAACAATCATATGACCCCCTATGAGCAGCACTTTGGCGACAGTGGGAAGGAAAAACTCCCTTTTAACAGGAAGAAACCTCCAGCAGAACCAGGCTCAGGGAGGGCCTGTGATTGGTTTGGGAGCCAGAGATTAATAATAACTAATGATTAAACAGAGAGAGGTCTATCAACACATAGTGAGTGAAGAAGAAACACTCAGCTTTGGAAATGTTGGCAGAAAATAAAGTGGGTGAGAGCTGTAGGATGACAAATAGTATAAAATATTTAAAACATGCTTCCTTCACTCAGTTGTTTAAGAACAGAACCTCCTCAGCAAAGGTTATTGTGCCTTTTCAAATTAAAAAGCAGTATTCCTCACGTGATGCTGTTTTGATGAAGTGCGTCCAGGTCACCGGTTTCCTCGTCAGTGGCCTTTTTGTCCAGGTTGCGAAAGTGTTGCATTGCTGACATATTCCCTTTGGAGGTCTGCTTTGGGATATCAAGCTTCTTCACAAACTCCAGAGAGCGTGGGCCCTTATACGTGTACTGGTAGGGGCAACAGTCATGTCCCTGGGTGCAGAAAAAGCACAAAAGAATATCTGATCATTTTGGATATTCGGTTTTTCAATGTGATATTGTGTGACCAATGGCCATGGAGCAGCAAAGCTCAGACACAATTTAGTATAATTTTTTTTGTTTTATTTGTCAAGGCTTCAGTTTTGTCTTTCTGTCTTGAACATGCCTTTCACATGACTCACAGTCATTTAATCTATTGATAATATGGAGATTTTACATCTTTACACAGTTGAATAATTTTGATTTACACAGACAAACACATGGAGCGGGGCATAGTTACCGCAGCAACAATCTCAGTAGGGCTGATATAGAGGACGCTCAGCAGTGGCAGGCTGTCACTGGTCAGCTGGATTACCCTAACAGGCGAACAGGTGAAATGATATAAGGTCATGCACCTGTGGCACTCCTATATACAAGGAAAGGTTTACAGTAATGGCTATATGTTTAAGTGAATAAAATAATACTCCTCATATTAATGAAGTAAGTGGTTCGGTAGCAATACTTACTCCTTCCCCTGTGTGGCATCAGCGACACTGATGCTGCTGTTGTGGGCCACCCAGGCCAACTGGTCTCCACTGGGAGAGAAGGAAACACTGTGTACCCACCCACCACAGTCTTTATGCTCCAGCATCATCTCCCCAAAAGGCATCTTGGCCCCCCAGGCAGTGGGCCCGGGCTTTTCCTCAATGTCCTTGATGTAGGTTGAGAAAATCCTGGGAAACACAAATATCTCTTTGTTAGTTCTTAAATAGTGAATCAGTGTGTTTTGTCTACTTTTTCATTACCCATAAAGCCTGTATGGCCCATAACCAAAATGAATAAGACATCTTTGGTTCAAGTGTACTGACATTATTTTATAACATAAAACCTTGTGGTTGCCTTTCATGCTTGACATATCTGACTTTTTACTTTTATTATTTAAACATTTTTACACAAAACAATATTAGGTTAAAGCAAATATAGTATAAAATTAAACTTAGCACAAAAACCAGATTGATGCTTGATGGCAGTTATTTATTTCTCCTTAAATGGTGCTACATCTTTAAGGAGAATGTGTGACTTATGCAGCAGAGTTGAGTATTTGGGCTGTGCCATTGAAAACTTATTCTGCTACTGACTTTTGTTTTGAGCTTCTGGTGACAATAAGGTGATTAATCGACACCAGACTAGCAACACTGGCTACAACAGTCAGTTTGCTTCTCATCCAAGTATGCCATGTTTGACTGATCAGGCAAATTCAAGCTGGTGTTCTGCAAAACCGAGCTGCAACATTATTTCGCGTGATCCCTAGTACCATCTATAAACTGATGGTCAAGCTCCATGTAATGCAGGATGTCGAAGATAGGCTGTGAAGTGGGCATGCCAAGAAGATGACACGACAAGAAGACCATTTCCTCACCCTGTCAGCCAGGCGAGCCAGGAGGTCTGCTATGGCTGCCCTTCACTGTCAGGACCAGTTGCAGTGGTGCTGGCGACACATGCACTGGACTTGAACATGTGGAGGAACATTAGCGATGAGTCCAGATTCTGCCTACAGCAGTTGGATTGTATGGTAGTGTGAAGACGCAAAGAACACTGAGCTGATTTCTTCACCAGCCAGAGATTTTGGTTGAGGCAGTGCGATGGTGGTGGCGAGGCTTCTCCTCACTGGAGGCAGTTTCAATGCTGAGAGGTATCGAGATGAGGTTGTGCCACCAGGCAATCCCATATCTCCACAGTCCGGGACCAAACTCTATTCTCCAAGATGACAGTGCTCGTCCCCACAGAGCGCAGTTTACCAGAAACCTCCAGAACTCGGGAGGAGAGTGGGTCGATTGGCCTACCTGCAGTCCTGACCACAACCACATTGAACATTTGCGGGATCAGTTTGGATGCGATGTTTGCGCAAGAGAGACAAATGCTGGTTGAAGAATGGGACGCCGATCCACAGCAGTGTGTGACCAAGCCAGTGACCAGCATTAGGAGGAGGTAACAGGCTGTTGTGGCTATGTATGGTAATTCAGACTTCAATGATCCAGTTCAATGAATGACACCAAACAACAGTCAAACTGGCACTGCCAGAGATGATTTGGCACACTTTCTTATGAAAGTAATGTGTCTTCTTTATCCTGATCATGGCTTTAAACTGAAATTCCCAACACCTGCTAACTCTAGACTTAGTCAAACTTTGTGTAAATGGACTGATTCTTATATAGCGCTTTTCTACTGTCCTGGAGTACTCAAAGCGCTCTATACAACACGCCGCATTCACCCATACTCACCCATTCACACAAGTACTCTATGCCTCTCACACTCATGCACATTCATACTCCAATGGTTGCATGGGGGTTAGTATCTTGCCCAAGGATATTTGGCATGCAGACTGGGGGAGCCAGTAATTGACCCACCAACCTTCCGATTGGCAGATGACGTGCACTACCTCCTGAGCTACAGCCACCCCTTAAGATTTACACAAAGGAAATCCTAACCCTCACTGATGAGGGCAACAGAAGACTGTAAGTGTGATTAAGTCAAAATAAATTCCACTGTATTAGTATGTGTTAATCAAGGAGCAAGATCCAGTGAAACAGTGTGGCTTGAAGATTTGTCTAAAACAAATTTATACTGAAATAAGAAGTGCAAATATGTGAGAAAGATGCAGTCATTGTGTGTCTTCATCATGCAAAGATCGACCACAGGTTTCGTTGTAGTTTCACCTGCAGTGAAGGTCTGCAGACCCTGCTGCCAGGAGAATGTTGTTGGGATGCCAGTCCAGACTCAGCACTGTAGAGCAAATTGACTTCTTGATGTGCTTACTCAGCCACCTAAAGTGGAGGAGGAATGTTAGAACCATTCCTATCATACTAACAAAAATCAACATCATCACGTCTTATGTACCAAACACAAGTCTTTTAAATGAGATCTTATATTGCTCACCAGTCATTTTCCTGCTCGAAGTAGCAGATAGAGATAAGACGGGCTCCACTGCCCAGGGCAAACTTGTTCTCCAGTGGGGACCACTTCACACATGTGGCTGCACGGTTGATGCGTACCAAGACTAAGGTAGGTTTCCAGACACCATCCTTCAGGGTCCACACATAGGCATTGCGGTCGGAGGCACATGTCACTATGCGATTAGACTGCGGGGCCCAGTCTATGCCTATGGATGACAGATATGGACACTATATATCTGAGAAACAGCTGCAAGAAGGTATAACACAGAAATATGTGCATGGAATCTTATAGTTGATAGGTATCCTCACCCATCACACACAAAACAGATTTATTGAATTGATTTATAGATAATGGTAGAAATAATTTCCTGAAGCATTCTTTATGGCAGAGGAGTTCAGTAAGTCTGAGGAAGACGGCTCTCTACTATGTCAGTAGTGTGGAATGGATCAGGTGAGATGGGCTGTACATGATAGGAAGCAGTTTGTCCATCACTGACTAAAATGATTCTGGCCAGTGATGGTTCCAGCATTGTGAATTGATCAGAAAAGTAAATGGCATTTGCGACAGACTGCTAAAAGATCTCCAAGATGTTGCTGCAGGATCTGAGCTTCCTGAGAAAATAAAATGAGGTGTACCTCAGGTACCTGTAGCTGTCCACCTCCTCACCTATGATTCTAATGGGCCTAGTCACATTCTTTTCCCCTCTCTTTACCATCTCTTTTATGTTGCTGACATTCAGAAGGAGGTGATTTCTGACTTATTGCTTCACAGACCTCCTCACCAGCTCCCTGGACTCCATCTCCTTACTCCTCCCTTAATACTCCACCTTCATTTTTTGCAACTCCCCTTTGTTCCCTGACCTAATGACCCTCTTCTTATCATTCAGTACGCCTTCAGGTCATTGCTTGATATGATGGTATACTTGCAGATATTTATATAGTCGGTGACGCCGTCTGTAATGGTATTCATGTGTTGGAATTTATGGTCTAGCAGAGGTACCAGATACTTGAACTTAGCTACTCACTGACAGTCAGTTATACTTGGCCAAAATACAGACATTTAAACCTCCCAAAAGGTGCTACATCTGTTGCAAACACATGAAACTAACATACCATGACTGGATAAGAGCTTTAAAATGTGCATTAGAATTTATCCAATTACTTTCATAAGGATTTTTTGATTTATTTAAAAACACAAATTATACCTTTGCAGTCAACTCCATTTAAAGCTCTAATATAAAATAGAAATCATACATCTCATGAAGCACATACTTTTGGTGTAATTCATCTGCAGTCAATTAGATTTTGTTTCATTGGTCTATAAACCCTTCTTATGGACTTATTAGAGGTCTTATAGGTCTTATAGGTATTCTTTAGTCCACTGGCCTTGGTTCATGGCCCAAACAATCCCCCTTTCTGACATCTTAGCAATTCACCGTGTCAGACCTACATGTTGCAGTCTTCTCTGTATAACTGAAGCAAAGACTTGCACCCTTTAACTACTATTGAGCTGCAATCTCCAGCTATCACACCTGCTGTTGACTCTCACAAACCTGTATTCTGATTCTGTTGTTGCTTTGGGTCTGCCAGACCACTTCCTGTGTGAGTTTCCCCAGTTTCTGAGTGCGTATTGGTGGAGACTGTACTCACTGACACTTTGATTTTCAGTAAACACACTTAGAATTCTAACAAAATGTTTCAGCTTTAATTTGGTAAATAAATGTTGTCTTCAACGTTATGTCCTACACAAAGAAGTTCACTGCTGTTAAAGGGTCTATGTACTGAGAGAAGTATGTCATCTGGGGAAGAAGGATTTCTTTTCTAGTGTTGCGTGCTTTTATTGTATTAATTGGATCTTCTTTCAGAGAGACTCCACCCCCTGCTTTCCCTAATTAGACACACCTGGAGGGCACAGGGGACAGAAATCAATCAGGCCTCCCTTGTTGGCAGCAGCCAATAGGAGGGCCTGGCAGGTCAGAGAAGAGAGGTGTGGCCGGACGCAGAGGAGAAGGAGAGAGCCATGGAGGAGCGTGGCGGGAGGTGCAGCCACAGGAGGTGACTGTGCGAAAGGACGCAGCCGTAGGCAGCACGAGCCGTGGAACAGTAACTGGCGGCAGGGTGGGGCCGCAGTCGCAGGAGAAGGAGAGAGGGCCTTCGGTTCATCAATGGCAGACTTTGTCCAAGTGGCAGCAAGACGCCAGCTAAAACGCTTTAGGCACAGAGCAGCGGCAGGCGGGGTTTAGAGCTCTGCACTTGTGGGGTAAGTCCCATTGTAAAAATGTATAGAGACATCCCTGGTACATTAGGATGGGTGCTCCTGCTTCACTGTGTTTAGCGGAAGCAGAGCGGAGTGGCGGAGGACACTACTGGAGGACGCTGACGGCCTGGCCCCATTGGTGGAGTTCAGTGGACTGAGACTGATTGGGACCTGTAACAGCGGATATGTAAAGCTAATTCATATACACGTAATATAATGCTTGTTCTTTTATTTTGGTAACTTCCCGTGTAACCAGAAGTGAATGATGTAACGGTAACCAACTTGATGTACAAAAAATGGCCTGCATTTTTTGTATAGCGCTTTTCTAGTCCATAGGACCCCAAAGCGCTTTACACTACATTCAGTCATTCACCCATTCACACACACATTCACACACTGGCGATGGCAGCTACATTGTAGCCACAGCTGCCCTGGGGCGCACTGACAGAGGCGAGGCTGCCGGACACAGGCGCCACCGGGCCCTCTGACCACCACCAGTAGGCAAACATGGGGTTAGTATCTTGCCCAAGGATATTTGACATGCAGCCAGGAGGCAGCCTGGGATCGAACCACCGACCTTCTGATTAGTGGCTGACCTGCTCTGCCACCTGAGCTACAGCCACCCCAAAAAAGACGGAAGAAAACGGAAAACTAATGCTAACGGAGAAAAGGGAGAGAAAAACATGGTTAAATTGTACAAAAACGAATGGTTCTAGCTACAGTCGACAGGGGAACAAGGTTTGTAATGTACATGATTTAATTTGAGCAATCTGAAATGCATAATATGTATTATATAGTTTAATAGAAAACGGTTAGACCAGCGTAATGGCGGTTAAAATGGTGTTACATAAATAACATGGTAATTGTTTTATTTGTTTGTCTAGCTCTTACGTTGGTTCGTTGTCTGATACACGGCAAGGAATAATAAAGGTCATTCAACAACCATCAGTTCTGGCCTTCTCAGTTCGACTGGATGCTACAGGACTCTTAGGGGGGCTTCAGCTCCCAGACTGCAGATCTTTATTGTCTTTAGTTTTATGTTCTTTTAATGATTCTTTCCAACTCCGCCATTGCCTGGTGTCAAGTCCAGGATGAGAAAGGAGGAGGGTTGGGCGTGGGTCTAGCAACCCCATCCTCTTAAAAAAAAAAAGTCATGCTACAGAAACTGCAACAACAAATACATCCCTACAACTGCCTGGACAGGTAGACTCCTCTTCAGTGGGGCCCATGACGCGTGCCAGTGAAAGCCATTGGGAAGCCAGCTCGCTGGCAAGTCTGCAAGGGCAGTTGAACCCACTATCATCCAATGTTATGCATCCACTAATGCAGCGCGTTAGTGGGTGCATCGTCATGGGTGACTTGAACGCCAAGGTGGGAGGCGACAACACAGACAGAGAACTCATCATGGGTAGACACAGCATAGGCATCTGCAACAAGAATGGAGAGCTGTTCACTGACTTCTGTTCCTTTTATGACCTATCCATGGGTGGCACCATCTACCCACACAGGAAGATCCAAAAGACCACTCCGACTTCACCAAATGGGAAGACTGACAACCAGATCGACCACTTCACCATCGACCAGAAGTGGAGACGAAGTATGCTGGACGTCAGAGCAAGGCGCGGTGCTGATGCAGCCTCAGACCATCAGTTGCTAGTGGCAACACTGAAGACCAAATTGAGATCCTTATGCAACTCTTCAGGAAGACCACCCCACAAATTATATATATAATATAAATAAAATTGAATTGAATTGAATTGAACTGAAATTCAATATACAGTTTTTGAAAGAGGGCAAGCAAGAAAAAGAGTTCAACTGTGAAGTCAGGAACAGGTTTGAAGCCCTTGGGGATCTGGTCGAAGAGACAATAGAGAACTCCTGGACAGAAATACAGAAGACCTGGAAGGCCGTTTGCACCAAAGTCCAGGGGAAGAAGGAGAAGGGGCAGAAAGAGTGGATGACAAAAGAGACATGGGAGAAGGTAGGGAAGAGGAAGGAGGTGAGGCAGAAAATTAACAGATGTCAGGATCAACATGAGAAAACAGACCTCAGAGCACAATATTGGGAGGTGAACCGAGAAGTGAAGAAGAGTGCCAGACGGGACAAAGGACAATTTGTGCACAGTATGACAGAAGAGGCAGAAACAGCAGTCAAGCAGAACAACATGAAGAGAGTGTCCTTGTCAGGAAAGATAGGTGGAACATTTTGAAGAGATCCTGAATCCACCACCACCGCAAACAGTTCCCGACACAGGGCCTGATGGCATCCCTCCAGAAGCTCTCAAGCCAGACGCGGCAGCAGCAGGGGAGATGCTACATCCTCTCCTAGTGAAGATATGTGAACAGGAGCAAGTGCCTGCGAACTGGAAGCATGGGTACCTGATGAAGCTCCATAAGAAAGGCGACCTATCCCAGTGCAGCAACTGGTGAGGAATTATGCTGCTGTCATTCCCCAGCAAGGTGTTGACCAGAATGATCTTGCAGAGACTGACGAAGGCACTGGACAAGAGACTGAGATCAGAGCAGGCAGGATTTAGACAAGACAGATCATGTACAGACCACATCATCAAGCAGTCTATTGAATGGCAGTCTCCCTTGTACACAATCTTTGTTGACTTTGAAAAAGCCTTCGACAGCGTTGACAGGGAGACCATGTGGAAACTGACGCAGCACTACGGAATCCCGCAGAAGCTCATCAACATCATCCAACAGCTATACGAAGACTCATCCTGCCAGATCATCCTGACTCTTGGTGGCGCTGTCACTTGGTGTTCACTCGCTCTGTGGTAGAGTATCACTTCCTGTTCCTGCTCAAACACATTGTTGTTTCTGAGTAGCTTATCTGCTTAGCAATTTAATTAAAAACTTTAAATACATTCTTTTTTCATAGTATAATCTTCACATGCTTCATCCGAAGCACAATTTCTGTGTACTCACTACCTAATTTATAGCCAAAGTATTCACTCACTGTCTCTGTACTGTTTCTGTAGCTTAGCTTAGCTCGTAGCCGACTCGTTAGCACCATGGCTACTTCACCTGTCCCTCCTGCACTTTCTTGCTCATTGTGTCAGATGTTTAGTTACTCCTCGGCCTCCTTTAGCAGTAATGATATCTGTAACAAATGTAGCATATTTGCAGCTCTGGAGGCCAGGATTACTGAATTGGAGACTCGGCTTCGCACCCTTCATTCACCCGTAGCTAGCCAGGCCCCTGTAGCTGGTGCAGCCGAAGATAGCGTAGGCCCCGTTAGCTGTTCCCTGGCAGACCCCAAGCAGCAGGGGAAAGAGGGCGGCTGGGTGACAGTGAGGAGGAAGCATAGTCCTAAACAGAAGCCCCAGGTACACCACCAACCCGTTCATGTGTCTAACCGTTTTTCCCCACTCGGCGACACACCCGCCGGGGGTCAAACTCTGGTAATTGGTGATTCTGTTCTCAGACATGTGAAGCTAGAGACACCGGCAACCATAGTCAATTGTCTTCCAGGGGCCAGAGCAGGCGACATTGAAGGAAATTTAAAACTGCTGGCTAAGGGTAAACGTAAATTCAGTAAAATCATAATTCACGTCGGCAGTAATGACACCCGGTTACGCCAATCGGAGGTCACTAAAATCAATATTGAATCGATGTGTAACTTTGCCAAAACAATGTCGGACTCTGTAGTTTTCTCTGGTCCCCTCCCCAATCAGACCAGGAGTAACATGTTTAGCCACATGTTCTCCTTAAATTGCTGGCTGTCTGAGTGGTGTCCCAGAAACGATGTGGGCTTCATAGATAATTGGCAAACCTTCTGGAGGAAACCTGGTCTTGTTAGCAGAGACGGCATCCATCCCACTTTGGATGGAGCAGCTCTCATTTCTAGAAATATGGACAAATTTATTAAACCCCCCAAAATATGACTATCCAGAGTTGGGACCAGGAAGCAGAGTTGCAGTCTTACACGCCTCTCTGCAGCTTCTCTCCTCCTGCTACCGCCCCCCAAAAACCCATCTCCACAGAGACCGTGTCAGCTTCCAAAAAGACAAAAAACAAACTAAAAACCAGCAACAAACAACTTAAACATAAACAATCACAAAGAAAGAACAATACAGTATCGAGGATGCCAGTGTTCACATTTTGGACAGAGACGACAGATGGTTTGAAAGAGGAGTGAAAGAAGCATCTATGTCCACTGTGAGCGACCATCTTTGAACAGAGGCGGGGTTTACGACACCAACTGTCTGCCATCTATAATCCAGTTTTGAGTTCCCTTCCCAGACGCCTTAACGCCCACTCACATCCTGGGCCATCTGACCTCAGGAATTCGCATGATAGGGTGGGGCCAGGTTTCACAATGAACTCACCCGAAACCCTGGCTGATTGGGACCCACACCCAGTTTCACACCTTGGCTCAGGCGATTAGAGGATCATCAGGGGGTCCTTTTGTCTCTCTGTGGGGGGTCACTCCCACTAGGTTTATATCTGGGACTCTCCACCATTTGACCTTAGAACTGAAGAAGCTTCTCGGATGAGAGGTGAAATGTCTTCAAGTAACTTAAAGAAGTCCAGATGCTTTTCTTTGCAAGCTCCTTTGACAACAATACAGTATCCACATCAGAACCAAAGAGTAAAACAGTGAAATGTGGATTATTAAATATTAGGTCTCTCTCCTCCAAGTCTCTGTTAGTACATGAATTGATCAACAAATCGATTTACTCTGCCTTACAGAAACCTGGTTGCAGCAGGATGATTATGTTAGTTTAAATGAATCAACACCCCCGAGTCATTCTAACTACCAGAAACCTCGAAGCACAGGCCGAGGGGGAGGTGTGGCAGCAATTTTTCACACCAGCCTATTAATCAACCAAAGACCCAGACAGACTTTTAATTCATTTGAAAGCCTGATGCTTAGCCTCGTCCACCCCAGCTGTAAAACTCAGAAACCAGTCTTACTTGTTATCACCTATCGTCCACCTGGGCCTTACACAGAGTTTCTGTCTGATTTCTAAGACTCAGAAATGTAAAAGAACCCACCCACCACTTTAATCACACTCTAGATCTTGTTTTAACATATGGCATAGAAACTGAACATTTAACAGTGTTTCCTGAAAACCCTCTCCTGTCTGATCATTTCCTGATAACATTTACATTTACAATAATTGATTACACAGCGGTGGAGGGTAGACTTTATCAAAGTAGATGTCTTTCTGAAAGCGCTGTAACTAAGTTTAAGAATATAATCCACCGACTGTTATCATCTTCAATGCCCTGTACCAACACAGAGCAAAGCAGCTATCTGAACGCTACCCCAACAGAGGTCGATTATCTTGTTAATAATTTCACCTCCTCACTACGTACGACTCTGGATAATGTAGCTCCTTGAAAACTAAGGTCTCAAATCAGAAGTACCTGACTCCGTGGTATAATTCTCAAACACGTACCCTAAAGCAGATGACTCGTAAGCTGGAGAGGAAATGGCGTGTCACAAATTTACAGGATCATCATTTAGCCTAGAGAAATAGTTTGCTGCTTTATAAGAAAGCCCTCCGCAAAGCCAGAACATCTTACTATTCATCACTGATTGAAGAAAATAAGAACAACCCCAGGTTTCTCTTCAGCTCTGTAGCCAGGCTGACAAACGGTCAGAGCTCTGTTGAGCCAACAATCCCTTTAACGTTAACTAGTAATGACTTCATGAACTTCTTCACAAATAAAATTTTATCATTAGAGAAACAATTACCAATAATCATCCCACAGATGTACAGTGGGGCAAAAAAGTATTTAGTCAGCCACCGATTGTGCAAGTTCCCCCACCTAAAATGATGACAGAGGTCAGTAATTTGCACCAGAGGTACACTTCAACTGTGAGAGACAGAATGTGAAAAAAAAATCCATGAATCCACATGGTAGGATTTGTAAAGAATTTATTCGTAAATCAGGGTGGAAAATAAGTATTTGGTCAATAACAAAAATACAACTCAATACTTTGTAACATAACCTCTGTTGGCAATAACAGAGGTCAAACGTTTACTATAGGTCTTTACCAGGTTTGCACACACAGTAGCTGGTATTTTGGCCCATTCCTCCATGCAGATCTTCTCGAGAGCAGTGATGTTTTGGGGCTGTCGCCGAGCAACACGGACTTTCAACTCCCGCCACAGATTTTCTATGGGGTTGAGGTCTGGAGACTGGCTAGGCCACTCCAGGACTTTCAAATGCTTCTTACGGAGCCACTCCTTTGTTGCCCGGGCGGTGTGTTTTGGATCATTGTCATGTTGGAAGACCCAGCCTCGTTTCATCTTCAAAGTTCTCACTGATGGAAGGAGGTTTTGGCTCAAAATCTCACGGTACATGGCCCCATTCATTCTGTCCTTAACACGGATCAGTCGTCCTGTCCCCTTGGCAGAAAAACAGCCCCATAGCATGATGTTTCCACCCCCATGCTTCACAGTAGGTATGGTGTTCTTGGGATGCAACTCAGTATTCTTCTTCCTCCAAACACGACGAGTTGAGTTTATACCAAAAAGTTCTACTTTGGTTTCATCTGACCACATGACATTCTCCCAATCCTCTGCTGTATCATCCATGTGCTCTCTGGCAAACTTCAGACGGGCCTGGACATGCACTGGCTTCAGCAGCGGAACACGTCTCGCACTGCGGGATTTGATTCCCTGCCGTTGTAGTGTGTTACTGATGGTGACCTTTGTTACTTTGGTCCCAGCTCTCTGCAGGTCATTCACCAGGTCCCCCCGTGTGGTTCTGGGATCTTTGCTCACCGTTCTCATGATCATTTTGACCCCACGGGATGAGATCTTGCGTGGAGCCCCAGATCGAGGGAGATTATCAGTGGTCTTGTATGTCTTCCATTTTCTGATGATTGCTCCCACAGTTGATTTTTTCACACCAAGCTGCTTGCCTATTGTAGATTCACTCTTCCCAGTCTGGTGCAGGTCTACAATACTTTTCCTGGTGTCCTTCGAAAGCTCTTTGGTCTTGGCCATGGCGGAGTTTGGAGTCTGACTGTTTGAGGCTGTGGACAGGTGTCTTTTATACATATGATGAGTTCAAACAGGTGCCATTCATACAGGTAACGAGTGGGGGACAGAAAAGCTTCTTACAGAAGACGTTACAGGTCTGTGAGAGCCAGAGATTTTCCTTGTTTGAGGTGACCAAATACTTATTTTCCACCCTAATTTACGAATAAATTCTTTACAAATCCTAACATGTGGATTCATGGATTTTTTTTTCACATTCTGTCTCTCACAGTTGAAGTGTACCTCTGGTGCAAATTACTGACCTCTGTCATCATTTTAAGTGGGGGAACTTGCACAATCGGTGGCTGACTAAATACTTTTTTGCCCCACTGTAATATTATCTACAGCTACTTTCAGTACCATTGATGTTAAGTTAGACTCTTTTTCTCTAATTGATCTTTCTGAGTTAACTTCAATAATTACTTCCTCCAAACCATCAACGTGTCTTTTAGACCCCATTCCTACAAAACTGCTCAAAGAAGTCCTGCCATTAATTAATTCTTCGATCTTAAATATGATCAACCTATCTCTAATGATCGGCTATGTACCACAGGCCTTCAAGCTGGCTGTAGTTAAACCTTTACTCAAAAAGCATCTCTAGACCCAGCAGTCTTAGCTAATCATAGGCCAATCTCCAACCTTCCTTTCATATCAAACATCCTTGAAAGAGTAGTTGTCAAACAGCTAACAGATCATCTGCAGAGGAATGGTTTATTTGAAGAGTTTCAGTCAGGTTTCAGAGCTCATCACAGCACAGAAACAGCTTTAGTGAAGGTTACAAATGATCTTCTTATGGCCTCTGACAGTGGACTCATCTCTGTGCTTGTCCTGCTAGACCTCAGTGCAGCGTTCGATACTGTCGACCATAATATCCTATTAGAGCGATTAGAACATGCTGTAGGTATTACAGGTACTGTGCTGCAGTGGTTTGTATCATATCTATCTAATAGACTCCAGTTTGTGCATGTAAATGGAGAGTCCTCTTCACACACTGAGGTTAATTATGGAGTTCCACAGGGTTCAGTGCTAGGACCAATTCTGTTTACATTATACATGCTTCCCTTAGGCAGCATCATTAGAAGACATAGCATACATTTACACTGCTATGCAGATGACACCCAGCTCTATCTGTCCATGAAGCCAGATGACACACACCAATGAGTTAAACTGCAGGAATGTCTTAAAGACATAAAGACCTGGATGGCCGCTAACTTTCTGCTTCTTCATTCAGATCAAAATGAGGTTATTGGACTCGGCCCTGAAAATCTTAGAAATATGGTATCTAAGCAGATCCTTACTCTGGATGGCATTACCTTGGCCTCCAGTAACGCTGTGAGGAACCTTGGAGTCATTTTTGACCAGGACATGTCCTTCAACGCACATATTAAACAAATATGTAAGACTGCTTTCTTCCATTTGTGCAACATCTCTAAAATTAGAAATATCCTGTCTCAGAGTGACGTTGAAAAACTAGTTCATGCATTTATTACTTCCAGGCTGGACGACTGTAATTCATTATTATCAGGATGTCCTAAAAACTTCCCGAAAAGCCTTCAGCTGATCCAAAATGCTGCAGCAAGAGTCCTGACAGGGACTAGAAAGAGAGAGCAGATTTCTCCTGTTTTGGCTTCCTGTTAAATCCAGAATTCAAAATCCTGCTCCTCACATACAAGGTCTTAAATAATCAGGCCCCATCTTATCTTAATGTATAAAAAATAAATAAATAAATAAAAAAAATAAAATGACCTTGTAGTACCATATCACCCTATTAGAGCACTTCGCTCTCGCTCTGCAGGCCTACTTGTTGTTCCTAGAGTATTTAAAAGTAGAATGGGAGGCAGAGCCTTCAGTTTTCAGGCCCCTCTTCTGTGGAACCAGCTTCCAGTTTGGATTCAGGAGACAGACACTATCTCTACTTTCAAGATTAGGCTTCAAACTTTCCTTTTTGCTAAAGCATATAGTTAGGGCTGGACCAGGTGACCCTGAATCCTCCCTTAGTTATGCTGCAATAGACGTAGGCTGCCGGGGATTCCCATGATGCATTGAGTTTTTCCTTTCCAGTCACCTTTCTCACTCACTATGTGTTAACAGACCTCTCTGCATTGAATCATATCTGTTATTAACCTCTGTCTCTCTTCCACAGCATGTCTTTATCCTGTCTTCCTTCTCTCACCCCAACCAATCACAGCAGATGGCCCCGCCCCTCCCTGAGCCTGGTTCTGCTGGAGGTTTCTTCCTGTTAAAAGGGAGTTTTTCCTTCCCACTGTCGCCAAAGTGCTTGCTCATAGGGGGTCATATGATTGTTGGGTTTTTCTCTGTATCTATGAAGCGCCTTGAGGTGACTTTTGTTGTGATTTGGCGCTATATAAATAAAATTGAATTGAATAAAATTTAATTTAATTGATTTGAACAATGGAAAACTGACCAACTCCTTCGCAGTGAAAACTGCAATGAGGCAAGGCTCATTGCTGTCAGCAATCTTCCTGATCATCATGGACTGGATCATGAGAAGAACCACAGAGCAACACCGGTATCCAGTGGACCTTCACCAAACAGCTGGAGGACCTGGATTTTGCAGAAGGCATCAGCCTTCTGTCCCACAAGCAGCAACATGCACAGTCCAAGCTCACCCGGCTCGCTGAGGAGGCAGAAAAGACCGGCCTGAAGATCAACGTCAGAAAAACAGAGGTGATGCAGCTGAACAACCGACAAGAACATCCACTGCAGCTACTTGGTGGAAACCGACCTCTTCGTCTACCTAGGAAGCATAGTCAACAGAGATGGCGGCGCAGATGAAGACATTAGGAGCCGGATCAACAAAGCAAGGCTTGCATTCAACTCCCTGCAACCAATCTGGAACTCCAAACCCCTATCCCAGCGCAGCAAGATCCGCATCTTCAACACCAATATGAAAGCAGTCCTCCTGTATGGGTCCGAGACGTGGCAGGTGACCAACACCATTACCAGCAAGATGCAGATTTTCATCAACAAGTGCTTGCGACACAGCCTTAACATCAAATGGCCTGAGAAGATCTCGAATACAGACCTGTGGAAGAGAACCAGCCAGAACCCGGTTGGTCAAAGCATCAAGAGGAGAAAATCAGGCTGGATAGGCCACACACTCCGAAAACCATCCAACAATGTCACAAGGCAAGCACTCAACTGGAACCCACAAGGAAAAAGGAAAGTGGGGAGACCCAAACAGACATGGAGAAGATCTGTCGAGAGCGAAGTGACGGCCGCCGGAATGACGTGGACCCAGCTGAAGAGAACAGCCCAGAACAGAGTCCGTTGGCGTGGTGATGTTGCGGACCTATGCTCCACCAGGAGTCTACAGGAGAATTGATTGATCGAATGATTCCGGATACATTTTTATGCTGTAAATAAAGTATATATTTTACCAGATTTTACATTTCTTTCTGTTCCCGTGATCATCCCCTGCTGCTGTTGCCGTTTTAGAAGGGGTTCCCTTCTAACTCAATTCAATTCAATTCAATTTTATTTATATAGCGCCAAATCACAACATAAGTCGCCTCAAGGCTTACTAACTAACTTACACAAGTGACAAGTACATGACCTAATTATAATAATACACTTCACAGCACCCAAACATTTGTGCGTGTACAACATTTTTAGAGGAAGATTATTAAACCTGTAACCCCATAATTAACCCTTTGGGTTTGTTCAAAATCACCACACTTTCAGCTTGTTCGTGGCCAAAAGTGACCACCAATTGATTAGGTCTGTAATTTTTATTATTTTTATGGGGTTTTTGCCATTTTTTCTGCATAAAGGTTTTAACTAACTTCAGGTCTTTTCATAAATGTAAAATAGTTATTACTGTTTTAAAATTTTAACCCTTTAAACATCAGTTTGTTTGTCCACTCTGCTAGGTGAAAGACACTGCGCTAGAGCTGTTGGTGGCTGTAGCTCAGGTGGTAGAGCAGATCTACTGATTGGAAGGTTGGTGGTTCGATTCCTGGCTTCCCCTAGACTGCATGACAAATATCCTTGGGCAAGATACTAACCCTAAATTGCTTTTCGATGCCTCCATCGGAGTATGAATCTGTGTGAATGTTAGTTAGAAAGCACTTAGAAAATGTGCTTAAAGAAAGAAGCACATTCCTCTGTTGCTTTGGCATGTGGGATATTGCCATGGTAGTTTTGGTGAAGCCAAAGACAGACAACAAAATCTTCCTCTGTTGCATCTGGAGGAGCTGGGGGGGAAGCTCTGGGTTGTTTCCCCTGTGCATGTTTTCATCTGAGGAGTTCCTCTGCCAAGGTGCCCGAAGGAAAGACGTTGTCCTCGGAGCTCCTCCGTCAGTTGGAGTCTGAACCCCTTTCCCTTTTTAACTTCCTGAGAACTTCCAGTGTTGTCATCCAACATGCTATGTATTGCTTTATTCTGGTTTAGGCTCACATCTTCACTTCATCTATAATCCTCCAATCCTCACACCTTGGCTTCACGTGCAGCTTTGTAAGGGTGCACAGCAGCTAAAAGATCTCCTTTGTTATAAAAAAGTCAAAAGTAGATCTCAGGCTGCTAATGCAGGAAACTGCATACAGGCTGAGCCCTGGTTTGATACCAGTGGGTACTGGATTGTAGAGCAGTCTCTCTTCAGTGGTGGGACCCACATGGTTTTCCTTTCATGAGGGATCCACTCAGTCACCGGCTCCTCGGTTTCAGAAAATGCTCCTATGTTCTTTTCCATCAGCTGCTCGGCCTCCACCTCCATGCCCCCCAACCCCAATCTTCCCCCAAAGAAGAGGATTCAGGCACTGGCTAGTACTCTTCATCAGTGGTGATGCAGTCAGCCTCTTTGGAGATTGGCCCCTCATCTTCTGGA
The DNA here is from genome assembly GCF_057381845.1 of Rhamphochromis longiceps. Classification (NCBI taxonomy): domain Eukaryota; kingdom Metazoa; phylum Chordata; class Actinopteri; order Cichliformes; family Cichlidae; genus Rhamphochromis; species Rhamphochromis longiceps. The sequence goes on along the minus strand of NC_140560.1, from coordinate 966,586 downwards.
GAGGAAGTTTCTTCATCTTGGGCAGATGACTTTTCTTCAAGGGCAGAGGACTGCTGCTGTACTTGCTCTCTGACCAGATCATACAGACAGTGCTTGAAGCAGTGATGACCTTCTTGCCATATAGCCAGAATAAATGATCTGGAAGCTGTTAGGCTTACTTACAGCAGTAGCTCTGTCTGCACCTGCAGAAACTCCAGGACACGTTTACAGTGTTTGTTGTTGTTTGTGCTGCAGCTGCAGCTGCAGGTTTGAACTCTGCAAAATGTCCTGTGATTGGGTTTGTTTTTGTTTCTAGAGTTAATATTTTGGGTATGGTATCTTTTGATGAAAAATACAAGAGTAAAAGTGCTTTTAACATGTGCTTCAAAGCTGAGTTTGACTGGGAAACTCAAAGCTCAACAGCCTGCATCCACAGAAACTCACTGCAGCCTATGTAATGTTTGATGCATCATTATTTATTCCAGTCTATCTTGCAAATACATGTTTGTGCTGCAATGTCATGCACAAACACAAACTATTAGATCCTTAAGATCAAACCTGTGTCAAAATTGTGTCATTATTTTGGTCCATTGGAGTGAGGTAAGCCATCAAAGGCCGCTACTAGAAACTCAGAATATTACATGAAATTGCTTGTTTGGCCAAAAATGGGTAAATGATGTAATTTGGTAAAAAACATTAAAAACTACAATTTTCATGTGTTGACTTCAGAATGAAAGCAATTCTACCTAAATCGCACGATATAGTACTGTCAATAACAAGGAATCAAAAAAGGTGGTTATAATGGATTTCAATTGGCCAAAAATGGCCACGATAGAGTCAAGAGGAACAATTTGGTGTATAGTGAATATTATTGATCTTATTAAGGAGCTGATGTTGAAAATTAAAAAAATATAGACCTTTGGGAAGTTTCATTCCATTTGCATTAACAGAGCGAAAATGGTTGAAAAAAGAAAAGTGAACAAATAGCCAGGATAGAGCCCAGAGGGTTAAAGCTAAAACAATGAACATCTTTTTAATTGGGAAAAAAAATAACAACATTATGGAATAAAAATAACAAAAATAAAACTCATTAACTAAAAACACAAAAACGGGATAGAAATATTATACATATCAAATATTTATGAAAGGCTATCAAGGATGATCATTTTATAAGAAGATATTTTAAAAATGATCTAATTTCAATGGGCAGACTTTTCCACTTTTGTTTGCTAACCTTGAAATAAAGAGCAAAGCAAATGCTTAGGCACACGAGGGGTTAGGCATTAATAATTAACTGATGTACTTCTGAGCCAGCCTCTTTAATACTTTGAAAATGGGAACGTTTTGAAAGTCATAATGGATTTTAACAGATTAAATCTTTCCATTACAGATATGGTACCTGTGATTCGTCCGCTGTGCTCAGTCAGCTCATGGATCTTGACCCAGTCTTTGCCATTCTTTTCATAGATGTTCACCGCATTGTTGTTAGGACTCACAGCAATCTCTGGAAGCAAATATGTCATCACTTTGTTTCAGTAGTCAAACAATAATGAAGAAATATGAACCACAGAAAGGCATTTATGTAAGAAACATCTAAGAGAGATATAAAGAGATATATATAAATTCCTCTCTCTTGCTTCACATACATACATTGTCATATATATATATATATATATATGTATATATATATATATATATATATATATATATATATATATATAAAACACCCAGCACGCCCCTGCGGGCGGTTTATCCTTCAAGCTCGGGTCCTCTACCAGAGGCCTGGGAGCTTGAGGGTCCCGCACAGTATCTTAGCTGTTCCTAGGACTGCGCTCTTCTGGACAGAGATCTCCGATGTTGTTCCTGGGATCTGCTGGAGCCACTCGCTTGGGAGTCACTGCACTGAGTGCTCCGATTACCCTGGGACCACTGTTACCTTCACCCTCCACATGTTCTCCAGGCCTTGGGACCTCTCCAGCTTCTCGTGTTCCTTCTTCCTGTGCTCTTCCATGTGCTGGATTGTCTCTGGGGCATCTTTACACAGCCTGCACCTGGGGTCTTGCCTGGTGTGATAGACCCCAGCCTCTATGGATCTTGTGCTCAGAGCTTGTTCTTGTGCTGCCATGATTAGTGCCTCTGTGCTGTCTTTCAGTCCAGCTTTGTCCAGCCACTGGTAGGATTTCTGGATATCAGCCACCTCCTCTATCTGCCGGTGGTACATACCGTGCAGGGGCCTGTCCTTCCATGATGGTTCCTCGTCTCCCTCCTCTTTCTTGGGTTTCTGCTGCCTGAGGTATTCATTGAGCACTCGGTCAGTTGGGGCCATCTTCCCAATGTATTCTTGGATGTTCGTTGTCTCATCCTGGACTGTGGTGCTGACACTCACCAGTCCCCGGCCCCCTTCCTTCTGTTTAGCGTACAGCCTCAGGGTGCTGGACTTGGGGTGAAACCCTCCATACATGGTCAGGAGCTTCCTGGTCTTGATGTCAGTAGTTTCTGTCTCCCCCTTTGGCCAGCCTATTACCCCAGCAGGCTACCTGATCACGGGCAGGGCGTAGGTGTTGATAGCCTGGATCTTGTACTTGCCGTTCAGCTGACTCTTCAGGACTTGCCTGACCCTCTGCAGGTACTTGATCGTTGTATAACATGCCTCATTCACCTGTTCACACCCATTCATACAAGCAATTTCTTCTACACCCAAGTGCTTTCTATATAACATTAAAAAAAAGGTAGTGAAGTGCAATGTTATTCAAAGGCCCAGATCACCTCCAGGTGTATACATACATGTATGCATTAAAGCTCTCTGAGTCAATTTCCTGCACTGATAATAAGATTGCCAACGTTTCTCTGAACCACATTAATGCAATCCATATATGTGCATTTATGTGTGAGCTACTCTATATATGGAAATGGAGCATGACTATTTTTTCTGGTATTTCACCTACGGGTCCTATCTTTGTTCCAGGTATGGCAGGACAGCGGCTCCAGTCCAAAACTGTACAGCGACATGTCTGAACAGAGGCAAGACAGACTGCTGGAATGCTGCTGCTGTCACAGTTGTTGTAAAGATGGGCTGCTGCATGTTCCAGGATGAAAGGGAGAGAAAAAACAGGGTACACTTTGTTTGAGAAACAGTTTTCTTAAATAAAGCAGAAATGGTTCGTTGTTTATACTTTTCTCTGTTTGAGGGTTTTATTAGAAATCAGGTTTCAAGAAGGGACTCTGGAATAGCTTTAGTGTAATTAATAGTTAGTTGAATGAATAACGACTGGGAGATAACAACTTTATCAGATCTAATGCAGACAAATCTGGAGGTGAACGACAGACTTGTCAGCGTTTGTTTCTGAATACACAACAACAGACTACACTGAAAAAGTTTTAAGCCCAATAACATATCACCTAAATTCCAGCTTCTACTTTTGTTCTGTTTAAACAATCTGAAACTTAACAAGTTGCTCAGATTTGATACAAAATAATTAGGGCTGAAATTATTACTTACCCTGTGTCTGTGTGGTCAGGTAGTAGAAGAGCGTTCAGAGTTGTACTCATGAGACTGTCTGCACGACAGGAGCTGTGCACTGTGTCCTGGTGAAGAATATGACTGTGTTATTGTTGAAGGGAGTGAAAGAACAGTAGGTGTGTCTACTGATAGCTGTTGAGCAAGCTTGCCTGCTCAGAAGTTTGCTGGGAGCAAATGTCTCCAATTCGCTCTCAGCACAGGCTGGTGATCAGCAGTTTGACTAAATGCTTCATACAAAAACATCTACTTCATTCATTCTTTGGGACTTACTTTGATTTTTGGGGGATGAAACTGAATGAAAACTTTCAATGTTATTTTTATATCCTGCCATTATTATAAATCTGACCACGAGTAAAGCTATTTTAAATCCATATGTCCAAATATGAATAATGGGGATCATTTACGTACACATTCATCGATTTCAGCTTTAAAAGCTCCCCTCAGCTCTTAGATCATAACCTTGTGTTTTGGCTGCAGGTCCAGGTCCATATGGGACAGCTTGTGGGTCTGGATCCAGACCGCAGTCCGCCTGTTAGTGACCTCTGGTGTATCAAATAACTGTAACTTTTTATCCCCTGTTTTGTTTGGACTTTTGATTAAGGTAAATATGTTTAACAAATAAATGAGCTAAAGTGTAAACCTCTTTGTTAGGTCCTTTGTGGTCTTTACATGTAATGCTTTATTGAGCACTTCTAAATTTGTTTATATAGTACAGAATGAATGGATGAATTACAAATATGTGCATTGACCCTCTGGGGTCCAGGGTTTCATTGACTGTTTTTCACTACTTTATATTTCAACCGATTTATCCGACTCCTGAATTAGATTCATCTTCAAAGTGAAAGAAAGCAAAGTGCCCCAGAGTCATACTTCAATGAACATACCTAAGTGGGCATGCAACCCGGAGACTGGAGCAGCCGGGGATTGGATCTCCAACCTCCTGATTAGTAGATGACTTACTCTAGTAAGTCGTGTTCTTCTTTTCAGCTCGGGATGGTAATTGGGCGATGTGTCATTTACCTATACCCTAACCCTATATTATCTAACCATATGTTACTCTGATGTATATCATTTGGTGCAACCATCAATTCAAATCTGATGTTGTTTGGGACTCCAAGATCAGGCAGACCATCCTCAGAAACCCACTATGACCGAATGTCCCTGACACAGATAGTGGAGTGCTTGTCCACTGTACACGGCTAAAAGCATGTTAATAGCATTTATCAGGAACTCAAAGGGACTGTGGATTACAACAATGGAGGCCAACTCCAAGCCAATCACACAAGTCACCATCAAGTATGTACCAAGGTGATGCACTGTGTCCATTGCTGCTCTGTATAGGCCCCTAAGCCAGCTCATAACTAAGACTGGGACCACATCTTCATTTTAGGTTTGACAGCATTTCTAGTAAATAATGTCAGGTGGCTTGAGCATGAATTGAGACTGCGGTGTGGGGAAGGCTTCAGATGGGACTGGTGGCAGCTCTCGGGCAGATAAACAAAGAAGGCACCCCTTAGAAGAAGTAATAACTGTTAAAGATTGTTGTAAATATATAACCGGTAGGCAGGTGTGCAATGATGCGATCACTTTGAATTGTCTTTGTGCTGGTTTTCATCTTTGTTTTGTGCAGTTGACTTCATGTTCATACTTAAATACTAAGAGAAAATGTTAGGTTTTGTATTGTTGATTGTCATTTATGCTTAGAAATATTGAACCATATATGCTTAGAGGTGTATAATCAATTGTGTAGTGATAGGACTGTGATCTTTAGCAGGCTGCAAAGGCTTGGTGTGTATTCCACACTAGAATGCACACCCACAGTCTAGGAACATCAGAGAGGTCCTATCTTCTCTTTGTTGATATATGGTATAGCAAACACACGTATATCTCTTTAAGTATAAGAGCCTTTTGTTTAGATAGATCTGCTAGACGCCTGGCACCAGCTTTGGGGAGTCTTCACAGGGTCACATCTTGACCTCACACAAATCACACACACACACACACACACACACACACACACACACACACACACACACACACACACACACACACACACACACACACACAAGGTACTCTTTGTTTGTATGTAGATGTCATATGTTAATGAACCGATGCATATTCATGTGACCTCAATAAAAGGGCAGTGTTACGGGGGAACGGACGAGAGCAACTGGGGTCAAGCGAAAGAACGGCGTTTGTCCGGTCTCTCCCGTGCACGAGAAACATGAAGAACTGTGCCTACTTGTGTCTTGCTTTGCTGTGTAATTATATTGTCTTCAACGTTCCAGCGGATAGGTTCAAGCTACAAACCTATCATTAATTGGTCCTTCGATGTCGGATCCCTGGAGTCAACATTCACCGAGAACGGGCACGCTGAAAGACTGACGTCAGCCAGGAAGTTCCTGTGGATTAACTGTCTATCTTTTCTCCTCGATGAATGACGATCGGCGGGATTCGAGGCTATATTACACGCTAAGCAACGCCGAGTAAGTTGAGAGAGCGACTCTATAATCGCAGAACTGGGTTAGTGTCCCGAAAAAGAGGTTTTGAAATTTGAAAATGGGTGAGCGTCCCACAACTGGGTCAGGGTCCCGAGAGGTCCGGTGTGAGTCCGGAGTAGGCCTATTTTGTGTTGTTGTCGTTGTTGTCATCGTCGTTGTTGTTGTGTGAGTGTGTGCGGAGCAGAACGCGTGGTCTGTGACACCGACTGTTGTTGTTATCATGGGTTTCTAAGCAACCAAGAGTGAGTCGGAGGGAGACAGACGTTTGTGCTGGACTTTGCTCCTGGCAGCACAAAGTATTTAAATAAAAATGTGAGAGAGCGGCGGCTCAAAAGCTGCGCGCGTTCACGCGAGCACGGTCGCGCGGGTTTCACGCGGACCTGAGCCGTGCGGTCAATCGCAGGCTTATAAATGGAAGAGATTCAAATGTTAGAAGTTTTCAGAAAACACACCAGCCTTGAAGACCGTGTGGAGAAGGCCAGCCCACATCAGCAGCACTTGAGATGTGCTGTGGTGAATGGCTTTCCCCCACCCCTTGCTGACACAAAATGTTTATTCTTTAACTTGCCCTGATCGACAGCAGCCTGTGTGCCAGACCATAGATTTAATTGAGGTGGATAGTTGTTAAAAGTAATCTACATTAAGCTTGTGGTTGCTCAAATTCAGTACAATGACATATGAGGAGAAGTGATATAGGCAAATATTTAAACTAATGAAGTGCATAGAGGCACTTGACCTGTGTGAAAGACTGTCGTCTTGTTATGAGCCATTGTTGAGATATGGAGCACACCTGTGAAAACAACTAATATGCTGAACCCTGTATGACACATCTAAAAGTACATGATGGAGAAGCTGAATTGAATATGAAAGTGTAAGACTTTGCCACTGTGGGCAGAGCATGCGACTACTGTGTGATGTTGCGTTGCAGTCTCTTCTGGGCTGATGAGCAAGCTACACATTATCAGATCGAGAGCTGTCTGAGAGCTACTCAAAGAAAGGGAAACAGAGCTATGATAACTGTGATAACTGGAATGTGCAGCGTTTCCATGAGCAGTTTTCCTGCATCTTGACTCATGTGTGTAGAGTGTTCATAGCATCAGCATCATGTTTTTGTTATTTGTTTTGTTGGGTCGAAAATAATTAAATAAACTTGTGGTCATGCCTATGGTGTCACGGCTGCCGAGGCGAGCCGTGTGGAGTTGGAAGAAGGAGGACCCAAGATGCAGCAAACTGATGACAGAGTGATGTTTATTTACAAGGTGGTGGTGGCAAAAACAGGCAACTCAGCATGAACAATTACAAACGGAAACCTAAACTGGGAGAAACTAAAAAGCAAACCTGAGACCATACAAAAGGGGTGCGGGGCAGAGAGACGCAGAGACAGGACACCATGGAACGCAGATGAATGCAGAGACACACGGAGGAACGCAGACGAGCCGACAACGAACACAGACCGACACCCACTATATATACACACACACACACGGTAATCGGGTGATCGCACACAGGAGGGAAGAACAGCTGATCTGAATACACGTAATGACTGGAGGACACAAGCTGAACACAATGACACAGACACAGACCTTCAGAATGGAACAGGAAATCCAGAACACGAGCCTTCAAAGTAAAACAGGAAACACAGACTGATTTACAACACTACACGGGGACATGAACAGAGCACCAAGGACAGACACAGGTAGGGCTGACAATACACCAAACTTCAGGTTAACCCTAACTAATACAAATCAGAATAAACACAAAACGCTGGGTCAACGACCCAGGACCATGACATATGGATTACTATGGCACATATCACCAGCCACATGATTTATTTATGCAGATGAAAAAGTGAGTGTGAATGTGTTTGACGTCACAGTGTTTTTGTGCGCTGTGTAAAAGTAATTGCCTCAGATTGTGAGAGCGGTAATTCTGCAGGTCACCAGCTATTGTAAAGAAAAGGAAAAAAAGAGTGAAAAAGAGACAAAATTTACATTGTAGATGGAAAATAATTATAGGAAAAAGGTTTTGTGTTGATCAGCCAAGAACAACTACAATCTTATTTTCTGCTTTTAAGAAAGGATTGTTCACAAACACACACAGAGAGAGAGAGAGAGAGAGAGAGAGATGTGTGTTGATTAAGCAGTGATGATAATAATGAACATGTCTTAGTTTGTCACTTTCAGGTGAAAAGCAGACCTGAATCAATTCTCCACGGGCAGCAGTCGGAAGAAAATTATAGGTTGAAATCATTAGAAAAAATAGAAACACCCAGCCAGAATTTTTTTGGCTGAATTGTTTTGCAGCTTCCCGTCCTCATCCTGAACAAGCAAGCTCCAAGGAAACTAATCTCTCCCTGAAGACACCGAGTGCAGTTTCAGAAGCACGAGCATGAACATCAACAGTGGACAGGAGTCCAAGAGACAATACCAGAGTCCTGAGCAGAGAGGTCCAGCAGCGCTGTGGGCAAACGGCATCAGAAAGAGAAGAACCACCATCTAGATTGGATGGATGGAGATGCGTTTCCAGCCAGCTGCAACCTCACTGTGTGTGAAGGACTTTTGAGAAGACTGTCTGAGTTTGATATTTGCCATGTTTGGAGCGAGATGGCAATAAAAGAGACAGTGGGACAAAGCTGAAGGAGAACTGCCGGCTATTGGACTGTTGAAGTGGGAGAGGACAACAGAGTGAGATGACAACAGACAACAGAGTGAGAGTAAGTGGAAACACAGAGGAATGCTGTTATTTAAATGTGGGAAATCAAAATTTGGGTTAGCAAACCTGGGGAAAAGAAAACTGACTGCTTAAGTTGGAAAATTGTGAAGGAGTCTGAAACACTGCGAAAATAGAAACATATACAAAATCACACACACAAGCAGAACATGCATTAACCCTACTAACACAAACAAAAGAGAGCTCATGAAGATTAGACAACATCTTAAGCGTGTGAGTCTGTTTATCATCTTATCCAAGTCACTTAGTGTGATGCAAAGACCAGTGGACTCATAGCACATTAGTTAAGAAATGATCAAACAATAGTAGAGAAGTGTGTAGGAAAGGCAGCTTTTAAGAACATGCTCTGCTGGATATGCAGCTCCACAGACATGCATTAAATCTGCCTAATAACACAAACACCCATGCAATGAAAATCAGCTTGTTATCTTTCATCAGTGTTAAAATAGTGTCAATTTAGCAGACACTTGTTATCAAATACTGAATTTATCCAATGCAAAAAATTGACTCTCTAGGTTGCAGGACAACAATTTAACTTTTGTGGGGAAAAAGATTCTGGTTTGACCAACCAGTGATCAGACAATAAATTTAGTTGTTGATATAGTAAATTGGGAGATGCTTCCTGCTTGATTGATGCAGCAAGTAATTTACTGTATGAGGGAAATTCTATTTTTGTGATAACATTTTGAACATGCATTTCTGTCGTCCTGTCATCCTAGTGGGTTAATAGCTGATATGCAAATTAGTTGATCGTTGATCGTTCTTAGATTAAGGAAAGGTGACTGAATTCTAGCACGAGTGAATGGGATGTGTTGGAGTTTGTTGTGTGTTGAGTGGAGACTCTAAAACACTGAGTTTCCTGTTTTGATGTGCGAGTGAATCCTGTACCTAGATACACAACTCTGAATACGTCAGAACAAACTTCTTTTGTGAAGTGCATGACAGCATGTCACATGTTTTATGATGAAGGGAAATTGATTTGTCAAAAGCATTTGACACTGTTGATCATTGTATTTTAAAACTTAGACTCTTCCAGTCAGGACTCTCTGAGAGAGCAGTGGCATGGTTCTCAAACTACCTCAGTAACAGGACTCAGTGCATTAAATCTGACGGTCTATGTTCTGACTTTGTTACAGTGCACAGCGGAGTGCCACAGGGTTCTGTATTAGGTCCCCTTCTATTTATCATTTACGTAAACAATCTTAGTCTACATGTGCCAGATGCAAACTTGCACTTCTATGCTGATGATACAGTTATTTACAGCTGTGGTTCAACTCTTGTCCAAGCCATCGACTCCTTGCAGAAAGCCTTTTCTGCTGTCCAGCACTCATTACATCAGCTTAAACTTGTTCTCAACGCAGACAAAACAAAGCTCATGTTGTTTTCTAAATCAAGGAGACGAGCCCAAACAATCCCATCAGTAACCACTCTTGAAGGTAATAAAATAGAGTTGGTTCACACCTATAAATATCTGGGAATCTTAATTGATGACTCGCTTACCTTCAAACCACATGTAGAGAATCTTGTGAAAAACCTGAAGTTAAAACTGAGATTTTATTTTCAAAATAAGTTGTGTTTCTCTTTTAATACAAAGAAGCGGCTTGTTGCTGCAACATTCTTGCCTGTGCTGGATTATGGTGATATTCTATATATGAATGCTTCTGCTCAATGTCTTCGAATGGTTGATTCTGTGTATCATGCTTCTCTGAGGTTCATCACTAACTGTAAATTTCAGACTCACCACTGTGAGTTATACTCTCAGGTAGGATGGCCTGCTTTGGTAAGTCGGAGGAACTCTCATTTATACAGTTTTATATATAAGGCGATACTTGGGTTGCTGCCTTCTTATATATGTTCCCTGCTTGTAATGAAACATGCTGGTCGGTATTCTCTTCGTCCGCATGGTTACTTGTTGCTTTCTGTTCCATTTGCCCGAACTGAACTTGGTAAAAGAGCTTTTGTCCATTTAGCACCCTCGGCCTGGAACAAACTGCAGAAGGAATGGAAAATGACTGAATTCATTTCATTAAGTGATTTTAAATCTAAACTACGAATCCTTGAGGCCAAGTCCATAACATGCAACTGTTTCAATTAGATTGATTGTCATTTTAACTGACTTTTTATTTTATTTGAATTTTATTGAATTTTATTTTTATTTTATTTGTATTCTTTCACTTATTGTTGCATGTGTGTTGTTGCTGCCTGTGTTTGAGTAATTTCTGTAACTGTGAGACATCTGCTGCTGCCTATCTTGGCCAGGTCTCCCTTGAAAATGAGGTTTTTAATCTCAATGGGATCTTCCTGGTTAAATAAAGGTTAATAAATAAATAAATAAAAAAGGAAAACTGAATAAAATAGATCTGTGGCCTAAATGAGTGAAGAGCACAGGCCTGGTGATTAAACTCATAGCTAATATGACATTAGGGTTATGTTGTGCAGCTGATGGTTGGTTTGGAGTGAATCTAACTGATGATTCTTCTTTAGTTGTGAAGTTGAGCCTGCCAATTAGTATGATGGTATGATGAACCATGCTACTGGTATGATTTTGTGTCATGACTTAACAAGGCCTTTTTATTTTGATACTTTCACAGTGTACTGAAAGTTTTGTTTGATAATCTCTGTCGTTTGAGCAGATCTGCACGATTAGAACAGAAAGTGCTGTACGACACGTCGTCGAGGAAATTGTTACAAGTGAGTTTCTCCACATTAAAATGGGCTCAGGAGAAAGCCGCTTATTTGGGACAATTATTAGATGAGCGTCCCTTCCTAAAAAGGATTCAGCGAGGAAATCCGATCTAAAAGTTCTTCTTTTTCTTTTTGAAATGACGTCATTTTGCTGAGAGTGGAAACTAAATGCGACGACAGGTTCCACTATCAGCAAAGAAAAAATGAATGCATGAATGAATGAAAGAGGAAAAAAAGCTGACAAAAGTTGACAAGACTTTACTGATGTAACACGACTGTGCGAAGTTAACCCCCACTTGACAAAGGTGCAGATGAATCTATGTGTGTTTCCTTTTACAGGAGCAGAAAGATGACAGCCACATTCGAGGTTGCGTGATGATTTAACCTGTTAAATGCCACTTTCTGTGTCTGTGCATCTACCAGGGGTGTTATTCACTACCTTGTGTTGCTTACAGAGGTAACTGTGACAAAGTATGCATACGCCTGCGCAGCGCTAACATTTGCATTTCTTTTACATTCTTACAGCATGCCAGTTCTTCATGTGAATTGATGATGCGATTTATACCAGGACAACTGGTTGATGTTTTTTCCTACTACAGGATTTCTGGGTTTGTGTGTGAAGAAACTGTGTTTACAGGTTATGAGTGGTGATGCTGTTACACTGTGTTTTTGGGAAAATGTGAAGGTTACTTTGATGATGTGAATAACATGTGAGAAATTTCCTGTGTTGGAAACTAGTGTCACTTCTTCCCACAGCTATAGATGGCTAACTTTATGGTCTTTTTATGGCACCTCTGGAACCTGTCGACCTGCGTCTGACCACCAATGGTCACTGTGTGTTGCTAATGTTTGTTTTTCTATGACTGCGTGTAGAGGATTCGGCAGAAGCGGACAAGTGACATGAGAAAAACAAATAGGAGATGCAGTGTTTATGGAAAAGTTGAATATGGGCTCATTAGCTGGCCACTTTTGAGCCCATAGTAATATATGAGCGGAGTGACTTTGCTTAAGAGCAGTCACCGATTACATTAATGTTGACTGAGTACATGGGATTATCCATGTCTGAGGCAAATTAGGGTAATAGTTGTAGTTTACTGATTTGAGAAAATCTGCACATGACACTTGTCTTGCTGATGTTGAATGCTTATTGCTCTTATGATATAATTGTTTACAAGTGTGAAGTTTGATTTCACTTCCAGATTTTGCTTTCCAGGCCATGATGGTGTGTGTGCAGGCTCCTGGGAGAGCCAGGTGTTAAGCAAATTTAATATGCAAAACACACTAACATCTTTTATTGCAGGGTTACGGAGCTACTCCAGCGGAGATGCCCTGATGTTGCCTGGGATATGGTCTAGCTAACCTTTTTCTTTATGACAGGGATCCAGGTTTGATGAGTTGACTCGTGGGAGTGTCCATGAGTCAAGAGGAGGGGTCCAGGGATTAACATTAAACAATGTTTACTATTACTGTTACAGTGATTTGTGTGATTAACCGTTTATTTACAAGTATTAAACCTCATGCTATGGTAATGCCCCATAGCATGATGTTTCCACCCCCATGCTTCACAGTAGGTATGGTGTTCTTGGGATGCAACTCAGTATTCTTCTTCCTCCAAACACGACGAGTTGAGTTTATACCAAAAAGTTCTACTTTGGTTTCATCTGACCACATGACATTCTCCCAATCCTCTGCTGTATCACCAAGCTGCTTGCCTATTGTAGATTCACTCTTCCCAGTCTGGTGCAGGTCTACAATACTTTTCCTGGTGTCCTTCGAAAGCTCTTTGGTCTTGGCCATGGCGGAGTTTGGAGTCTGACTGTTTGAGGCTGTGGACAGGTGTCTTTTATACAGATGATGAGTTCAAACAGGTGCCATTCATACAGGTAACGAGTGGGGGACAGAAAAGCTTCTTACAGAAGACGTTACAGGTCTGTGAGAGCCAGAGATTTTCCTTGTTTGAGGTGACCAAATACTTATTTTCCACCCTGATTTACGAATAAATTCTTTACAAATCCTACCATGTGAATTCATGGATTTTTTTTTCACATTCTGTCTCTCACAGTTGAAGTGTACCTCTGGTGCAAATTACTGACCTCTGTCATAATTTTAAGTGGGGGAACTTGCACAATCGGTGGCTGACTAAATACTTTTTTGCCCCACTGTACATCCTTTGCTAACACCTCACCGTCCATGGTCCCACATCGCCTTGGACTTTGTCACTGGGCTCCCTGATTCCTCGGGGAACACGGTAATTCTCACTATTATAGACATATTCTCTAAGATAGCCCATTTTGTGGCACTGAAAAAGCTTCCCACAGTGTCAGAGACCTTTAAACTTTTGGTGGAACATGTTTTTAGACTTCACGGAATTCCCACGGATATAGTGTCAGACAGAGGTCCTCAGTTTACTTCACAAGTTTGGAGGGCTTTTTGTACTGCCCTAGGGGCTAAACCATCATTGAGTTCAGGCTACCACCCTCAATCTGATGGACAGACTGAGTGTTTAAACCAAGAGTTAGAATCCACACTTCGCTGCGTTACCTCCCACATTCCATCCACCTGGGCCTCCTACTTACCTTGGTTTGAGTACGCACATAATACCTTGACTTCCTCTGCCACTGGTTTGTCTCCATTTGAAGCCTCAGTGGGATATCAGCCTCCATTGTTCCCTGAGCAGGAGGCAGAGCTGGCGGTGCCTTCGGTGCGACACCATCTCCAACGTTGCCGGCGGACTTGGAGTAGGACTCAGGAGGCGTTGACGAGGACGCCTGTTCGCCAGCAGTACTACGCCAATCAGCGACGGACTCCGGCCCCGGTGTACACCGCTGGTCAGGAGGCTTGGCTTACTGCCAAGGACATTCCCCTTCAGGCGGTTTCTCATAAGCTATCTCCTCATTACATCGGGCCATTCAAGATCACAGAGGTACTCAGTTCTACTGCTCTCAAACTTTCATTGCTGCCTGCCTTACGTGTCCATCCGGTGTCCCATGTGTCTCAGGTGAAGCCGGTTTGGCTCAGCTCTCTGGCAGGATTTGTTCTCTGAGGACCTTTTGGATTATTAGGCTGGATCGCTTCTACCACTTCCACGCTCACCTGCCTGCCTCCCTGTCCAGCTACTCCACTGCCCCCCTCTGGCTTAGCCCCGCTCATGCTAAAGTAAGACTGTGGCATTATCCTGTGAGTTTGTAGACATTTACTTGAACAATCCGCTAATCAGTACTCTCTCCCTGCTCTTCATAGTGACACTTCCTTACCTCTTTCCCTCTTCCCCGGAGTTCCTGCACTGGAACATACCCAGTGTCGGGTTCTCCTCCCCGACTGCGACAGCCCCAAGGCTCCCTCTCGGACCCCTTCCAGTACTCAGTAAAACTGGTTGTTTCACTTGTTTCAGACTGTTAAGTTTTAGTGTGTTTTGCTCGCATCGCGCAGGATCTTGTCCTCGTAGTGTGGTTCACCCTATTCGTGTTCATTACCCTCATCATAGTAACGTTTTCTTTTGTTTATTGTGCTCAGGGAGAGTTGTTATTTCAAATTAAGTGTTTGTGTTTTAAGGCTATGCCGGAGAGTTAACAGAAAACTTCTGAAGATGGAGGTCTCTGTGCGGTGGCTGAAGTCTGTGGTGTAGACAGTGAAGAGGAAGGGGGAGAGGACAGTCCCTTGTGGTGCCCCTGTGTTGCTGATTACCTTTTCAGACACACACTGTGGAAGATGCACGTATTGTGGTCTTCCTGTCAGGTAATCAACAATCCAGGACACCAGAGACGCATCCACTTGCATCACTGTTAGCTTATCACCCAGGAAGGTCGGCCTGATGGTGTTTAATACAGTGGAAAAGTAAGAGAACATGACCCTCACAGTGCTCGCCGGCTGGTCCAGATGGGTGTAGATACGATTGAGCAGGTGGCATCCTCAGCTCCGAGGCAGAGCTGGTAAGCAAACTGAAGGAGAACCTGATGTGGTCTGACTATGGGTTGGAGCTATTCCAGGATGAGTCTTTTCAGAGTCTTCATGACGTGGGATATCAGTCCCACAGGCCTGTAATCTAGGGGGCCGTGGGACGTGGCGTCTTTGGTACAGGAATGACGCATGACGTCTTCCACAGCACTGGGACCCTCTGCAGACTCAGACTAAACATCTGACCAAGTAGTGCAGCAACAACTACCTGTCCCTGAATGTAGAGAAAACAAAGGAGATCATCACAGATTTCAGGAGAACTCACACCCTGCAAACCCCACTAACCAAAGCCCTCTGCATTACAGGTGACTCCACTCATCCGTCCAACAGCTTCTTCAGTTTGCTGCTATCAGGAAGGAGACTGAAGAGCCTCTGGGCCAGAACCAGCAGACTGAGAGACAGCTTTATCCATCAGGCTGCCAGGATGCTGAATTCACTCCCTGCTCTCACACACACCAACTCCAGACCTGCATTCATCTCTACCCTCTGAACCCCCCAACCCCTAATCATACAAAACTCTGAACCGCCACTATTGCCTTTTCACTGACTGCCCCAACCCCACCAGCACATGAACTGGATTGTGTTGTACAACCAGTGGGGAGTAGCAGGGAGAAGAATCCCCCTTAATAACAATGTCCCAGAGGGATCAAGGCCCGGTAAGCCCCAGACCCAGGCCTAGCCACACACACACACACATACCCTCTGTGGGGTGAAGGCAGATTTCTTATTATGTTGCCCTGAGTGAGGCTCTTCTGCTCTTCTACCTGGTGCTGGTGGGTGTGGACCTCCAAGGTAGGCAGTAGCTTTGCTGTTTCAGGTGCTATCTTTGCTTCTGCACGATGTTTGAATATGTGTTTTAAGAAGCTAAATACAGTTAGAATAGCTGTGAAATAAAATGACTCTCTTTTGCGTGCCCCTTTGTAGAAGGGCTACAGTCCAATCTGAATCCTTAACGGAAAAAATATTTACAGAAGTCCTGACCGAACAGATGAGAACGAACAGACTATAGAGACGGGATGGACAGAGAACTTGAAGGGGTGTGTATGAAGGTGTGGTCTCCTTCCTGAATTTCAGATATTATCTCCAGTTTTGGACTGGAAAATGCAGCCAATTGGTTGCAAAGTGAGAGAAGGTGATCCAGGAGGTGATCTGGTGCCACTCAGAATAGCTACCATTACCTGGGTATTCTCATAGGCCACAAGCATTAGCCACAGCCACATAACCAGAAGGCAAGACAGGTGCTGAGAACTCAGCTCAACAGTAGGAATGAGCTATCAATACATCTGCCCTCCTGGTCATATACAGATACAGATAATAAAATGGCCACAGAAGGACATACACTACCAGTCAAAAGTTTTAGAACACCCCAATTTTCCAGTTTTTTATTGAAAACTATGCAGTTTAATGTCTTGTTGCAATCTGAAATGAAAGCATAGTACAAATAACAAACTCGAGTTAAAAAAGAATTAATGGAATCATGGACCAAAATGTATTCTAAACTTTGACCCATCAAAGTCGCCCCCTTTGGCAGATATAACAGCTGAACACAGCCATGGCATTCTTTCTAAAATAGAAATCAAGTATTCTCCCATATCTGTAGCAGAAGTTCCATAAATGTGGACCTTGTAGTTTGCTTTGCTTTCACTCTTCTGTCCAGTTTATCCCAAACCAGTGCGATGGGGTTTAAGTCTGGAGACTGTGCTGGACACTCCATGTTTTCAAGCTCACCATTTGTTCTTTTTTCCCGAGGTAGTTCTGGCATAACTCTGACTTATGTTTGGGGTCATTATCTTGCGGTAGGATGAACCCCTGACCAAGCAGAGGGCACTGCATGGTGCTGCAGAATGCTGTCATAGTTGTTTTGGTTCAGGTTACCTGACTGTGTACGAGTCATCGACCCTGGATCCAGCAAACAGCCCCAGACCATCACACTTCCTCCTCCACGTTTGACAGTTTTTTTCCCTTACTTTTGGACCATTTCCAGCTATTCGTTGGACTTGACTGGGGTGTTCTAAACTTTTAAGTGGTAGTGTAGATGCCAGTGATGCAACAACATGAAAACTACTCACAGAGCACAGAGCCTTACATCCAAAGTTTCTGTGTGCGTTATTCGTGGATCAGACCAATGACTGTGATGTCATCTGCGAACTTCAGGAGTTCTACAGATGGTTCCCCTGACGTGGGGAGGAAGTGTAGAGGAAGAAGAGCAGTGGGGAGAGAACACATCCCTGTGGTAGGCTGATGCTGATGGTCTGTGTGTGGGGGAGAGCGAAGTACCGAGGCAGCCATTTGGGGCCCCATCTAGGAGGAAAGAAGTAGCACCCATGAAAACATCAGGAAGATGGCATCTCAGAGATGATCTCCTCCAAGAGGGCCTCAAGAAGTGGAAGACAGATGATGATGAGGAAGAGGAAACGTCATGGAAGGCCAAGCTGTTGCATGGGCTGTTTAGCTTATGCCTAAGTTCAGTAAGGAAGATCGGTAATCACTCATCTGCCTGCTTTCTTTGGTGTTCATCTGCTTTTTTGTTTAACATGTCTACCACATGTCTACCCACGCTGTAAGTCTCAGTACTGACTTCATTACTCTTGTCCAGTCATCTTTTTGCTTGGCTTCTTCTAGCCAATCAGCCTCAGCTTTGCATGGTGTACAGTGGGGCAAAAAAGTATTTAGTCAGCCACCGATTGTGCAAGTTCCCCCACTTAAAATGATGACAGAGGTCAGTAATTTGCACCAGAGGTACACTTCAACTGTGAGAGACAGAATGTGAAAAAAAAATCCATGAATCCACATGGTAGGATTTGTAAAGAATTTATTCGTAAATCAGGGTGGAAAATAAGTATTTGGTCACCTCAAACATGGAAAATCTCTGGCTCTCACAGACCTGTAACGTCTTCTGTAAGAAGCTTTTCTGTCCCCCACTCGTTACCTGTATGAATGGCACCTGTTTGAACTCATCATCTGTATAAAAGACACCTGTCCACAGCCTCAAACAGTCAGACTCCAAACTCCGCCATGGCCAAGACCAAAGAGCTTTCGAAGGACACCAGGAAAAGTATTGTAGACTTGCACCAGACTGGGAAGAGTGAATCTACAATAGGCAAGCAGCTTGGTGTGAAAAAATCAACTGTGGGAGCAATCATCAGAAAATGGAAGACATACAAGACCACTGATAATCTCCCTCGATCTGGGGCTCCACGCAAGATCTCATCCCGTGGGGTCAAAATGATCATGAGAACGGTGAGCAAAGATCCCAGAACCACACGGGGGGACCTGGTGAATGACCTGCAGAGAGCTGGGACCAAAGTAACAAAGGTCACCATCAGTAACACACTACAACGGCAGGGAATCAAATCCCGCAGTGCCAGACGTGTTCCTGCTGAAGCCAGTGCATGTCCAGGCCCGTCTGAAGTTTGCCAGAGAGCACATGGATGATACAGCAGAGGATTGGGAGAATGTCATGTGGTCAGATGAAACCAAAGTAGAACTTTTTGGTATAAACTCAACTCGTCGTGTTTGGAGGAAGAAGAATACTGAGTTGCATCCCAAGAACACCATACCTACTGTGAAGCATGGGGGTGGAAACATCATGCTATGGGGCTGTTTTTCTGCCAAGGGGACAGGACGACTGATCCGTGTTAAGGACAGAATGAATGGGGCCATGTATCGTGAGATTTTGAGCCAAAACCTCCTTCCATCAGTGAGAACTTTGAAGATGAAACGAGGCTGGGTCTTCCAACATGACAATGATCCAAAACACACCGCCCGGGCAACAAAGGAGTGGCTCCGTAAGAAGCATTTGAAAGTCCTGGAGTGGCCTAGCCAGTCTCCAGACCTCAACCCCATAGAAAATCTGTGGCGGGAGTTGAAAGTCCGTGTTGCTCGGCGACAGCCCCAAAACATCACTGCTCTCGAGAAGATCTGCATGGAGGAATGGGCCAAAATACCAGCTACTGTGTGTGCAAACCTGGTAAAGACCTATAGTAAACGTTTAACCTCTGTTATTTTTTTTATTTATTTTTTTGCCTGTCCCGTTTGGCTCTTTTGCATCAGAATTGTTGTCTAAAGGCAAAGAAAGATGCCCAACGGATTTACTTTACCAAATTGACCATCCCAGCTTTGCCGTAATGGTCCATTTGATTCACCTTTTATTGTTCATTTTATTTTCACTTACTGAATACGGGACAGACTTGACTGGGGGAAAGAAGGGGAGAAAGAAAGAGGGAAAGAGAAACAGCTGAGAAGAGGGACGGGGGAGAAGGGCAAAAGACAAAAACCAACAGAACGGGCAGAGAAAAAAAAATGCATATATCAATCACCTGGATCACCTGCTGAGAAAGAAAAAAGAAAGCAAGCAGAAGAGAACAAGAGTAATAGAATAAACAACATCACAATGATATATGGGAATATGACAGTAAATACTAAATATTAAACATTATTGTGCAGCACATAAGATCAACAGAACACAGTGTGCTTTGAGGTAGGAGCCAAAAAGGGTGTAGTTTGTGGGTGTGATCACCCGTGTGTACACCTGTGAACATGGACGCGCTTGTTTTTAAAAGGTTCCTTCATGTAATGATCTGCTAGAGGGTGTGGGGGGGCCACAGCCCCGTCCTCCAGGGCATGAAGCAGGTATGGAGGAGATCAAAACTCCAGACATCCAGAGGCCCCCAGAACACAAGAGACCAAGGAAGACCAACAGAGGGGCAGCCGCGCCACTGTCCCAGAAAGAGCTGAGGAGAGTCCCAGATGAGGGCTCACTCAGCAGCCGCGGAGCAGAAGCCAGGGGGAGTTGCAGTGACGCGCCCGTGAGCTCCGCCGGCAGCCAGCCGTGCCTGAGTGACCGAGCCCCAGGCCGAGAGGCCGGGGGCACCCCACCTCCGAAGTGGCCCGAGCAAGCCCCAGGCTCCAGGCCCCGATAAGCGGCCGCCAAGGAGTGAGCCGGTGTGTAACTGGACGCCCATCCCCGGACACAAAGAACCACCAACGCACCGATGTCTGAGGGAGTCCGCCACTGGCAGGGGGAGTGGTGGTGGGAGGAGATAGACCTCCAAACCTTGGAGGGCCTGAGATGTCCCCAGAGAGGTGGCGTCTGACACCCAACCTGACATATAGACACAGACATACAGGCACACACATATACAAACATCCATTCCCACCCTCATGCTCTCATATGCACTGACCTCTGTTATTGCCAACAAAGGTTATGTTACAAAGTATTGAGTTGTATTTTTGTTATTGACCAAATACTTATTTTCCACCCTGATTTACGAATAAATTCTTTACAAATCCTACCATGTGGATTCATGGATTTTTTTTTCACATTCTGTCTCTCACAGTTGAAGTGTACCTCTGGTGCAAATTACTGACCTCTGTCATCATTTTAAGTGGGGGAACTTGCACAATCGGTGGCTGACTAAATACTTTTTTGCCCCACTGTAAATCTGTGCTCTCCGTCCTTCATGTAACCTACCTCCTCCCCATCTCCACCTCAGGCACCTTAGCTAGAGCTCTGTTCAAGGTTCAGGCTTCATCTTCACCACCACCACCTGTCATGGGCTGGGTGAGTGGGTGACCTTAAATACCGCTGGTAATCAACCAGCGGTATTTAAGGCCAGGGTTGTCAACTATTCTTCACCAGTTCGTCCAATAACCTCTGTTAGTATAGGCCGCCTTAACTCTCCATGCTTTGTTTCTTTTTCCTCACCTTGTTTTCCTTGTGCTCCTAGTATCTCTTCGGATTCATCATACTCAACGTTTGCAGTTTGCCTTTTGCTCACCTGAATGCTGGCCGCACTGGAGATTACATTTGGGAGTCTCTCGTGGCAGGAATCATTTGGCTATCTTCTTCTCCAGTTGAGGCTGAATTCTTGTTCTTAGGGAAGAAGGATGTATTGATTATCTAGGCCTAAACGACATCACTGTAAAAACATATATATCCTTTGACACTAATAAACTCAGCTTTTGAACCCATCCACTACGCCACCATGTTCACAAACTTGATCTTCACATTGCTTACCACCTCGTCCACATTCACGAAGAGGACGAGTATTAAACTGCATACGACACGCCTCTTGGTCACTTCAAGTACTTGGTAGCGCCTTTTGGGTTAACGAGCAGCCCTGCTGTTTTACAAGCCATAGTGAATGATGTGTTAAGGGATTTTTTAAGCTGCTGAAATAGAAGTGAATGTAAGAAAGACACCAAACAACACAGAACAACATCATGTTAAGAGACTTGCACATTAAATAAAGATTTAGCATTAGGTCTACACTTAGCTAGCTAAGGAGAAACTTTTAAAACATGTAGCACGTGACTGCAAATATTGCTTTCAGTATCATATCATATTCTCCAGCGAGAAAACAACATTGTGCCTCCAAGAATGAAAATGGAAATGTTTCTGTGCACAAATGCAAAACAGAAACCTCAACACGTTCTCACTCCTAAAGCGTAACATTTTTAGCTAGGTGACAAATCGTCATTATATTACGCCTCGGGAGTGAGAACGGGCTGGAAACATATGTAGTTTAAACTGGGGTCGTCATCGTCTGCTTTGTGCTTTCTCTTTTCTCTCTGTGTAGATGTGTAACTTTAAACTACACATGGCTTAAACAAAGAATGAACTCAGCAAAACTAAACAAAATGTCATGTCAGGGAGGAACCTGGCTTCCTAGGGCCGTCACAGATTTTTCGTAGCATCTAAGACGTTTTTTACCTTTGAGAAGAAAATGTCTCAGCCAGTCTCTGAGGATAGCAGTCTATAAACATCACATTTCTCCAGATTTATTCACTCCTTTAAGCAATGCTCATTTTTTGACAGTTGCACAGTTGCAGGGAAGTGTCCTATGCTGTTCTTCAGATACACGCATTATATACCAGTTGCTTCAAAAATATCACTTTTTTCCTATTTTCCTTCTATTGGTCAAGAATTATAAAGATGACTGGCAAAAATGTAATCTATAAATGAATAAATGATGACACTGATACGTCATTTGAATGTGAGGATCCATAATTACTCCCTCTCCAAAACATTTTAATGTTCTGTCAATTAATTTCACAGTTCAGGCTTTAAAGTGTTAAGTTGAATATTTTAGCTTTCGCTCGTACACCCACATACACATGCACCACTCCCCTTCAGTAACTGTATCATGGAAACCGATTTCCTTCTTTAGACAGTCCTTACATGGAAAGAGCTTGGGATGAATTTGGCACTGGACTAAATTCATAGAGGAAAATCAATCCAGCTGGGGAATGTCATATCTAGGTGATTAATGAGCAGAAGAAGTGTATTAACTGTCACCTCTCTAATTCACTGCTATTCCCTGCCCAACACCTCCAATAACACCTTTTTTTTCCTTTACCAAGACCTGTTGGATCGGTATGTGCTCTCTGCCTCATTCTGTGGAAGAAGTGTCCAACGCGTGTTTTCCAGTCTTATAACTGAAACGCATCGAGGCAGCTGTTGTTGTGATTCAGTGCAATATAAATAAAACTGAACTGAGTTGAGGGGTTTTTTTTCATTACAATACGGGAATAAGAAAATTAACAGTTGAGGTATAAATGGGTCACTGCAGCGACAACCACGGGCCAAACTAAGATAGAAGAAATGTCTCTGGTATGTCTGAGCTCATCTCCACTTTCAACCACTTTGCACTCCTCATTTCAGTTTGGTCTCTTCGCTCATTCTGTCCTTAACTCTTTGCAGCTCAGCTGTTTCTCACTGCCACGATCTAATCAGTATTCAGAACTTCATGGGAACTTGTTCTCAAACTTTGCTGATTACTGTACATTTGATTCTCTACAAGGCTTTAAGGTTAATTCTCCTTTTTATTGAGTGTGCAGGGCTGGGATTTGTTGCCAACATTTGTTGCCAACATCATGCATGCTATGACTTCCATCTATAAATTACATGTTGATATTAAAAACACTGACACACTGCAGAGACTGACCTTTGCTCATTCAGTCTTCTGCCCTGCTTTTCTTATTACACACACACGTATAAAGACCTTCCCAAAAATGCAACCAGCTTTTGTGTTGTCTGCGTCACCGGCATCACAACAGTGGCCAAAAAGAGTATAATAAGTATATTTATTCACTATAATCACGTCTTTAAGCTTAGTTTAGGAGGTATATCAGAGGTTCCTGTCACCAACCTCTTTCTTGATGCATGTAGAGGTGAGAATTGACAGAGGATGTGGGAAACTGTTTTGGTACCACTAACAGAGCCAGGAAGGCTCACATTACACTGACTCTTACAGTGTGTGTTTTAAAATAGAACGGCTGTCAACTCCTCCCTGCAGAAATCCATCTATTCTGGGGACAGCATGTAGGGGGAGGGACAGGCAAATCGATGAGCTAAGAGTTTAGTGTCAGTTGTGTATATCTGGAGGTATAACACATTATTTTTCAACAAACCACATGCATTGATCCTGGCTCAATAACACACAATATTAATTAAAAACAATTAGTATGAGTTTTTGTGTGCAGCACCTACACAATTAAATGTTTTGATGTGATGATTCAGCTATTCTCAGAGCTAAAAATATTTCCTGAGGGCAGTGTAAGGGTATAGAGTCATTAAAAACCAATGGATTTATTTACACAAGATCAAACACACGATTATGGCAATCATCATGAGGCCGTTTGCTCTAAGAATGATATTTCTTCCATTTTACAGAACAACAATAGTGTTCTGTAGCTATGTCCAGTGCAGTTAGGAGAGTAGGAAGGTGGATGGCAATGATATCAGTGTGCTCTAGACACCACTTCACACAATATTACTGAGGATGAACTAGAAGTGAAATACAATGGTCCCATTTTCATGTTACTTCCACTCAGAAACCATGTACAAAATATATATATGACAATATATACTTAATTTATATATGTGTATATATCAGAACACATAGACAGTATTGGATTTATCCAAGTATCAAATATGAATAAATAATGTCTCAAAGCTTTAGACCACAAACTAAAAGAGACCAACATGCAAACAAAAATAAAAGTCCTTTTAGTCAATGTTATATTTTGGTCCCCACTCTGGCAGTAGCTGTGACCATTTGTAACATCATTGTTTCAGTTACTGATATTATTGTTATGGATCTACATGAACTTTGGCATATCCAAATTTCATGTCAGACTGTGCATTTAAGGGTATAAATCAACAATATTTTAGCTTGTCTTCAACGTAATGGGGGCTAAATGAAAGCAAAGTGTGTATTGATGTGAAGTTTAACCACACAGCTTGTTTGTTTTTTGCTGTTGTCTTTTGTTTCATTTTAACTCAATCAGAGGGTGAGCCTGTGGCAAACATTTTCCCTCCAATACTTTAGAAGAAAGTTTATCAAGTACCTACAATTACAATTATTACCAAAGCTCAGAGTGGTATTAGTACACAGTGTACGTACAAACACACTAACTTCCCAACTAGCCGGGTCAGTCAGTACCGTGTACAAC
The DNA here is from genome assembly GCF_057381845.1 of Rhamphochromis longiceps. Classification (NCBI taxonomy): domain Eukaryota; kingdom Metazoa; phylum Chordata; class Actinopteri; order Cichliformes; family Cichlidae; genus Rhamphochromis; species Rhamphochromis longiceps. The sequence goes on along the minus strand of NC_140560.1, from coordinate 941,758 downwards.
AACATTGTCAATATCCTGCCAGGTCTAACATAATGTGTCATCTTCCTTTCTGCCACAGTGTATTGTCATGATTGGCCAGACTTTCTCCTCATATGTGTCTCTCTAACATTTGTTCTACAGTTGAACAGTTGATGATGGAAAATACGTTCCATTTGTTTCATATACCTCCTACAGTCATTCCCCTCTTCATCGTGAACTTAACTTATGGATGGTGCAGGCCTAACCTCCAGCATTTGCCCCTGTCAGTCACCCTGACTGCCACCCCCACCCCACCCTCCAACCTCTCAGCTTACCCCATAGGTCAGTCTCACTCTTTTTCTGTCGCTCACACATTAGTTCTGAATGTGCCTTCAGCATTGGCCACTTACTCCTCTCCACTTTTTCCTGCAGTCTTAACTGTTCACACAAGTGTTACAATTGGACTAAAAGACACAGTCTTATTGTGATCCCAGATTAAAACGGTAGGACACCAATTTTTCTAAGGATCATTTTTGTCACAACTTGGGAACAAGTATTTGGATTTCACTTTGGAATATCTTCTCTGCATTGGACTGTGTCCATTGGATGCCATTTTTACTGGTGTCCATTCCGTACTGCAAGAGTCTGTCTGAAGTGTCTACGTCAGAGTGGGTTTGAATTGATTAACTTGTGTGAGCAGGTGCAAAGAGCTTCAGCGGTGGACTCCTGCAGTCATTCTAGGTTAATTACTCCTTAGTTTGCTCTTTCTTAACTGTAACCATGGCATCATTGAGAAGTTTGATTCTTGCACTGTTGTTGGCGCTGCTCTGCTCTTTCCACACCCCGCTGGCACCTACTGCCAAGGCACAGGATCTGCCATTCCCTTCTGAGCAGGGTCTGATGGCTGACGATGATGACGACGACGATGATGACGACGACGATGATGACGACGACGACGACGACGATGATGATGACGACGATGATGACGACGATGATGATGACGACGATGATGACGACGACGATGATGACGACGACGATGATGACGATGATGACGATGATGACGACGATGATGACGACGACGATGACGACGACGATGATGACGACGATGATGACGATGATGATGATGATGACGACGATGATGATGACGACGACGATGATGATGACGACGATGATGATGATGATGATGATGATGACGATGACGATGACGATGATGATGACGATGACGATGACGACGATGATGATGACGACGATGATGATGACGATGACGACGACGATGACGACGACGATGACGACGACGATGATGACGATCATGAAGGTCAGTCTTTTTAATGGAAGTTAGGGGACGTGTGTTCTCATATTGCTTTGATTTTTCATATACGCAGCCATTTGCCCATGTAACATACTGGAAACTGTAATCCGTCTGAGCATTACCTGTTATGACTTGTCTTTTCAGACAGTTTTTTCAGGCTACGAATGACTACACAAATTGTCAGAACAGGGGAATAAAATAGCAAAGTAGCCACCAGTCAAAGCAGACTGAATATTTAAGTGCCATTGAGAGGTAGTGCTTATCACAATGTTTCAGGGGTCAAATGTTTGCATGTTCAGTGCAGGACAGTGTACAAAAGGGGAGGAGCTAAAATGTTAGCCACTCCCCTTGTTAAGATTCTTACAACCTGATCATCTCTTTGTCCATATTTATTTAATGTCTCAGAGCTCATTGGTAATAAAAGTGCCTCCTCCACCTCTTTCCAGCTGTCCATTTCCCTTGCTGTCTCTGACACTGTGTTCTTTTCCCTGCTTAACTAGAGTTATGAGCACTCTTGGGAAATTGAACTGGCCCATCTGAAGTCCAACTGTCCGAAGTCCTTCGTACAGTATGCTAGATATGAACTTGGGGACTGCAGAAGATTTGATTTGAGAGAGAGAGAGAAAAAAACATCTCAAATAAGGCCAAGCTTGTCTTGGGAGTCAGTTATTGGGGTCACTAGTCTGAGATTTTTTATTTGTGTATCACTTGAAAGAATGTCTCCTCGAGAATGGTTCCTCCACTAGGATCTTCATTTTTCATTTGTTTTGGATTTGTGTCTTTATGTGAACCTACAGAGAAAGAAAGAGAGACAGTGATATTGGGAGTAGACTGGGGAACAGGGCGCTACAGAAACAGACAGAGGGAGAGTAAAGCGTGAGGGGAGGTGCAGGACGGCCACTACCTAAATTCACTCATTTGAAAGCTTTAATTACCAACAGACTTAAAGTTTCTCTCTTTTTCAATATCTCTCATCTTTCTTTCTCTGTGGGGCATTCATGCCACTCACTGCTGTAATGTACCAAATTCATTAATCAAGTCTGGTGTGTGCACTTGTAAAAACTGCTAAACACATATAATGGAAGAACTTTATGTATTTACAAGAAATGTAATAATCTTACCTCATTTTCTCTTGTCAAATTCTCATGTTCTTAATTGTTACATTTAAAAAAAGAATTGTGATGTGCATTTCAGTAGCTTAAACTAAAATTTTATTTCCTTTATTAATTTTTCTCCTATCAATCCAATGCTTATTTGGCACTGATATACCTAAATACAAATACTCAATGTAAAAATTGAACAAATGTATAAAACCTTATTTGTTATGAAATGTAACAGATTTGCCGATGCCTTTTCAGACCTTTAGGATTAGAGTGTTTGGGAAAAGAGAGAAACATCTCTTTCTATAGAGGAATTAAAGCTTTGTCAAAAAAATCAAACTGTCAAGAGATGAATGGGTTGTCTGCATTCTCATTTGCCACATTTGTGGTTTGTGCTGACTGTGAACAATCATGTAGACATTACTACAATCAACATTGTCTTTTGTCTTAACACTTACTTTGATTTATTAAATAAATCGGGTTTTCAAAAATCGCTTATATCTGTTAATGAAGGCAGCGGACTTATATTAGAGTTGTCAAACTGATTGAAAAGCCATATTACTTTTATCAAAGATCTGTACAAATGTGTTGATGGTTTTACCTGTATGAGGACCAGAGCTACAGACATTTGAAATCTCAGTGTTCAAGTGAGTATCTCTTCTGACCACGGCCTATTGTCTATATGAACTGTGCTTTAAATGCTTTTCTAAGCATCTGGGTGGTGGTGTTTTGAAGCAGTGAACACAAATGTAATAGAGCTGCAAAAATGTTCATTAAAATGAAGGGGCAACACATTTTTTAACTTTTGCGTGAAACATTTTTTGATGATAATATAATATCGTGTCAAAAAGTTATTTGTAGCATGATTACTTTTTAGTGAACTACATGAATTTATATCCATAAGTACAGTTATAAGGTAATTCTTCTCTAATGTCTGACTATATACTTAATTACAACTACAAAGTGCACTTCCTGAAGAAATTGAAGTTAGCCGAATGTTACTGCAGCAGCTTTTACACCTGAGCATGTATACAACAGGTACATCAGACTGACCCCAACTCTGGGATTAGTGATGAACCATAATGCTTGTAAAGATTTCTGTAGTTTAGCTCAAATGACATTTTTCGACAGTTTCAATTTACTTCTAATTGAGAATTTTAATACAGTGATAGTAAACAGCTAATGTTGTCTTTTTCTACTTCCATTTCTACTTCCATTGTTCCACTGATTTATTCAGCTTCTTTTGTATTCTGTTTTACTTCCCATGTGTTTTTTGCGCTTTTGCAGCATTAAAACTGTAATTAATTAAGAAGTCACATTCACATCTATGGGCAGTTTAGAGTCACCAATTAACCTAATCCCTTAACCCTATACACCTTCTCATTTTATGGTTTTTCCACTATTTCCATTGTAGATTCTCACTGAAAGCATCAAACTATGAATGAACACATGTGCAAATATGTAGCAAACAAAAAAGTGTGAAATAACTCGAAACATGTTTTATATTTTAGATCCTTTGCTTTGATTACTACCTTGCACACTCTTGGCTCTCTCTCCATGAGCTTCATGAGGTCGTCTCCTGAAATGGTTTCCAACAGTCCTGAAGGAATTCAGAGATGCTGAGCACTTGTTGGTCCTTTGCCTTCACTCTGCGTGCCATCTCATCCCAAACCATCTCCACTGGGTTAGGTTAGGCGACTGTGGAGGCCAGGCCATCTCTTGGTCTTCCTTTCCTGGGGTGGTCCTCATATGAGCCAGTTTTGCCATAGCGCTTAATGGTTTTAATAAATATATAAATAGTAAAGACATCTGCTATAAATAGCAAACAGAAGCGATATATACAGTCTAGAGAAATATATACACAACAATAGAAAGGCACACATTGGAGAGCAAAGTGCTTGGTTGGAGGTAGCGCAAAGAAAATACTTGGTCTGAATAGTCTGTCTGTGGTTGGCCTAAAACATGAGGCCAACCACAGACCATGGCTCAGATTGGTGAGATGGGTGGGCAGGGGTGGCAGAGGGCAGCCAATGGTTTTTTTGGACGGTGTTAATGACTCTCTGTGCAGTCTTCCTGTTCTCAGTTGCGGCCCCTGCGCACCAAACACCTGGGCAGTAGGAGCGCACGTTCTCCACTGAGGAGCCATAGAAGGCCAGCAGCAGCTTCTGGTTCTGGTTGTTTTTCCAGAGGACATGGGGGAAATGCAGCCACTGCTGGGTCTTCTTTACCAGTCGGTGTTGTGGGTACAGGTGGGATCAGCAAAGATGTGGGTGCCCAGAAACCTGAAGGTGGAGACAGATTCCACCCATCCTCCATTTATAATCGAAGGGGAATGGAGCTGTTTGTCGCTCCTAAAGTTCATTATAAGTTCTTTGATTTTAAGGACCTTCTGCCTCAGGTTGTTTTCGGAGCACCAGGAGGACAGGTTCTGTACACTGTCTCATCTCTATCAGAGATGGGCCCAACCACATTGGTGTCAAAAGCATACTTGACGATGACATTGGTTGGGTGGGTTGGTGTACAGTCATATGTTGGGACACATTCAAAGTTTTAGCAGTTTTCTGGACTGTCTGACCTTCAGTTCGTAAATTAATGATGGGCTGTTGTTTCTCTTTACTTAGCTGATTGGTTCGTGACATGATATGAATTCTAACAGTTGTCAACTATGGCTGTCAGCTGTGTACCAACCTGACTTCTGCACAACACAACTGATGTTGTTAAGAAGGAAAGAAATGCCACAAATGAACCCTGACAGGCACACCTGTGAGGGGAAACCATGTCAGATGACTACATCATGAAGCTCACTGAGAGCAGGGTTTGCAGCTCTGTCAACAAAGCAAACAGTGGCTACTTTGAGGAATCTAAAATATATTTACAGTGGGGCAAAAAAGTATTTAGTCAGCCACCGATTGTGCAAGTTCCCCCACCTAAAATGATGACAGAGGTCAGTAATTTGCACCAGAGGTACACTTCAACTGTGAGAGACAGAATGTGAAAAAAAATCCATGAATCCACATGGTAGGATTTGTAAAGAATTTATTCGTAAATCAGGGTGGAAAATAAGTATTTGGTCAATAACAAAAATACAACTCAATACTTTGTAACATAACCTTTGTTGGCAATAACAGAGGTCAAACGTTTACTATAGGTCTTTACCAGGTTTGCACACACAGTAGCTGGTATTTTGGCCCATTCCTCCATGCAGATCTTCTCGAGAGCAGTGATGTTTTGGGGCTGTCGCCGAGCAACACGGACTTTCAACTCCCGCCACAGATTTTCTATGGGGTTGAGGTCTGGAGACTGGCTAGGCCACTCCAGGACTTTCAAATGCTTCTTACGGAGCCACTCCTTTGTTGCCCGGGCGGTGTGTTTTGGATCATTGTCATGTTGGAAGACCCAGCCTCGTTTCATCTTCAAAGTTCTCACTGATGGAAGGAGGTTTTGGCTCAAAATCTCACGATACATGGCCCCATTCATTCTGTCCTTAACACGGATCAGTCGTCCTGTCCCCTTGGCAGAAAAACAGCCCCATAGCATGATGTTTCCACCCCCATGCTTCACAGTAGGTATGGTGTTCTTGGGATGCAACTCAGTATTCTTCTTCCTCCAAACACGACGAGTTGAGTTTATACCAAAAAGTTCTACTTTGGTTTCATCTGACCACATGACATTCTCCCAATCCTCTGCTGTATCATCCATGTGCTCTCTGGCAAACTTCAGACGGGCCTGGACATGCACTGGCTTCAGCAGCGGAACACGTCTGGCACTGCGGGATTTGATTCCCTGCCGTTGTAGTGTGTTACTGATGGTGACCTTTGTTACTTTGGTCCCAGCTCTCTGCAGGTCATTCACCAGGTCCCCCCGTGTGGTTCTGGGATCTTTGCTCACCGTTCTCATGATCATTTTGACCCCACGGGATGAGATCTTGCGTGGAGCCCCAGATCGAGGGAGATTATCAGTGGTCTTGTATGTCTTCCATTTTCTGATGATTGCTCCCACAGTTGATTTTTTCACACCAAGCTGCTTGCCTATTGTAGATTCACTCTTCCCAGTCTGGTGCAAGTCTACAATACTTTTCCTGGTGTCCTTCGAAAGCTCTTTGGTCTTGGCCATGGCGGAGTTTGGAGTCTGACTGTTTGAGGCTGTGGACAGGTGTCTTTTATACAGATGATGAGTTCAAACAGGTGCCATTCATACAGGTAACGAGTGGGGGACAGAAAAGCTTCTTACAGAAGACGTTACAGGTCTGTGAGAGCCAGAGATTTTCCATGTTTGAGGTGACCAAATACTTATTTTCCACCCTGATTTACGAATAAATTCTTTACAAATCCTACCATGTGGATTCATGGATTTTTTTTCACATTCTGTCTCTCACAGTTGAAGTGTACCTCTGGTGCAAATTACTGACCTCTGTCATCATTTTAAGTGGGGGAACTTGCACAATCGGTGGCTGACTAAATACTTTTTTGCCCCACTGTAGAGTTATTTATCCATCTTTTCTTTGATACATAATTCCATAAACTTGCTTCATATATTTGATGTCTTCAGTTTGTATCTACAATGTAGAAAGTAGAAGCAAATAAAGAAAAACCATGAAATGAGAAGGTCTGTCCACACTTTAACATGTAGTGTGTGTTAGCCCTGCTGATGGACTGGCAGCCTGTCCAGGGTGCACCCTGCCTGTCGTCCTATGGTAGCTGGAATAGGCTCCAGCCTGGGTGGATGGTATTACAACATAATACAAATGATACTAAACAGCAGAAACTAAAAGTCTGTTTTTACAACACTTTTATGTTGCCACTTTGATTGGTTGATTGATTGGTAATTTATTTCAAACATGTAAGCAATATACAGGTACATTTAGAAAAGAAAATAAGAGAGAAAAAAATACTATACAAAAACATCAATGCATTTCAATATAGCTGCCGTTCTGATTAATTTACATGTTGAAAGGGAGTGGGAAGAAGTAAACACTTATTTAATCCCACCCCTTTGCCATAAATTATCAGATAATATTTAATCAGCTTCCTTACTGATATAATTTGTAATAAAAATAGTGAACAGATTTCTGATATACCATATACTATAATATCACATCATGATTTTTTTTTAAAATAGAGACATTCACTTAATTTCAATATTTTACTTTTCTTTATAGTTCGAGAAGATCATATTTTTATAACTCTTTTTGAACGGTTTTATGTTTGGACGTCGCTTTAATAGTGTGAATGCCTCAAGGCATTCACACTATTGAGTTCCTGTTTCTCTTTAAACTTTATTCTTCTACCTTATTCTATTTGCTCTGACCTTTGCTGGTTAACTACTCCCTCAGATTTTCACCATTCAAATTTTAAACTGTTCTGCTCTTTCTGCTAATGCCTGGTGCTCATAGCTTTTATACTTTTTCAGATATTAAGCGTTTATTGCATTTTTTGGCCCATTTTGCTGAATGGGACCACATTATCAGTGTGATCACCAGTTTTGCTTGCCGGGCTGAGCCATGTTTTAGCTCAGTGAGATGAGCAGCCGTTCTCAGACCAGGAGGCCTGGGTTCAAATCCGCTTAGGACAAAAAAAAATTCAGTTAACAGTTCAACTATCTAAACTCTTTTCAGCACAAATTTCAGCTTTTTCACCTCTTTTTAGCAGAATTTTCAGTTTTTCACTGCTTTTCAGCACTAATTCAAGCTTCTTCAGCTGTTTCAGCACAAACTTCAGCTTCTTTACCCCTTTTCAGCAGAAATTCTTCTGATTCACCTGTTTTCAGCGCAAAGTTCTGCTTCTTAGCCTCTTTTCAGCATAAATTGTGCTGATTCACCTCTTTTCAGCAGAATTCCAACTTTTCCACCTCTTTTCAGCACAAAGCTCAGCCTCTTCAACTCTATTCTGCACAAATTTCAGTTTCTTCACCTCCTTTCAGCACAAAGTTCTGCTTCTTCACCTCTTTTCAGCAAATTTCAACTTCTGCTCCACAGTGCACATTTTTCTCTCATAATATCTTTGTTTGGCACCAGAACTGGTTTGGCTCAGTGGGATGAGCAGCTGCCGTGAGACCCGGTGGCAAAGGTTTGAATCCTATGTGTGACGGTTTCCACACATCTTCCCCGCTTGCCTCCACTCTGCTTTCTTGACACTCTTCAGTTTACCCTTTCACATACAGCCATCTTCAGCAAGCACTTCTGCTTCTACACCTCTTTTAAGCAGATAATTCTGCGTTTTCAGTTGTTTTCAGCAGATTCCAATACGAGGCATTCACACTGCATTTTCGCAGGAAATGCAACTTTTTCTCGTTCCATATTCAGACTGTTCCAGTTTCACTCCATGAACAGAAACACACAGACCTTCCCTGTTTTGAAGTTATAAAAACCCCTTAAATTATAACTTCCTTCTTTCAAACAAAAAGCATACTCTGAATATCACCTGGCAGTTCTTTATTTTTTGCTTTTCACTAGATCGTCAATTTTCAATATTTCAGACTGCAAAAATAGTGAGTTTGTATGTTCCTGTAACCTGCACTGTGGATGATTCGAATTGCTTTTTTTTTTTGAAGAGTAAAAAGTGAATGTAATGTGGTTTTATAGTTTTTGCCCCAGACCTCTGCACAATAGCTTAAGTATGGTGAAACCAGTGAACAGTATAGAATATGAAGTGATGTTTGTCTAATAGCTGTTTTGCCTTGTTTAGTATTGCAATGCTTTGTGATACTTTGGAATAAATATATCTTACGTGAGCTCTCAGTTAAGTTTTTCATCTGTTATTACCCCCAGAAATTTATTTTCACTGACTCTTTCAATATCAACACCATTTATTTGAATCTTTGCATTTGTATTTAAATGACTATTTCCAAATAACATAAGTTTAGATTTATTCAAATTTAATGATAACTTGTTTTTATCAAGCCAGAACTTCAATTGACTTATTTCATTAGTCATATCCTCCAATAAATGCTCCAATACTGAAATTATCTATAAATGCCAACCATAATGCACCAAAAATCCCCAAAACTTTAAGAAATGAGCTGTAAACATCTTGATAGTTTTCTATTTTACTCTGTAGCCATTATATACACTTAGCAAACAAGTACTAAATTATTCTAGAATAAAACTAGAACTAGGCTTGCTCCTGTAACCTAAACCAGTCAATGTCTTCAAAGTATACTGAGTCTACTGACTCTGTGCCTTCTTTACTTTGTTGTCAGTCATTTTTACCAGTAAAAAGACAATTTTGCATTTTTTGCACTTTGGTTTTGTTATCATCTGTGAAGAAGCAAACTTATAACAAAAATCTGCATTGTAGTCCAGATCACAATATTAGGAATTAGAACTTCGTTCTTTCCTTTTGTTGTATAAAACAAAAACACCAGGGAAACAACTAGTTCATTTTATTGTAATTATTCTCATTTAGTCATATATCTTTTATAAATATTCTGTGCAGATGACGACGACGATGAAGACGGTACTTATCACAAGGGCTCTGTGTGCGCATATTGTGAATTCTGTGAGGTATGTATGAGATTGACTTTGAGAAATGATGTTCTGTCATTACAGGATCAAAGTCAAATCCTTACTAAAACAAACATCACGATGTACAGTTATGGACCCAAATATCTAAACATTAAAACTGGTGGATTGTTCCTTCCTTACTGACGTGAGAGCACTGCTTGCTATTTCATGATTTGCTTTCTAGTCTTTTTAAAATAAAATGGGCTTTCTTCCAGCACTGTGACAGCTGTGATAAATGTCCTTGTGAGGAGGGAGACACCTCCGAGCACTGTGACGACTGCAAGGTGAGAAAGTACACAACATCTGACCTCCTTCTCAATTTAAAGCAATTCTGCCTTTGATGCACAATAAATAACAACTATGGTAATGTAACACGATGACAATAAATCCAGGAACTAAGAACTGCAGAGCACAGAAAAGTAGGGAGTTTTTGACAACAGTGGTTCATTTTCTAGTAATATAATGGATGGTGATATTGGTCTGTTGTATTTTTGAGGCAAGGGGGGAGCCAAGACTGTATAGTTTGAGGTGACGTTTGGAGCAAGCAACAAGTGGGGCTGACACTGATACAGGGGAAGCTAGCAAACAGGAAACGCACCAAAGGAGTCCAACAAAAAGCAATCCGGTTGTTCAGTGATGACGCGACGAATCCTACTTCCGGGTCTAAAGTAGTCTGCGTTTAATATGGCTTTTGTGTTGTTAACATGTTTAATGTTATTTATTTTCTTCTATTTGATCTCAAAAAGCTCCTAAAACAGTCAGCGACCACTGTTGACCTCCCTCGGCTTTTATTACCGCTAATCATTTATTTAAGCTCAGTTTTTAAAACCTTACGATGTAACTACAGCCCAGCCCATGCAGCAGTATATGAATGACTAACCTCGTATTGTGGATGGATTATCTCAGTTGTTCTCCTGGCTGAAGTTTGGTCCTTTTACAGCATCCTGCCATGCGATTACATTTGTTCCTGACCACCGAGAACACTCACATTAACTTTTATCGAGTGGAAAAAAAGTTAGCTTGTTTATATTATGCTAACATAGCTGTGTCGCTAGCGGTCACGTAGCACAACATTATATACCAGCTAGCCCAACTTCAGTAACCCTACAAACGTCACTGCTGTTTAGTTTTCTGTCTTCATTTATGCTGGAAGTGATAGCTGAGCTGTACGTTTGAATTTGTTTCCAAAACCCCGCAGTCAGGACATGCTATATTGTATTTAGATAGAAGCTAGCGAGCTAACTCCCTGCTAACTTCTAACTCCGTTAAATGTCATAAATTCTGTTTTCATGGATGCCTGGATGTTAAACTCAATTGTTACACCTGGTAGAGCAGAACGCTGATCATTTTATTAAAGATGAAAGACTTTAGACAGTTTTTCAACTCTCAGTAATGCCATAGTGATCGTTTGATATATGGACCTGCAGCGGAGTTTAGGCCCAGACACGGCTAGTGACGTCAGACTGAACGACCGGATAGGTGTGTTTTGATTTAAGGCATTTTGCTGCCATGGTTTGGGTCTACCTTTACCATTAGAGGGATGGGTTACTACCAGAGAGTAGCCAAAAATTGTACTCAAGTAACAGTAGCACTACCTCAACATAGTTTTACTCAAGTAACAGTAAAAACTAGCCGTCCAAGAAATTATTCAAGCAAGAGTTAAAAGGTATTGAGTAAAAAGGGTACTTGGGTACTGAGTAACTGATCATAACATCTGATTTAATGTTTAAAAATGAGATCATCAGACAGGCAGAAATATAAAGTGAAAGAATGAAAAGGAAAAAAATACTACATATAAATAACATGACTACAAAAAAATCTAAGCAGAATAAACTCTTTTCCAATCAATTACCTTTCAGTATAAAACACACACACACACACACACACACATATATATATATATATATATATATATATATATATATATATATATATATATATATATATATATATATATATATATAGTGCAAAAGTGCATTGAAGCAGTTCTGCTTTTCCATAGTCGTCCCATCTTCCTGACTTTATACTGTCACTTTATAATGTCACTCACCACTCTGCTACTGTTCAGAACCCCCCACCCCCGTACCATTTCATGCCAGGACAAATTTTGAATTCATTAATTTGTTTCTTTTTGTTCATAGATGTGCAGTTTCTGCAATGTTTGTCCTGTTTGCCAAACCGTTTGTAAGCCTGGTGAGTAAATTCTCTGTCACCACTGTGAATATATGAATATATATGGAACGACATTTCAAAAGGAAAGTTTCTTTGTTTCAGTTTATCTGGTCATCACTCCTAAATTACAGGAAGCTTAGAGTTTGGCACTTTATATATAGTCATGTCCTATCTTTGAGCCACAGTTTTGGGGAATCATTAAATTTTCCTTTTGATATGCTCAAGTCATATTTTAGTCTTTTCAGTTCCTTCAGTCTGGTCCCTGTGTTTCTTTATGTCTTCTTTGTTTCCTTGAAGTCTGTCATGTCTCCATATTTTTTCTTCTGTCCATGTCAGCTTTGTATGTCTCACATCACTTCTGGTTTCATTTTGATAAACCCGTGTCTTGTCTGTGTTATGTTCAGTTTGCGGTCTTATTAATCCTGATTTGTCCTTGCTGTGTTCCCAGCTGTCTCCACTTCCCTAATCCCCCCCCCCCCCCCCCCCCCCGTGCATTTATTAATGTGAACGTTAAGATCCAAATCTTGATTTATTAAACATTAAATAATTGATGTTTTCATTATTGTTTTCTGTACTGTCCCCTGTTGTCCACTCTTGTTGTCTCTGTTCTAATATGATGTGATCACTGGTTTTTGTCCTTGTCTCTATATCTGTAAATAGTGTCTCTGTATGTTGTTATTAACTTGTGTGTAAATCAACCTGCCACAGGGTCTACAGATGTGTGTGTGTGTGTGTGTGTGTGTGTGTGTGTGTGTGTGTGTGTGTGTGTGTGTGTGTGTGTGTGTGTGTGTGTCAGAGGGGTGTTTACATCCTGCCACCAATCAAAAACTGTCTGCTTAGAATTTGTGGACTCATGCTGAGCTTGCTTGAGGTCATTTTTTGTTGTACTGCATTACTTTCAGTACTTCTTCATTTTGATGATCTTCAGTACCAACTTTTGCTTTTTTTATTTTGGAAAAGGAAATTTTAGCAAATGAAGCTCATGTGTGCCATAACTGTGTGGGATGTGACATTTCTATGCCTCTGGATGATGGCATAACAGGTGCGATGTGATTGGGTACTAACATGCCTTGCTGGTGAGGGAAAAACCCCTAGTCCTGTATGGACTGACCTGTACTCACTTTTCTGGCACAAAATGTGCAGGCTCACCCCTTCTCGATATGCCTAAAGTTGGAAAAATGGATGCCTCACAGGCCAAGGGGGAGTGCCCAGACCCTTGGCAGGTGTCTTTCCCTTCCCCTGCTGCTAGGCTTGTCGAAGAGCCACCCTTTAGGAGCTCCTCACTGGCCCCAGCGATTGAATGTGATTAGCAGAGCATCCAGAGCTCTGCCCTTCCTGAGGACTCTGTGGCGCCTGCTTCCAGTTTTGAGGACACTGGACATTTGCAGCCTTCCCAGATGCAGGTGCCTGACATTAAGGACCTGATGAGCTAGTAGTTCGGCTCTTGGCTTTTGTAGACGTGGTGCGCACCCACATGGAAAGAAGGAGGATGAACAGCCAAGGCTCTGACATCCTCCAGCGACCCCCCTCTCCCTTGACCTATCCTGGAGCAAGGTCGGCCAGCCCCCTTCCAGCCTGTGCCTGGAGCGGTCTCACTAGGTAAAAGTTGTGGTCTCCACTGAGCTTTCCATTGGTGGAGGGACTCAACCAACTTAGACCAGGGTCACGCAGTAGGTCTGGTGACTCACCGTCAGCTGGTCTTCACGGACACTTGTAAATGGCTATTGAACCAGCCACTAGGCAACTTATCCTCACTGGAGCTGTAACATGTTATCATCAGGACAGACACAATGGTTGCAACAGCCTACATCAACAGGCCTAGGTTCTCCCCTCCTCTTCAGGATGGCTAACAGGTTGTGGCAGTGTGCTCATCCCCTGTTCCATTGAGTTTGCTTGGGTACATGCAGCAGGGCCATTGAACGTGGACATTAAGTTGATGGGGGCCCGAGCCCAGGAGAGTGGAGACTCCATCCACAGATGGTTGACCAGGTCTGGCATCACTTTGGAAGGGCAAACTTCTATCTTTTCGTCCAGGGAGTTGACGCAATGCCATTGTTTCTTCTCTCTCCAGAATGATGACCTGCCTCTGGGGTGGGACACCCGTGCACACCCTTGCCCCCAGACTCTATGCATTCCTTTCCATTCTCCCTCCTCCAGTTGGTCCTCCACTGAGTCCAGACCGAGGAGATGAGGCTGATCCTGGTGGCCCCTCTTGGTCCCACATGCCTTGGTTTTCAGCAATCCCTCTGCTACTGAATGGGACCCATGAGAGCTTCCCTTCCAAAGGGACCTCCTGTCTCAAATAAGCAGTATGCTTTTCCAGCCCTTCCTGGCAGGGCTCAGGGTGAGAACCTGGAAAGGCACCTTTCCTTAGGGTTGCCTGAACCTGTGATATGAAATTTGCAGGAATCTGTGCACCATCCACAAGGTCTGCCTATCCCTACCGCTGGTGACTTTTTGCTTCCTGATGTGCGGTCCAATAGTTGGACCACTACGAGGCTACATTTAAGACCATCCTGTAGTTCCTGCTTTCCCAACTGATCTGCAATTACCCAGCGAGGTATGGTAACAGCAATCAAGGTGGTTCACACTGGTTGCTCAGCACTCAGTGGGACTGACCTCTCCCTAATTTCCTGGTTTCTTAGGAGTGCCCAGCAACTTACATTTCGCAGGACTGGACCTCCAGTTCCTCCATGGGACATGGATGTGATCCTTGGTGCACTTCAGCATTGTCCCTTTGAGCTGCTCAAAGATGCTCATGTGAAATGGCATTTCCTTAAAATGGCCTTTTTGGTGGACATAACATCTGCCAGTCCACAGAGATTGCTACAGGTGGTTGCTAAAGAGGAAAGAGGTAATCCTGCAAGAAAAATGAAGAATTGCCATCCCTCAGCAGATTAGATCAAATTAGGTTTTCCGATTATGATCCAATGTGTTCCAGCATTTGTAATCCTGAGAGGAACATGTTTTTGGTTAACTCAAACTGCAGTAGAAAGTTACAATAGGTAACAGTTTTCCATCTGATCATATATGTTGACTTTGTCATTGGTTGTCTCCAGCTCACTAATGGTTCATCGTTTTTATTCAGGAGGATTTCTGGATGAAGTGACTGGATCGATCTACAAGTGAGTGCTGTTCACACTGACTTTAAGCCTGCTCAAGTTATTCTGAAATTCAGTCATTCACATCTCTATTTCTTTTTCCATAGGACTGTAGCTGACGTCTTTGATGAAGATGATGATGATGTCAACTAAATTTAACCATATGTTGCCACCATGTGGACAAACTAATATACCATACTTTCATTGGTTATGGTTATTTGGGGTTTTTTTCTTCAATAACACATTTGCTCCCCAATAACGTCAGAGAAATTTTTAAAATAATAATTTCACATGTTTATGTATTGTTGCTACCTGACAAGTCTGAATACTGAAATCATTATTTAAATAAAACAGACGGGACATTTTTATTGATTGACTGATTTTTAAATGCAGACTGTTTTGGGAAGCGCATCTGTAACTGGAAGGTTCGATCCCCGGGCTCTCTGTCCTGGTTGTTGTGTCCTTGGGCAAGACACTTCACCTACCGCCAGTAGGTGAAGTGTTGGCCAGAGGGGCCGATGGTGCAATATGGCAGCCTGGCTTCTGTCAGTCTGCCCCAGGGCAGCTGTGGCTACAACTGTAGCCTCCACTAGTGTGTGAATGTGAGAGTGAATGAATAGTGGCATTGTAAAGCGCTTTGAGGGCCTCAAAAAGCGCTATATCAATCCAATCCATTATTATTATTATTATAAGTGAGCACTTGGCAACAGTTGGAACTTTTTAACAGGAAGAGACCTCTGGCAGCACCAGGCTTAGTTAGAGGCAGACCAGGGAAGAAGAGAAGAAGATGAGCACAGAGAGACCACAAACAGCAGATTTTTGTCAACTATATTACCTGACAAAACTTTCATTGGCAACAACTTAAGGATTAATTTGATTCTAGCTTTCACAAGCTTTTTTTAATTCTACAACTATTCTTCAACCTCAAGTGAAAGACCAAAGAAGATATCAGGACAAGATGTTCACTGTGCTGAAATGGGATGAAGGAACATCAGCAAGCATGATGAGAACCTCACAAAACCCCAGAGATTGAGAGTAGAGCTAGAGAAGGTGTGGAAATTAAGGGCAACAGTGGTCTCTGTGGGAACACTCAGAAGAGATATAGGTACAAAGTGACTCAAAAAATGCCATTTTATATGGTTAGAAATTTATAGCATTTTAACAGGCAACATGGTATGATTTATTGGTATTAACAATAAAAGTATTGACAATACAAGTAGTCAGTAACTACTGAGGATGATTGTGCTTTTTTTCATCTTTGCCTACGCCAGCTACCATAGGGAAGGACACAGGGTATACTTGGACAGGCCACCAGCACAGAAAGACAAAACAAGGCTGACACAGTGATCCGGACAACGATTCACACTCATATTTGCTCCTCCTTATTGACTAGGACCTTCATGATAATCACCACGCCACCTTACTGCCAACATTAACTTTTATTTCACTTTTTTTCACTTGTACTTTGTTGGAAAAAAGTTTTTTGTAAATTCTGCATTTGGCTGTAGTGAACGTTTAAATCCAGCAGATTTTGCTACTGGGTGACACACCAACAGCTGGTTCGAGCCAGCAGGGTTCACCTCCAAGCACAGTGAGTTACCTGCTGGAGCCTGAAACTGCAGCAAGGTGCAAAGCAGATCTAGTATGCCCAGTGTTGGGTAAGTTACTTTAAATTAGTAACTTAATTACATTACTAGTTACTTCCATCAAAAGTAACTCAGTTACTTCAAGTTACTCGTTACTTTCAAAGTAACTAGTTACTAGGGAAAGTAACTTTGGTTTTACTCAGAATTCTCTTGTTAATGTGTTGCTTCCATAACTTTGCCAGCCTTCTAGCTTGCTTACTTGCCACAGTGCACTGTGCCACCTACCAAAGGAAAAAATAATGTGCATATTTCCATGAGAGAAATCCCACGCCTGGACCGTTGTTGACCGCCGCCATGATTCTAGTCTACGTCACAGCGTCATGTGCGCTTTTTACATCCAACACAAAAACTGCAGTCGTGGTGCTTTCGATTGTACTCAGAACTCAGAAATTCTGCCTTCTGAATAGGAAGATGTAGGTAACACCAGACTGCAGATGAGCTGCATACAGGGCTGGACTGGGACAAAACCACCACATATCCAGCTTTACAGCTGTGGCTCCAGCAGACATCAGCTGATACTAGAAAGTAATATTAAATAAATTCTAACAACAGCTGATCAAACGTGCTGCTGTTGTTTAACGTGACATCCGCTGGTTTCCTCTTTCTGGCGCAAAGCGGACGATAAATAAACAAGAGGGAAAAGCCGATCAGCTGATTATTGATCAGTTTCATGATTAAAGTAGCAACAGGAGAGGGAGGGGGGAGAATGAGAGAAGAAGAGGCAGCTGTGCAGCAAAGACACAGAATAACTCCAGCTTTGTGTCTTTTTCATTGTAGCTGAAGTCCGGGACAAACTGTTCCTTTTCACGTCAACACAAAACGCGTAATATTTTCTCTGAATACCAGACGATTTTGTTTTTTACAGGACGGTTGGCAACTCTAATAATTAACCGTATGAACAAAATAAAGTTCAACATCAGTAACATCATAGCACCACCCAGCTGTATAGAAACTCCGTCATGCTAGCTAGCACGCAGTACGAAAAAGTCAGCACAACAAAAATAAACTCCACCTAAACTTGGTTCATATCTGACCCAGAGAGACTGCAGGTCATAACTTCTTACCTGAAGTTCAGTTCACCTGACACTCGGACCAGCGCCCGCTTCGGGTCTCTCCTCCTGCCTCCCTTTTCCTTCATCCACCTGCTGGCCTCCACCACTTGCTAATGTTACTGAATCTGTGGAAGCTCCGCGATAGCCACCACACAAAGTAACGAGTAACGAGCCTATCTAAATCCCAGTAACGACTAACGCGTTCCTGGTTTTGGCATAATAACTAGTTACCGTGCTCGTTACCACAATAATAACGTAGTTACTGTAACGCGTTACTTAATAACGCGTTAGTCCCAACACTGAGTATGCCTGATGGCTTCTGTGTGTGCGCATGGCTGTTATGCGTGCGGGTTGTTGAATTTACACGTTAGGAATTTAATTGCACCTGTGAAATGAAAAGATTTGCTCGGGATTATGTTTTTTTCTCGCAGGTCTGGAAGATCACTTCTGTGCCTGAACAGTAGGAGGGTCTGAAGGTTTTTAATACTGGCTAATGTCTTTGTGTTCTCAATGAGCATCAATAATAGACTAGAAAAATTTGCATTTCCTGTAGAAATGCTGTGTGGATGATGTAAAGCTGAAGCTGTCTGCTGAAACTAGCCGAAAAAGCTGAAAAGTTGCAAATATTCTAAAAACTTTGCCGAACTATAAGAACTTTGGAAAAATGTAATTACTTAGCAGAACTGCAATAACTTAGAGGAAACATAATACTTAGCAGAAAAATACAATAACATAGAAGAACTCAGCAGAAACATAACTTCTCAGAAATACAACAATTTAGGAGAGATACTATAAGAAAACAGAAATGCTATATTTAGCCAAAAACACTTAAACATTACAGAAATACTGTGATTTATGAAAAATACTACAACATAGCAGAAATACTGTGATTTAGCAGAGATACTGTGATGTACCACAAATACTGTGATGTACCACAAATACTGTAATTTAGCAGAAAAACTATGATTTGGCACAAATGCTGTGATTCAGCATATTATATATTAATATTATAACATAGCAGAGATACCATAATTTAGTAGAAATACTATGATATAGCTGAAATAATATGATTCTGTGATTTAGCAGAATAGTAATAACTTAAATAGAAATATTGGAAAAGCAAAATGACCAGCTGAAAAAAGCTGAACATGGTAAGGTTCCCTCAAAACTACTTGTTCACCTGTGAAAAATTGGCAGAAATACAAAAAAAAAAACAGGAAATAACAGCCAGCGGATACACACAATTACAAACATGGACACACATGGAAACACAAAGCCACAGAGAGACACACACAGGATCTATGCCAGTCAACCAGTCTGAACGTATTCAATTTTTATGCTAGAATGAGATGCTGCCAAAAAAGGGTCTCTCCCTCTCTCTCTCTCTCTCTCTCTCTCTCTCTTTCTCACACACACACAGACACAACAATGATGGTGACATTTTCTGAAAGCCAGCAAAAATACCTGTGTTTTGATGTGGGGCTTGAGTGAAAATTGAGCGAGTAGCAAGAAGTTGTTTGGACATGAAGAGAAGATTCAGAAAGGGCCAGTATCCACTCTAAGCCAAGAGCATAGCAACCATAACAACACATGTATTTTCTGAAAAATCATAAAGATGAAACTGAAAACTTAAAGAGGGATAGGATTAAAATGGTAAACGATATGAAAAAGCTGAATCATACATGAATAGCCCAATAATTTGAGAACATTTTAAAGTTTGAATTGTTGCTCTACGTGACAGTATGAGGAAGTAGTTAAGTTTCAAAAACAAGCAAGTTTTTGTAGAACTTTGGAAGTTTCCCATTCATTTCAATGGGACAAAAAATGCATAAAAAGCTTAATATGTTAAAAAGTATAATAGTACAAAATACCAAAAGTCATAGCCGGCATTAGCAGAAATAGCAGAATAGTTTAAAATTTGAACGGTAAAAATCAGACAAAAATTGTGGAAGTAGTTAAAGGCCAAAGAACATACGGAAGCGACAAGAATAAAGAAAGTAAGGATAAAGAATAAAGAGAAACAGGAACTCAACAGTGTAGATGCCTACAGCATCCACACAATAATGTTGTTTTTTTAGCTGCAACTTTAGTCCTTAATTTTTTTCTGTTGGCATCAAACACTTTTAAAACATTTTTTATCTTGTAAGCATTAATATTCTAAGAAATCTCCTAAAACAGGACACGTAGACTTTACTTACTGACCAATAAAGTACGGTGTCCACAATAATAATACAACCCGCTTCGAGCCCATGTGCCAATGATAGTATTTGGGTCACTTACATTGTTTGTGGTCCTTCCTTTGAGTGTGATATTACACCAACTTGAATCTATCTCTCCCAGAGTAAACTTAACTGTGTTTTTTGAAAACTTAAAGCACGTGTAATTATTTGGTTTGGATATAAATGGTCCTACTTGTGTACGCTTATCTATTGGTGGAAATAAGCTTGAAAGTATGGTGCAATTGCCGGTGCTCACTGCTTCTCTAGTTAGCCTCATCATGCAGTTGAAACCCCACTCGTCCTCTGGATACAGTGGCGCGGGTTCGGTGAACAGACAAGGTCTAGCCGTGGCACAGGCGACACAATCAGACACGTGCTGTTCCCTAGCATTTTGGGCCACCCAATCCAGCCAGAGGTTACTGTCACTGAATCCGGTGGCGCGTTCAATTAAATCTTGCGGTTTCATTTGCGTGTAGTCAACCACCACTACTTTCCCTTTTATCAGAGATGTACTGACATTGTTTGGTGGCTGTGGTGTTGGTTTAGTTTTATTAATGAAATTGACCTTTATTAACCCCTTTGGATCTGTCCCTGAAACTTCGACACCTAGAACCAGATATAGAGGTGTCTCACGTTACCAACCCCCAATGGACAGGGTCAGCGGGTTCTGTGTTGGGCTAAAATCCCTCTGAAGTGCTAGATCTCCCCACCCTTGTTTAGACGGCTTCCAGCTTGCTCCTGTATACCCCCTTACCTGATTCCAATTCCGACACCAGCTGTCAAAAGGTCAATTTCCCCTTTGCCGCGAACATAAGAGACATTGACAAGCCTAACCCGAGCCCTGTGGTTTTCCACTCTTGACCTAGCCAGTGGCTACTGACAGGTCCAGATGGACCCGAGAGACAGGGAGAAGACTGCTTTTACTACCCCGATGGGGTTATTTGAGTTCCAGAGGATGCTGTTTGGTTTTTGCAACACACCCGCTACATTTCAACAACTGATGCAGCATTGTCTGAGAGGACAGATTGCTGAGTCATTATTGGTGTATTTGGATAAGATATGTCTGTGAAGGTTCTCAGTCATCCAGGTCATCGTAGTCAAAGGAGCTTGCAAAGAAAAGCGTCTGGACTTCTTTAAGTTGCTTGAAGACGTTTCACCTCTCATCCGAGAAGCTTCTTCAGTTCTAAGGTCAAATGGTGGAGAGTCCCAGATATAAACCTAGTGGGAGTTTCCCCCCACAGAGGGACAAAAGGACCCCCTGATGATCCTCTAATCGCCTGAGCCAAGGTGGGAAACTGGGCGTGGGTCCCAATCAGCCAGAGTTTCGGGTGAGTTCATTGTGAAACCTGGCCCCACCTTATCATGCGAATTCCTGAGGTCAGATGGCCCAGGATGTGAGTGGGCGTTAAGGCGTCTGGGAAGGGATCTCAAAACTGGATTATAGATGGCAGAGAGTTGGTGTCGTAAACCTCGCCTCTGTTCAAAGATGGTCGCTCACAGTGGACATAGATGCTTCTTTCACTCCTCTTTCAAACCATCTGTCCTCTCTGTCCAAAATGTGAACATTGGTAAAATGGTAAATGGCCTGTATTTATATAGCGCTTTACTAGTCCCTAAGGACCCCAAAGCGCTTTACATATCCAGTCATCCACCCATTCACACACACATTCACACACTGGTGATGGCAGCTACATTGTAGCCACAGCCACCCTGGGGCGCACTGACAGAGGAGAGGCTGCCGGACACTGGCGCCACCGGGCCCTCTGACCACCACCAGTAGGCAACAGGTGAAGTGCCTTGCCCAAGGACACAACGACCGAGACTGTCCAAGCCGGGGCTCGAACCGGCAACCTTCCGATTACAAGGCGAACTCCCAACTCTTGAGCCACGATCGCCACTGGCATCCTCGAAAGAGTGACCTTTGACCTTAAGATGCAGATGGACTGCTGAGTCTTGTCCTGTGGAGGTGGCTCTTCTGTGTTGTGCCATGCGCTTGTGAAGTGGTTGTTTGGTCTCTCCAATGTAGAGGTCTGGGCATTCCTCGCTGCACTGTACAGCATACACCACATTGTTAAGTTTGTGTTTTGGCGTTTTGTCTTTCGGGTGAACCAGTTTCTGTCTGAGCGTGTTGCTGGGTCTGAAATGCACCGGGATGTCATGCTTGGAGAAAACTCTCCTGAGTTTCTCTGGTACACCGGCTACATAGGGGATGACAATGTTGTTGCGTCTGTCCTTCTTATCCTCCCTCGCTGGTGTCTGGTCTTCTTTTCTGTGCCTCTTTGCTGACTTTAAGAACGCCCATTTAGGATAGCCGCACGTTTTGAGTGCTTCCTTTACATGTGTGTGTTCCTTCTTTTTCCTTCAGGCTTAGAGGGAACATGTTCTGCCCGGTGGTGTAGGGTCCTAATTACTCCAAGTTTGTGTTCCAGAGGGTGATGGGAGTCAAAGAGGAGGTACTGGTCCGTGTGTGTGGGCTTCCGGTAAACTTCGATGTTGAGGTTGCCGTTCTCTTCAATGTGCACAGCGCAGTCCAGGAAAGGCAAACAGTTGTCCTTTGTGTCTTCCCTGGTGAACTTTCTGTTTTTATCCACAGCGTTAATGTGCGCAGTGAAGGATTCCACTTCTTGTGTCTTGATTTTGACCCAGGTGTCGTCTACATATCTGTACCAGTGGCTGGGTACTCTTCCTTTGAAAGAGCCAAGAGCCTTTCTTTCCACTTCCTCCATGTAAAGGTTGGCTACAATAGGTGACACGGGGGAGCCCATGGCACAGCCATGTTTTTGTCTGTAAAAGCCTTCGTTGTACTTGAAATATGTAGTGGTGAGGCAGAGGTCTAACAGTGTGCAGGTCTGATCGGGTGTGAAGTTGGTCCTGTCCTCCAAGGAGCTGTCTTCTTGTAGTCGTTTTCTGACAGTCTCCACGGCCTCCGTGGTGGGTATGCAAGTGAAGAGAGAGACTACATCAAAGGACACCATGGTTTCATCTGGATCCAGGGGAAGTTTCTGGACCTTGACAGTGAAGTCGGTGGACCTTGGCTCACACCTTGGCTCAGGCGATTAGAGGATCATCAGGGGGTCCTTTTGTCCCTCTGTGGGGGGTTACTCCCACTAGGTTTATATCTGGGACTCTCCACCATTTGACCTTAGAACTGAAGAAGCTTCTCGGATGAGAGGTGAAACGTCTTCAAGCAACTTAAAGAAGTCCAGACGCTTTTCTTTGCAAGCTCCTTTGACTTTAGATAAGATATTATTTACATACCTGACTTCTCACTTACAGAACCTAGATAAAGTGTTTCAGAGGCTATGCCATTATGGGTTGAAGTTGCAGCTGAACAAGTGCAAGCTTCTGCAACTGGAGGTGAATTTTTGGGCGCTGCCGACTTGGGATTTTTTTTATTGGACTTTTAGTGATTTTAATTGTTCGGCTGAGCTCACTAGAACTTTTAGTTATCTTGTTTTTATATATTTAACTAATTATTGTCCCTGGCCATGGTATTTTCTTGTTGTTTTTTATGTTCAATAAACTATATTTTAGAAATGTAGTTTTTATATTCTCTACTCCCTGTGATCATTCACTGCTCTTCCCATTATAGAGGGGTTCACCTTCTCATAGACCCTCGTGACATACACATCAGCCGGAAGCTGACAAAGCATGAGCACAGGTACAGCACAGTGGAGAAGGACTGTCTGGCTATCAGGTGGGCTGTCGACTCCCTTCGTATTACCTCCTGGCACGCTTGTTCACCCTCTGTTCAGACCAAGCCCTGCTGCAGTGGCTCCACTTCATGAAGTATGCCAACACCTGGATCACCCAGTGGTATCTGGCTTTGTAGCCCTTCAAATTCAAGGTGGTCCATAGGCCAGGGGCAGTGGCCCATTTCTTCTCCCGCTCATCGGGAGGGGGTAGATTCACCTGGACGGGGAGGATAGTTTTCACTAGAGGTGTCCAAATGTATAGGCTGTGTCCTCCTGAGGATCCGGCCTTCGAGGTCTACGTGGGTCAGGTCCTCCAAAGGTCGGGAAGGTCGGAAATGAGCTGCTGTGAAATTGGACATCCTGATAATAATGAATTACAGTCGTCCAGCCTGGAAGTAATAAATGCATGAACTAGTTTTTCAGCGTCACTCTGAGACAGGATATTTCTAACTTTAGAGATGTTGCACAAATGGAAGAAAGCAGTCTTACATACAGTTCGATGCAAAAGTTTGGGCAGCCTTGTGAAAAGTCATTATTTTCTTGTATAAATCGTTGGTTGTTACAATAAAAAATGTCAGTTAAATATATCATATAGGAGACACACACAGTGATATTTGAGAAGTGAAATGAAGTTGAGACCTGCCTGATTTTGTTTAAACAATTGTTGCACACTTTCTGTAAATCCAACAAACTTCATTTCACTTCTCAAATATCACTGTGTGTGTCTCCTATATGATATATTTAACTGACATTTTTTATTGTAACAACCAACGATTTATACAAGAAAATAATGACTTTTCACAAGGCTGCCCAAACTTTTGCATCCCACTGTATTTGTTTAATATGTGCGTTGAAGGACATGTCCTGGTCAAAAATGACTCCAAGGTTCCTCACAGCGTTACTGGAGGCCAAGGTAATGCCATCCAGAGTAAGAATCTGGCTAGATACCATATTTCTAAGCTTTTCAGGGCCGAGTCCAATAACCTCAGTTTTATCTGAATTAAGAAGCAGAAAGTTAGCGGCCATCCAGGTCTTTATGTCTTTAAGACATTCCTGCAGTTTAACTCATTGGTGTGTGTTATCTGGCTTCATGGACAGATAGAGCTGGGTGTCATCTGCATAGCAGTGTAAATGTATGCTATGTCTTCTAATGATGCTGCCTAAGGGAAGCATGTATAATGTAAACAGAATTGGTCCTAGCACTGAACCCTGTGGAACTCCATAATTAACCTCAGTGTGTGAAGAGGACTCTCCATTTACATGCACAAACTGGAGTCTATTAGATAGATATGATACAAACCACTGCAGCGCAGTACCTGTAATACCTACAGCATGTTCTAATCGCTCTAATAGGATATTATGGTCGACAGTATCGAACGCTGCACTGAGGTCTAGCAGGACAAGCACAGAGATGAGTCCACTGTCAGAGGCCATAAGAAGATCATTTGTAACCTTCACTAAAGCTGTTTTGTAGGAATGGGGTCTAAAAGACCTGTTGATGTCAACGTGTCACATATCCTGACCTGTAACACAGAAACAGGAGTTTTGTTACTTTTTACTTTAAAAACATTTTCAATGTCAGTTTTTTAACAAACCATATTCCTAGATATTTAAAATAATCTATTCTTTCTATAGCATCCTCATATATCCTGGTGCAGCCACAACAACCTGGTGCTGAATGCCCAGAAGACAGTGGAGATTATTGTGGACTTCAGGAAGCACACAGCCCCACTCCCCCCCATCATCCTGACTGACACCCCCATCACCTCTGTGGACTCATTCCGCTTCCTGGGTACCACCATCACCCAGGACCTGAAGTGGGAGCCCACCATCACCTCCGTCATCAAGAAAGCCCAGCAGAGGATGTACTTCCTGAGGCAGCTGAAGAAATTCAACCTGCCAACACGGACGATGATGCAATTCTACACCGCAATCATCGAGTCCATCCTCACCTCCTCCATCACCGTGTGGTACGCTGGAGCCACTATCAGGGACAAACAGAGACTGCAGCGTGTTGTGCGCTCTGCTGAGAAGGTGATTGGCTGCAGACTCCCATCTCTGCAGGACCTGTACACCTCCAGGACACTGCGGCGTGCAGCTCGGATCTCAGCTGACCCTTCTCACCCTGGACACAGTCTGTTTGACCTGCTCCCCTCAGGCAGGAGGCTCCGGTCCATTCGCACCAGAACCTCTCGCCATAAGAACAGTTTCTTCCCCTCTGCTGTTGGACACATGAACAATAACCACATGACTGTCCCCACCACTAACACATGACCCTACGCTGTGTTCACTGCATCATTCCATGTTTGCACTGATCACCACCTGCACGCATGTATATATCATGTATATATCTATCTACTTAGCACTTTTAATTCTTATTCTCATTTTTATTTTCATGTCTATTTAAGCTTAATTTATAACAGTATTTATAACAGTATGTTTGCACTGAAGCACCGCAGCAATTTCCTAATGTTGTAAACCTGCTCAACATTTGGCAATAAAACCCTTTCTGATTCTGATTCTGATATAATTTCAGATTATTATGATGATTTGAAGTATAATGATAATCTAATGCCTCCTCTAATCTTGCTTCTTCCCCTCCTCCAAATAAACCCATCATGTGCAAATACTGTGATACCCACAGACTCACCTGTACTGCTAAAAATATAATTGAGCATAATAGTAAATATCTATACTGCCTTGAAGAGTACTGTTTTCTACTTGATAATTTGAACTTAATTCTAACACTAAGAAATTTCTTATCCACCTATACATTTATACATTTTACTGTTGACACTCATCTGTTATTTTAATCAAAAATCCTTCTCTCCATAACATATCACATGCCTCCTCTGCATCTACACACAAAAGAACTTCCTGTTTCCTGTCCAGGTATTTGTAGTTTTTTGGGCAGTTGGTTAGGTTAGAATGAACCCTTGCATTTAGATATGGTGCTGGAGCAGGTACTGTCTTAACATTAGAAAACCAGCCACTCTCTACTACAACCAGAGAAAATGCTTAAAACATCACCCACTAGTGGAAAGGAAAAGATAAACATTTCTCTCCCATTTTCCACCCGGCTACATTAGAAATGTGAATGAAGTGATATTCGTCAGATGAGTACTCAAAGTGATTTCTAAGACACATTCACAGACACAGCTGGTGTAACATGGGATCGTTTTAATGATGACCTTTTCTGTCTTTCTTGCTGTGAATATACAGTTTTGGGAGCACAAACACACATCTGGGTCGTAAAGTCTTTATTAGGCACACCTGCTTGCACTCCACAGTACCAAACTATCTGCTCTATGTAATGACACGAGTCACACGGCCTGTTCTTTTCCTGTAACTATCGCAGCAGCAATCCCACCGCACAAATGGCGTAGTGTAGTTAGCCATAACGTTACAGAAGCTGTAGGTGGCAGTGTAGACGTTTGGGCCGAGTGTCTGAATTACCGAAGAAGAAGAAGAACAACCTTCCGCTTCGTCTTAACAGGCGTTACAAAACAAGCTGAGCTCGCAGCCCCGGCTTTTCTAATGCTTCGCAGCGAATGGGGTTTGATCAGTTCTGTAGCGTGGACAGGTCCGATCCCCTGTGGGTGAGTTACCTGTCACAGACTCCGTGTCTTTTCCTCTAGCTTTAAACTCTCGTAGCTGGCGTTGGCTGCCGGTGCCCGGTACGTGCTAATAGTAAGCCACGGCAGGTTGCGTGTTATTTAGTCACGTCGGACGCGCTTCTCTTATTAGAAGTCATCGTTACAGCTGATCGTTGAGCCTCCGTTGGCCGTTTCACATGTTCTCTGATCTGAACATGGAAGGTTCGCAGTGGAACAAGTGTTCACCGAGCTCGTGTTTGTGTTGTTCCCTCTCGTTTCCTGGTCTGTAGGAACTCGTTGTCATCAGTCCCAGTACACACTCAAACGTCACAGTGCGAATGTTATGAAGTGTCCTGTGGTCTCTCTCCCACGCGTGGCACTGTGGTAGTGTGCTTAAAACCATTATTGAGGACATGTCAGAGCCTGCCGGTAATGAAGGACCTAAGGGTCTGACCTGAAGCTGGTTCTGGAACCAGGACTGCAGTGAAAAAGCAGCCAGTGCCCAAAGAGTGTGCAAGGCAATATAAGAGGTGGCCCAGGATCGATGTAGCAAAGCAGTCAGCACAGGTCCAGGGATGAGCCCCAGGCACATGGAGCTGGGTAGGACCTCACACACCAGCAGGCATGTAGTAGGTGCTAACAGCACACACTCACCTGAACTAGCCAACAGGGCGAGCAACTCGGATCATGAAGAATTCAAGTACAAGTGTGACATCATCAAACTGATTCCCTCCACAACATGGAAGCTCGTCCTGAGCGCTGCTCACAGTAACACCACAGGATGGAGTGTACCCCGGGGGTGGGGGCTGATACAGCAGATACAGAAACACCAAGTATCAGTATTTTGTTCAATAAAATAAAATGCTGTGGGAATACTACGGCCAGGAGGGCTCATCTCATGCACCGCTACTCTGAGATGACATTAACTGAGAAACTTAAACTCAACCAAAACAAGCATCCATCACGTAGCTTGACTGGTAGCTCAGGCACCGACAACAGCAACCATGGTGCGTCTACCAAACACATCCTACAGAACAGGAAGGTTTCTGAGGGGGAATAGCTGTGCATATAACAACCGTTATGATTTTACAGTGAATTGGTGTATTATCAGATAATGATTGGCTGTAATTAGTAACTTGAGCACATTCGATCTGTCTCCATCCTTTATTAGTTTCAGGTATGTGTTTGTGACTGGTGTGATCAAACTGAGGATTATGTTTAGTTGAAATAACAAAAATAAAAAGTTGCTGTTTATTAATATTTCACAGCTGATGACTTTGGTAGGCTATATTTTTGCCATGGGACTTGGCAGCAGCTGGTACGTAGGTCATGGTTTCTTTTGTTTGCTCGGGACATGAAGTCACCATACTTTGAAACTGCAGTCAGGTAATGGGTATCACAACACTGGTTGCCATCTCTCACTGTTTGCCGAACCTTTTACGTCAGGCTCCTGTCACATAACAGGGAGGGATTGATATCGGCTGTAGCAGGTAGTAGAGCAGGTCATCTACCAACTGGAAGGTTAGTGGTTTGATCCCAGTCTGCTTCATTCTGCATGTTGCAGGTTGCTCTCCGATGCATCCGTCGGAGTGTGAGTGTGTATGAATGTTAGTTAGATAGCACTAAAAACTAGTGCTGGTGTGATTGGGTGAAAGTGTAAAGCTTTGAGTGCTCAGAGTGGAAAAGCTCTGGGTCGATATCAGAAGCAGTCCATTTAGCATTACTGCCTCCAGGTAGGGACACTGAAAATAGCACTCCATCATTAAAGTATAATATAAACTCTATTATCTACTGTTGTGAATCCATTTCACAACATATTCTCACTTTGATTTGCTTTGGTCCAAACCAGAGTCATAAGTCCACTAGAGAGTAATGACAAGTTAGCCTCAAAAGGGAAGGGTCACTGGTGGTGGCCACAGACGTGCTTTTTATACTTCCTGCTCCTCTGCATCTCTCTCCAGCTCTTCGAGTTCATTAGACCTTATCCTAGCATCTCTACAGTTTTGAGATGCAGCAAACGTTCTTGCAGTGGCGCATACAGATGCCATCCTGGATGAGCTGGAATACATGTCATTGGGCTGTAGGTGTCATCTGGTAATAAAAATGGAGGAAAATCAGTCCCGTCTGCTGAGAAGAGGGCCGTGGTCTGTGTCCACCACCTACAAAACCTTTTTGGGAGTTGCCTTGTTATTGTCTGTTTAACTGAGTTTGTCTTATAGCAGGGGTGGGCAACTCCAGGCCTCGAGGGCTGCTGTCCTGCAGGTTTTAGATCAGATTTTAGGTCAACACACCTGAATCACATGATGAGTTCATTAGCAGGCCTCTGGAGAACTTCAGGACATGTTGAGGAGGTCATTTAGCCATTTAAATCAGCTGTGTTGGATCAAGGACACATCTAAAACCTGCAGGACACCGGCCCTCGAGGCCTGGAGTTGGACACCTGTCCTATACTGTGATGAGGTCTTCTTTTCATTTTCATTTTTGCAGCTGCATGTAGCAGTAAAATGCAACATTGTTGATCTAAATAAGACAAGAAAGCTATATTAATAACTCCAGGCCACACATAAGTAATGTGTGTCAGGAGTGTCTTTCCCTGCTGTTGTTAGATGTCTTCAGCCTTACTGTTCCTTTTCCAGGATTGGAACCGTACATGGTACACCGATAATCCCGACTTCACCCAGTGTTTCCAGAACACTGTCTTGGTGTGGCTGCCATGCTTCTACCTTTGGATATGTGCACCCTTTTACCTCGTCTACCTCCATACCCATGACCATGGATATATATGTATGACTCACCTCAACAAAGCCAAAACTGTGAGTTATGGGAGCCCGCTGTAGTAGTTTTCATCACTGCACTCATCTGTTCTGTCAGTGGAGCAAAGCAGAAACTCGTTCAAACACAAATGTTTGAAGATTCGAGTCATGATGCAATTCCAACTTCAAGAAAATGGGATGTTGTGGAAAACTGAATGAAATCATTTTATTCATTTATTCAGAAAAACAAATGTTTAAACTGAGGAAAAGGTCCAATTAAAAAAACAACAAGGTCATTTTGAATTTTTTTGGAAGTAACGCATCTCTTAAAAACGTCCATGTTTCCCGCTGTGTGGGATTCCCTCTTTTAAAAATAGTCCGCAGTCGTCTGGGAGCTGAGGCCTGTTGCTGGACTTTTGAATTCAGTCATTCAGGAGGGACTCGGAGCAGAGGCAGGTGAGGGGGTCCTGGTATCTGAATGCCTCGTGGGCCGCTCATAGTCCAGGGTTCTGGGCCTGTCCTAACCAGGAGGAAGGCTGGGGACAGTCGTGTTACTGGCCTGTTACCAGTTAACCTGACTGGTACCAAATGTTCCTACAGCTCTATGATATTAGTACCACGTTATATTGCTGCTATCACAGTCATAATGACATTATCTATTTTTTAATTGCGTGTTTTCACAGTTTAAACATTTGATGTTCTGCTGCCCAAAGATGACATTATCAAGGATCACAGTTTAATCTAATCTAGCTGTTTTAATTACAGTGACTGAACAGTGTGTTTGTAGTTTCATTGGTTGGTTCCACTTGTCACTACAGTAACTGTGGGAGATGTCAGTCATATGTCTATAAACTAAATACCAAATGTATTTACCAACGAATCCAGGAGCGATTTCATCTGTTTCCACAGGCTGTTGGCTTTTTACTTTGGATTATCTGCTGGTCAGATGTCTTTTATTCTTTCTGGGAAAGGAGTCATGTGAGCAGCCCAGCACCTGTCCGCCTCGTCAGTCCGACCTTACTGGGCCTCACCATGGTGAGCGTCCAGCTGTCTCTACCGTCTCTTTACGGAGCTGAGAAAAGCTTACATGTATTTTGTTATTTAGGGTAGTCTTTCTTTTGTCACTTGACTCTTTAATATATGCTGTAAAAACTAAATGGACCATTTCTTTTAGTATATAAAATATGTGCTTGTGCCGCAGCTGTTGGCTGTCATGTTAATCCACTATGAGCGGATGAAGGGGGCTCAGTCATCGGGGGTGATGCTGATCTACTGGCTGCTGGCACTGCTGTGTGCCACTGTCACCTTCAGGTCAAAGGTCTTCCAGGCCTTGGAGCAGGTTAGTGCTCACTGAGCAGGACTCACTTTACTTACATGATGAGAAATAACTGGTTACTAATCGAACTGATGTTGCAGTAAATAAACAAAATAAGGTTGTTTGATTAAAAACATGCTCTTGTTGTGCAGCCTCAGACAGTGTGTGTGTGGAGGTACACCACCTTCTACATCTACTATGCTCTGCTGCTGATTGCTCTGTTCCTGTCCAGCCTGACCGACCAGCCACCCCTCTTTTCCCGGGAAGTTAAAGACTCTGTGAGGCTGCCTGACGAATCTCTCTTTCTTCCCTTGTCACTCATTTATACTCAGATTACTGTATTGCCATAAGTATTCGCTTACCCCTCCAAATCAGCTCGGCCTTTGTTCCTGGAACTCTTAATGCTTCAGGAAGCCACGACAGTTTGCACATTTTGATGCTCCCAACTTTGTGGGAACAGTTCGGGGATGGCCCCTTCCTGTTCCAGCGTGACTGTGCACCGGTCCATAAAGACCAGTGTGCAGGCCTGTCAGGTTCTTCCACACCAAACTCAGAGTCCCACCTCAACCCAGCAGAAGCCCTCTGGGATGAGTTAGCAGAGACTGTGAGCCGGACCTTCTCATCCATCGTCAGTGTCTGACCTTCAGGAACGACGGTCAAAGATTCCCATAAACACTCCTAACACTTGAGTCTGCCCAGAAGGGTTGAAGCTGTTAGAGCTGCTAACGGTGGGCCGACATCACATTAAACCTACGGATCGGGAATGTGATGTGTGGAGGGAGAAAGACGAATACTTTTGGTAGTACAGTGAAAGCATTGCTGCGTCTTCTGAGCCGTGGAAATCATTGTGTTTAACTGCTCGATGTTTGTCTGCAGAATCCGTGCCCTGAGCCTGGAGCGTCTTTCCTCTCCAGAATAACCTTCTGGTGGATCACCAGGTAGGAACACGCCGTTCCACTCCGGTGAACGTGCTCTTATTTCTGTGTAATAAAGCTGATGAACAAAATCTCACATTGGTCGGTATCATCTCTAAAGAAGGAGCTTGTTATTGATATTTAAGACAAGGCTGACGTCTTCTGTGTTGAAACTTCTGGTTTCTACATGGTCCTTTGGGGCTTTCTGGAAACGTTACTGCGCATTGAGCTTCTACATGTTTTGTTTTATCCTCCTACCTGTCCTAACCTCTCCACCAGAATGATGATGACAGGCTACAGGCGCCCACTGGAGGAGAAGGACCTGTGGTCTTTGAACGCTGAGGACTGCTCCCACAGAGTCGTCCCACAGTTGGTCAAACGCTGGAACACACAGTGCCAAAAATTTAAAAGGTCAGGAAAGGGATCAAACTTCTTTATACAAATGCAGATTGTTCAGGAAACATCCAGCCAGGTTAACTCTGCTTTCTCTTCACAGGTCAGAGGAGAAAATGCTGTACTCGTCCAAGCGAGTGCCCCACAGTGAAAACCCTCAGCGCCAAGCTGTGGAAGAGTCTGAGATCTTGATTCTGAGACCTCGAAAGAAAAATAAAGAGCCCTCACTGCTGTGGGCCTTGTGCCTCACGTTTGGGCCCTACTTCTTCATCTCCTGCATCTATAAATTAATCCAGGACATCCTAATGTTTGTTGGCCCTGAGATCCTGCGGTGAGGAAACTGTAGACCCTTTGATAAGATGACATTGAGTCGTTGATCTGTCTGAAGTTGCATCGTGCATTTATCATGCTCTAGAACTTTAATTGTTCAAACACATCAGAGCCCATCTGTTGCACTAAATATATCTCTGCCAGGACTGCTGTGCCTCAACAAACTCCTCCCACACAAGTTTTTGCTCAGCGCCAAGTCGAGCTCCGCTTGGCGCTCCGTACCCATCAATGGGCTACCCAAAGCTGATAGGACTCCACCTCCAGGTCTCACCGTCAGGTCCCCCTGTGGAGCACCCACTCAGTTACCCTAAGAAGGCTGGGTGCTCTGAACTGAACACAAAATCTAAGAGCTGCAAATGTGAACCAGCTGGTGAAAGACCAACATTTCATTAAATTATTGCCCCCGACAACCAGATATCTCTAATCAAACAGCATCTTGGTTCTCTCGGCTCATCTGTTCAGCTGAGCCTCAGGTACCTCGGTGTGATCTTTGGTTCTGCCATGTCCCTACAACAACACGCTCACAGTTAATTAGGAGCTGCCTTTTTCAGCTAAGAAACATCTCCAAACTGCGAACTTTGCTGTCTGAGTTAGAAATGGTTATTCATGCTTTAATTTCTTCTCGCTTAGATTATTGTAACAGCCTTTTTCTGTGTTTGAGCAAAAGGAATCTTGAGCGTCTCCAGTTAGTCCAGAATGCTGCTGCAAGGCTTTTAACTAAGACACCAAAAAGAGAGCACGTTACACCAGTGTTACGCTCATTACACTGGCTTCCAGTACACTTCAGAATTCATTTTAAAATCTTGGTACTGACTTTTAAAGCTTTGACTTGTGATGCCCCTGCTTACATTTCTGATCTTTTAGAGCCCCACGCTCCCTCTCGCAGCCTGAGATCTTCTCATCAAAGGCTGTTGGTAGTCCCACGAACTCGTTTTAAGACCAGAGGAGACAGATGTTTAGAGCGGTGGCCCCCAGGCTGTGGAGTGCTCTCCCTCCATCTTTACTTTGACTTGACTGTATTTATTCTTTTAAAAAGCAGCTTAAGGCTCATTTATTTAGATTAGCTTTTAATTAGATTTGTGCTGTGTGTTTGATTATTTTATGTATTTCTGTTTTATATTACTGTGAAGCACTTTGTGGTTTTATCCTGTGAAAAGTGCAGTATAAATAAATGGATTTGATTACATGATGACTCTAGGTGTGAAGGTTGTGGTGACAGTGCGACGTGTTGCTTTGGGCTGCTCCGTGTTTTTCTGCTACACGAGTACACGATGCAGTTTCAATAAGGACCGAGGGGCAGGGTGCTTAATGTTCCTTTGTTTCCTGTTTCTCTGTAGACTGCTTATCCAGTTTGTCAATGACTCCAGCGCCCCCTCCTGGCAGGGCTACTTCTACGCTGCTCTGCTCTTCGTCTGCACCTCCGTGCAGTCACTCATCCTGCAGAAGTACTTTCATGTATGCTTTGTGTCAGGCATGCGCTTACGCACTGCAGTCATTGGAGCCGTCTATAGGAAGGTAACGGACAAACACAAGTGCTTCTTCAGAGCGATTTAGATTCTTCGTGATGAAGGTTGATAAATGTAACCATCTGACTGTTATTCTGTCCATCACTGGTTGCTGAAAAGCCTGTATCTCATCGCTTCATCTGCTCCTCAGGCCTTGGTCATCAGCAGCGCGGCACGGCGAACCTCTACAGTGGGAGAAATCGTCAACCTGATGTCAGTGGACGCGCAGCGCTTCATGGATCTCATCACATACATCAACATGATATGGTCTGCTCCTCTGCAGGTGGTCCTGGCCCTCTACTTTCTTTGGCAGGTCAGGTTAAGTAAACTAAACGTTAAATATATTTTTAAAATCAAATGTTTAATGCTGCTTACATACTTTCAATATAAAGAAAATAAACGTACTATTGTGTGTCGGCTCAGCTCATGAGGCTTGGGCAGCTGCGGAAGCCTGATTGTTCCAGATGATGTTTAATGTAATGCTTGTCAGTTACAGCTGGTTTCTCCTTTTCTAAAGTGCAACAAATCTGTTTTTAAAGTGCCGCTCTGCTTGTGGAAGGATGGTTCCACTAGTGTGAATAATGCCCCACAGGCTTGCACTGAAGCAGTTTGTTGTCGTGTGTGCAGAACCTGGGTCCGTCTGTGCTGGCTGGAGTGGCTGTGATGGTCCTCATGGTTCCTGTTAATGCTGTAATTGCAATGAAAACCAAAGCTTACCAGGTGGGACTTTAGTATTATTATCCCCACATCCTACACCCGTATACACCTTCCTTACATTTTCGTGTTCTACTGTTATTATAACTATGGCTGGCTTTCAATCCTTCAGCCATGTGGCGGCCTTTCTGTGTGCAGCTTACATGTTCCCCATGCACGGTGCTCCTGCTTCATGCATCATTGGACGTATGTGTGAAAGTCTTTGTGTTAGCCCCATGACAGACTGGGAGCGGCTCCAGGGGGCATCTCGCCTGGGAACGCTAGGATAGGCTCTAGGCGCCACATGTACCCATGTACACATCCATGTCAGGCTTTACTGGAATTACCACATTTTCCAGTAAATAAGTTCCCAATACATACATTTGATAGAATTATACATTTCAGTGTTTCCCAGGCTTTAGAGGCACGGTTCATATTTCACATTAGAAAAATCCCACAGCACACCACCAAACAAAAATGTCAAAAACCATACGGATCATTCTTCCACCAGGTATAGCAGAACTGGCTCTGTTTGTCCCAGTATACCTTTGTTGCTTCCTTCTGACCACTACTCATGCTAGGGCCTTCATCTGGGTCGAGTTTTCTCCAGGACCAGGTCAGACTGAACACTTTCTTTTTAAACATCGTCTCACAGCATGACTGTTATTTAAGTTCTTCTTTGTCTTCTTCTGTTTTTACTGCCGGTTGGCAACACATTTATTAGAGCAGGTGGTTGTACTGCCCTCTAGTGGAAGAGAACGTCATTGTTCTGCCCGTTACTCACGCCGTCGCTTAGAGCACCAATCAGGTGGAACCAGATAACCTCCACGGCACACCTACATGCCACGGCCCAGTGGTTGGGAAACACTGCGGTAGATGACGGGCCTCAAATCTGTGAAGCACTGTGTCGATGCACAGTTTGCTCTGGGTGGTCACCATGTCAATGCCAGTTCATTTCTGTTAAAGTGTGTGATAACGTGTCGAGTGACAGCAAGTACAGTGATTATTTTCATTTATACACACACACACGTTGTTAGCTGGTAGCTGTTTGTAGCACAGTGTTGTGTGTTTGTTGCAGGTGGCTCAGATGAAGAGTAAAGACAATCGCATTAAGCTGATGAATGAGATGCTGAATGGCATCAAAGTGCTGAAGCTGTATGCCTGGGAGCTGGCCTTCAAAGGAAAGGTGTCAGACATTCGTGAAAGTGAGCTGCGTGTCCTGAAAAAGGCTGCCTACCTGGGGGCGGTGTCCACCTTCACCTGGGTCTGTGCACCATTCCTTGTAAGTCTGACGGGGAAGAGAGCGACACACCACAGTGGACAAACATTACACACATCCAAAGAGCAGCTGCAGATCAGTTAAACCAAACACAGCACTTTGCTGTCATTAATGAAATTCTCATTGCCATGTCTTTTGCGTCACTGCACAGGTGGCCCTGTCAACCTTCGCTGTGTACGTGCTGATTGATGAACGAAACGTGCTGGACGCCCAGAAGGCCTTTGTGTCGCTGGCGCTCTTCAACATCCTGCGTTTTCCTCTCAACATGCTGCCGATGGTCATCAGTAGCATGGTGCAGGTGCGTGTCCCTCCGTCTTCTTCGCACACTCATCCCGTCACAAAGAAACCCACAAAGAAAGCTTCAGGTTTACCAAAACGTTAGATGGATACCAGTCTGTGCCAGTGCTCAAACTGGGATGGTAGGACTGGTATACATGAGCTTAAGGACCTTAAGTAAAAGCTTGGATGTTTTTGTTGTTGCATTAAAAGCTGTTGAGTGTGGGGCGTGTAGTACCAACCATCACAAGGATGTTTTGATGGATGTAATCCAGGTAAGGAGACCCAGGAAGGTGACCATGTGGCTCTGCTTCCTCCTACTGTACAAAAGTGAAGCGGTTTACGGGGCAACCATATCAGGTTTGCAGTGACATAAACAACTGGTTTACAACCATTCCGCCCAGTCTGCAGCCTGCTAACACGAACGCTTGACTGGGTTTCCAGGTGTGGTTTGGTTGTAATGCTACGTTGTAGCTTGCTACACTAAAACAAACATGATGCTGTTGTAGTCAGTAATGCTGTTTAGTGTATGTAAGAATATAACATGGATATTAAAGCTTTGACACAGTCACGACTAGCTAAGCAGCACAGAGGGCGACTGAGCTCTCAGCTCTGCATGGTCCCGTGTTTGTCATGACAGTGGAGGAAGTGTGTTTTCCAGCTCTCTAACTGGTTCCTGTTTGTCAGGAAGTGCTGATGGACGTCTTTCTGTTTGAGTCTTGAGTCAGGCAGCAGCAGTGTGGAAGCGTGGTCTTCCTCCCCAAAGGCAGGGTGGGGAGGGTTTGTGACACGCTGGTAGCATTTTCATACCTCTGGGTTTAGAGTTCTCTAAGCCAATGACAATGATGTACAGTTCATCCAGGGCCTATCAGCTCGTGGGGGACGTGTTGAGGAGAACTGAGGTGAATGCTGAGATCATTAATGTAGACTCTGCACATCAACATCCAGCTCACAGGTCCATTCAATTTTATTTATATGGCTCCAAATCTCAACAGCAGTCGCCTCAAGGCGCTTTATATTGTACAGTACAAACCCCTCCCCTGTAACACCTGTCCGTGAGCCTGCCCAGTGTGAGGAGGCTGCTCCGCCCAGCACCATGTGCACAAACCAAAGCCCAGGGGCAGAGCACAGTGTCCATGATATGATGACGTGTTAGCGTCACATCTCGCTGTTCCTGCACATGATTTAAATACGACTCCATGATTTGATCCAAATGATGAGATAGACTTTGCACTGGCTCCCAGTTTACACATGACACATTATACCTTAAGTGTTACGGGCTGTTACACTGGAACCTGGCTTTTATATTTAGGGAGCTGTGGACTTTCCCTCTCCACACTCTCCCACAAAATCCAATCATGAATATTATATTCACATGAATATAAATTGTGGTTTGGGGCCTTTTTCCCTCTGTGTTAGTTGTACTAAGCAGCAGTCTGCAGCACCTTTGCACTCTGACAGCTTCCCACCCTGTCCGTCCTCAGGCCAGCGTGTCCCTGAAGCGACTCCGGGTGTTTCTGTCACACGAGGAGCTGCAGTTGGACAGCGTGGAGCACAAAGCAGCAGAAGGCTGTGAGTCCCCTTTCCTGTAGTACCATATGCTCGAATCCAGAGACACAGCCGTGTGCGCTTTCATACACACAGCAGGTCAAACTAGTCATTGTTCTCCTCTCTGTTCAGCCCAGCACAGCATCTCTGTGACCGACGGGGCTTTCACCTGGTCCAGAACCGAATCACCAACACTCAAGAGGTGTGTGTGCGTGTGTGTCTTTCTGTGTGTGTGTGTGTGTGTGTCTGTGTCTGTGTCTGTGTGTGTGTCTGTGTCTGTGTGTGTGTGTGTGTCTGTGTGTGTGTCTGTGTCTGTGTGTGTGTGTGTGTGTGTCTGTGTGTGTGTGTGTGTGTGTGTGTGTGTCTGTGTGTGTCTGTGTGTGTGTGTGTGTGTCTGTGTGTCTGTCTCTGTGTGTGTGTGTCTGTCTCTGTGTGTGTGTGTCTGTCTCTGTGTGTGTGTGTGTGTGTCTCTGTGTGTGTGTGTGTGTGTGTGTCTGTGTGTGTGCGTGTGTGTGTCTGTGTCTGTGTGTGTCTCTGTGTGTCTGTGTGTGTGTGTCTGTGTCTCTGTGT
This sequence comes from Rhamphochromis longiceps, assembly GCF_057381845.1. Lineage (NCBI taxonomy): Eukaryota > Metazoa > Chordata > Actinopteri > Cichliformes > Cichlidae > Rhamphochromis > Rhamphochromis longiceps. Next base: position 902,833 of record NC_140560.1, on the reverse strand, counting down.
GTCTGTGTGTGTGTGTCTGTCTGTGTGTGTCTCTGTGTCTCTGTGTGTGTGTGTGTGTGTCTCTGTGTGTGTGTGTGTGTGTGTGTCTGTCTCTGTGTGTGTGTGTCTGTGTGTGTGTGTCTGTCTGTGTGTGTCTCTGTGTCTCTGTGTGTGTGTGTGTGTGTCTCTGTGTGTGTGTGTGTGTGTGTGTCTGTCTCTGTGTGTGTGTCTCTGTGTGTGTGTGTGTGTGTGTGTCTGTCTCTGTGTGTGTGTGTGTGTGTGTGTGTGTGTGTGTGTGTGTCTGTCTCTGTGTGTGTGTGTGTGTGTGTGTGTCTGTCTCTGTGTGTGTGTGTGTGTCTGTCTCTGTGTGTGTGTGTCTCTGTGTGTGTGTGTGTGTGTCTGTGTCTGCTGGCTCTGTGGTTACGTTTTGCTTGTCCACTAGCACATCCCTGTATGACAAAGTGAAGTAATGTGTGAGTCACCCAGCTGGACCTCCCAGCAGCCACTGGTTTACCTCAATTTAAATATTTATAAGCTTGGAAAAACAGACTGTCCTTAATCAGTTCTGTAAAGACTCTGTCATTAATACTGAACATGCTGCTTACATACAGTTGAACTGTACGACTCTCTCTGTTCAGGCTGAATATAAATATCCCAGAAGGCTCTCTGGTGGCTGTGGTGGGACACGTGGGCTCGGGAAAGTCCTCGCTGCTCTCGGCACTTCTTGGAGAGATGGACAAACTTGAAGGATCTGTCACTGTTAAGGTGAACACACACACACACACACACACACACACACACACACACACACCTCACTGTCTGCTGCTTTTCCCATTAGATTTCCATGGCAGTGCTGCTCCAATACCTGTTTCTTTATACTTCAGTCATCCAGTAGGTTTTATGCTGATGTCAGCATTTGTTAGATGGGAATCTAGTGTGGTATATGCCTGGAAACTGCAGTGTAGATGGCAGACAGCTGGTGTCATAACTAGGGATGGGTACCGGTATCCGGTGCCATGATGGCACCAGTTCTGACATAAACAGTAGTAACCAGACCGAAAAGCAGCGCACATTTCGGTGCTTTTTTTTCCTGAGCTGTGATACACTTTGGATTCTAGCCAATCATTTTACGTTTCCGAGGATAGTAGGCGGGGCCAGGTACGTACGTTCTTTTAGAGCAGAGCTACAGATTAAAAATGCCCAAGGCAAAAAGTCTGGCTGTACTTCACAGCAAAAGATGCAAACTCAGCAGCAACAAGTGCTTTAAGCTGATACTGTGATACTGTCAAAGGAGGTAACACCTCGAATCCGATGATGCATGTAAGGTGAACTAGCAAACATCATCATAGCTACATGCGGCTGTCTTCTTGTTTGATGGCAGATACTCCCTTCACCCTGGCCAAAAAGGCTAAAATGACCAAAGAAAAAGTGGAAAACAGCTGAACATGAGAGGTTTTTGGACAAAGTTTGTGTTCTTCATTCTTTAAGTATCGGTTTGGCACCGGTATCGGGTAAAACCTAAACGATACCCATCCCTAGTCATAAGCCCCGCCCTCTGTTCAACAATGGTCATTTACAGTGGACATGGATATCCTCTTTTACTCTCCTTTTAAACCATCTGTCTAAAATGTGAACATTGGCATTCTTGAAAGAGTGACCTTTGACCTTGCAGATGTAGAGCTGTCCAGGTGGCTCTTCAGTTTTGCACCGTGTGTGTATTGAGTGGCTGTTTGGTTTCTCCAGTACAGAGGCCCGAGGACTACCTGCTGCACTGTACAGCATTAACTATGATGTTAAGCTTGTGTTTGGAAGTTTGTTTGTTTTTTTCCCCCTTAGGATTCCCCAGGGGGCGTGGCTTGTCAGGGGGGCGTGGTTGGGTCTGGGGACGGGACTGGGTCTGAAGAGCACTGGGATGTTGTGCTTTGAGAAATTTCTCCTGAATTTTCTGAGAGGCTGAAGAAGCCTCTTGGATGAGAGGTGAAACATCCTTATGAAACTCAAAGAAGTCGAGTCGCTTCATTTCTGAGCTCCTCAGACTGCCATGAACCCGCTGCCTGAGGGCCCCCGCTGCCTGAGGGCCCCCGCTGCCTGAGGGCCCACACAGACAGCCAGCACAGAATATTTGATCGTGCACAAAAGCACCAGCACCTTTGATAAGTGATGGAAGGATGCACAATTACAATGAAAGTCTTTTTCACAGCAGCGTATTGAATAAATAAAATAAAGGACATGGCAGTGGCCACTTTAGTAGCGCCTGCATTCTTTGAGTGCGATTATGACTAAATAGATAATAAATAACAGGCAGTCTTAATGTTTAATTAAATGTCCAATGAGTGTAAGGTGTGCCTGTGTCCCTGCAGGGTTCTGTGGCATACGTTCCCCAGCAGGCCTGGATCCAGAATTCCTCTTTAAAAGACAGCATAATCTTTGGTCAAGAGAGGAGACAGTCCTGGTATCAGCATGTGGTGGAGGCATGTGCCCTTCAGCCTGACCTTGACATACTTCCTGCAGGAGATGACACTGAGATAGGAGAGAAGGTATGAGCCCATAGTACACGTCTTTGTGTGTAAATGAATGTCGACACAAAACAAGTTGGCCTCGGAGAACGTAAAACAGTTTTCGCTCTGCAGTCCTATGAAAACATCGTCTTACTTATTAAGAGGTGAGTAAAAGCCGAGTGTTGCTATTTAAATGCAGTTTTCTGCAGGTAACTGAGCATGTGTTGTGTCGGTTTGTAGTATTGTATTAAACCACACCTGAACACCCGAGGCCATCAGTCTCCCCAGGAGTGCACATCCCAGGAACTTGTTATCGTGGTCAGACGGTGCAATGGCAAAAGGAAAACCCAAGAGCTACATGTCAGACTGCAGGCCTCAGTCAGTGTGTTACATGTTAGTGAGATCATGACCGTACGATTAGCAAAGACTCAACAGGTATTTCGAGGAGATGCCCGATAAAGCTTTGATGAGGATGTGACCCCCAGGAATTCACAGGGAACCGGTGTCTGGTTACTGAGCGAGACCACAGACAGTAGTTTGGACAGACTTGTTGGTGTGTCACTGAGTCTTTTGTTGCTGTTTGATGACACCGGCAGCATTTCTACAATGATGAGCTAGCCTGCTATACTGTCTGCCTCTGACCGTCTGTCTGCAGGGAGTGAACCTGTCAGGAGGTCAGAAGCAGCGGGTGAGCCTGGCCAGGGCCGTCTACTGTGATCGTACCGTCTACCTGCTGGATGACCCGCTGTCTGCTGTCGATGCTCACGTAGGGAAACACATCTTTGATCAAGTCATCGGCCCACAGGGACTGCTGAAGGACAAGGTGTGTGTGTGTGATGGAGTCATATACATTAGGGGTGGGGGAAAAATCGATACTGTGTAGTATCGTGATATTTTGTTTGCTAATAATGTATCGACACAGGGACAGCAGAAATCGATATTTTGTTACAAACAATTTTTTCGTGCACTGGAACTCTGACTTCAGAGCACGTTGATCCTTTTTCTGAGCAAGAATCCTGACACTGTCCAAATGTGTTTAACTTGTTTTTGGCAGCAATAAACATGACAGTTTACTTATTTTCATTTAAGACATGTTTTATTTTAATTAAGTTTAAAACTTTTTTATTTAATGTAAAATTATATTTTGTTTTAATTTACTTTCAAATTCTTCAGTTGCTGAATGGGCTGCATAGTTTTCATATTGCATAGTTCAGAATAGCTGTAATTGTACCAGATGGTTGCATTCAGTTAAGTTGGACTCGACTGTAATACAAACCGTTCAGTTTGTCAACAATAAAACTGAGATGAGAGAAAGACTGAGTGCGAGACTTTGATATTAGATAAAATGAATATTGATAAAGTTTACCTTTATGTATGTAGAATCTGAATATCGCAAAATATTTTTAAAAATTGCAATAATACCGTATCGTGCGTTGTATGGTGATTCCTACCTCTAATATACATATACCCAGGATCATGACTGGGATCCTGTGTGTCCCTCACAGCATTGGTACTTTGCTCGTACGGGACTGTGCAAAATTCTTGAGCCGCCCGTCTTTCCTTTATATTTTCTAGGAACTTGGAAATGTTTGCAGCACTTTATTGAAACTGAATGTGAAAGTGTGTAGGACGAGTCTTGTTCTTCTACACAGCGTAAACTCTTTTAGTTCCCAGGACTAAAAGTTGGCAGTCCAAAGCTCTTTGGATGTTGGCTTCAGTGAGCAGTAAATCAGCCTGTTCTCACATTTCTTATCCTTACTGTTCTTTTGCTGTGTCAGCCGTAATTCTTTGTTAAAGACACTGCACAGCATCCAGAGATAAGTTCTGGGCTGAAGTCAACCTTCTTGGTCCCAAACTGTTTTTCTGCCAGTCAAACTGGGACATCAGTGTTTTTCTGCTCACTGAGCAGCCTCTGTGTTCATCCCTTGAGTTTATGTGCATTTTAGTCTTGAATGATTCGTAGATCAGTGTTTAAAAAATGTCTCCAGAAAATGTTTGGGAACGTCTACAGCTGTCTGTGAATAACACTGACCTTGTTGTAAAAGCTGACCCATAGGCGACCATGTGGGGCCTTTTCACTCTGCTATCAAAAAAGGCCCCAAAAAGATTGTGTAAAAAAAAACAACTCCTCTGGCTTCTTACAGGTAAAACCTAAGAGACTGTGGTGGTTTCAGGCTTGTGCACAGTACTGTAGATTGTATGAAATTATCCAAACAACATAAGATGATCCAAATCCAAATGTAAAGTTGATTTAGTTGTTGAAATTGTCTCTCAGCAGCATAGATGCTTTTAGACCAAGTTTACTAACTCTGTGTAGCCATGTACAGACTCGTGTGCTGGTCACCCACGGCTTGAGCTACCTGCCCCAAGCTGACTTGATCCTGGTCATGATGAAGGGCGAGATCTCAGAGGTGGGCTCGTACCAGCACCTCATGGCCACAGAGGGAGCCTTTGCAGAGTTCCTGCGAACTTACGCTGCAGTCGACAAAGCTGATAACAGTGGTGAGGAGTGTGTCGTGCTGCCGTGTAGCGTAGCACCGTGCAGTGTTTGGAGTAGTAGTTCTGTTAAGATGAAGTCTGATCATTATTTTATCATACTGCAGCTGGTCTTCTCAGATCGACTTCATGTTTTAAATTTCCTTCCTCCATTTAGAGCCCGTGCCAAACAGCAGCATCCAACGACTGGAGAACGGCAGCGTGCCCACTTTTGCTGGGTGAGTGATTTAGGGTAAGGGTCCTGGGGGGCTGGGGTGTCTCACTAAGCACATAAGTGTCCTTCTGTTTAAGCAGCAGTCCAGGTGTCTGCACTGCATCCAAACAGTCAACCACAGCAGACGAGAAGCTGAGCAAGAAGCCCAAGAATCCCGAGGTGGGGAAGCTGACGGAGGCTGACAAGGCCAGCACTGGGCAGGTGTGTGGATCTGCACGTGGTCGCATGTATAAATGCACATGTTTCTGTATAATGTGTCTGTGTTCAGTCTGGGATCACAGCAGCTCTCCTGTCCTCCGCAGGTTAAGCTGTCTGTCTTCTGGGCCTATTTTAAGTCCATTGGAGTGCTTCTGTCCTGCATCAGTCTTCTGCTGTTTCTTGCCCATCACCTGCTTTCCCTGTTCTCCAACTACTGGCTGAGTCTGTGGACCGATGACCCTGTGGTTAATGGCACGCAGCCTAACAGACTAATGAGACTGGGGGTGTATGGTGCCTTTGGCCTGTCTCAGGGTGAGCATGACAGGAAAAACTCTTGTTTTTGTCTGGTTCAGAAAGTGAGGCAACACCAAGGGTAGCCATTGTACACATCACGACGAGCAGGAAACGGCACCTTTGCTTTTTCCTGCTCATCGTTTTTCAAACAAACAGCACGCAAATGTTAGGTGGCCAGTCCAACACAGGCCTGACATGTGTGCTCACTTAATCACATGTCTGTTGGAAGCTAGAGCACCAGAGGACACTCGCACATGTAGGTGCCACCGGACAGAGATGGAGGGAGACTGTGATGTGGTGTCAGCTCACAGAGCAGGGTGACCGTGTCCACCACCACTAATAATATGCTTAGTTAACCCTGCAGCGCGCCCTTGGTCCTACTGTCACAGCTGAGATGGGGTCCAGTAGGGCTGTTCGATATAACGCTATATATCTGATGACAGTATGAAAATATTACGCTATCGTTTGTTTCGTGGTGTCGCAAAATAAACTGTTTACAGCAATATGCTTTCATGGTCCTGACGGTCACTGTAGTGGCTGTATTCTCTCTTTATATTTAAAATAACCACACTACAGACGTGTTGTCGTTAGCAACAACGACGGTAAACCCAGCGTGTGGCTATGCCTTCCTCTTGTTTATTTTCCACATAAACCTTTCACAATAAAGCTGAAGAGCCTGTTGAGACTTTTCAAAATAAACTGAAATGATGACCTTATTCCTAATCGAGGGGCCACCTCGAGCACGGACATGGTTTGGTTATGAAAAGTCTGACACGGACCAGAAAACTGTACGATGCACATTATGCAGCAAACCGGTCCAACACCTCAGACTCAAACACAGCAAACCTCGTTAACCACCAACACAAGAGTCACCTGACAGAATGCAGAGAAGCAAAAAGAGCCGTCAGGTGCTCCAGATACATCTTAGACTCAAACGTTTAAAAACAGGCTTTTCCCCGCAGCACGCCGTCTAATAAATACAAAGAAAACGGCGGCCGTTACAACTTATGTCTAAAAAGTGTATAGCTTCATGCATCGGTCAAAACACTCGACTCCAGGTACACGACGCCCAGCTGGAAACACTTCACAGTGTCGAGCTGCCCGAGATTCCCAGAATTTACAGAACGTGTAACATTTCTGTGATATCGTTGTCAGGGCGATAAATGTCTTATATATGAGAGCTTGGTCATATAGCTCAGCCCTGGGGTCCAGGCCCCCCTTCTCCAGCTCGTTCCCCTCAGTTATAGACTCGTCTTATGTGTCTTGCTGGATGCAGGTGTGCTCTTCACACAGAAATAAGTCATGATATTGTGCAAACTCCTCTGCTGTCCTTCAGGTGTGGCTGTCTTTGGATACTCCCTGTCCATGTCTATTGGGGGTGTTCTGGCGTCCCGGTACCTCCATCAGTCCATGCTGTACGATGTCCTGCGCTCACCTATGTCCTTTTTTGAGCGAACCCCCAGTGGTAACCTGGTCAACCGCTTTGCCAAAGAGATGGACACCATTGACACGCTGATCCCCAGCATTATTAAGATGTTCCTGGGCTCCATGTTCAACGTGCTGGGCTCTTGTGTTATCATCCTGATTGCCACACCTCTAGTCAGTATCATCATTCCTTTCCTGGGTCTGCTCTATTTTTTTGTGCAGGTGAGTTTGAAAAGGGAAACTGATTCTGAAGTGTCAGTATATTCCAGTGTTATCCCCACAGTACTACGCCTCCCTGCACTGTGATTCTGACTATTGTTACGAAATCAGCTTCACCCCGCTTCTTTTTCTGCCTCGAGGCATCCAGAGACGGCACCGGACTCAGTAGCCATTTTCACAAAACCTTTATTCATCTCGATTCATCTTCATTTAAGCATCTTCTAGAAGGGGAGAGGTGCCAGCGACCCCATCATAAAACCCCCATGGTGTGCTGCAAACTCTGTGTCTGTGTGTGTCTGCACGAGCACGTGAGTGTGCATGTAGCTGTGTGAGTGTAACAGTCAAAGCACTGTGTGTGCCTCTGTGTACGTGACTTCCTGGGGGTCATAAAAGGAATCTCCTCACCCTAGCTACACCAGATTCCTCCAGACAACATAGAAAACAGAGTTAACACATTACAAACACTGAGACGCCCACTCTGCACCCACTGGGCCAGTGGCCTCTTGTTGTCTTACATTTACATTTAAGGTGGAGAGTCTCCTGCAAACCTACTTCTAGGTTTATAACAATTATGAGTTTTTATTAAAGGTACAAGCATCAGCAACCCCCCACTGTAGCTCCCTGTCTCCTTTTATGACAGCAGACCCGCAGTGTCCATAACTTCCTTTCCCTCTAAACAAGTACACTCTCAGGCTACAGCTAAGCCACACTGAAACACACAAACAAATCCTTCCTTATTCCTGTGATCTAAACAAATTTAACACATCACATTCCAATAATTGTTTTCTTGTACTCACACTATATAAGTCACATGTGTCTATCCTTGCTCTGTCCAGAGGTTTTATGTGGCATCATCTCGCCAGCTGAAGCGTCTGGAGTCGGTCAGCCGTTCCCCAATTTACACCCACTTCAATGAAACCCTGCTGGGCACGTCGGTTATCCGAGCCTTCAGTGAGCAGGAGCGTTTCATCCATGAGAGCGACCAGCGCGTGGACCATAACCAGAAGGCTTACTATCCCAGCATAGTGGCTAACAGGTCAGGAGGCTGCCGCCACACGCTCTCACTGCACCACCTGCTGCAACAGTTTACACCGCCTTTTAGGATGAATGTCCCTAAATTAGGATCTCTCTGAGACTGTTCATTGGAGTATTACTGCAGCAACACGAGTACATTATATTCACTTTGGACGTAGAAAAGCTCCATTTACGTTTACATGCTTTCATTTTCATGTTTCTTTACAATCTCTGGCTGAAAGGTTAAAAGCAGTGTTGGGAAGGTTTCTTTTAAAATGTAAAGTAAAATGTTATTTATATAGCACCTTTCAAGATAAAATCACAAAGTGCTTCACAGAGGCAGGAAACAGACATTAAAATCTAAAACAAAACGACATCAACCAAAAGCAGTTTAAACAGATACGTTTTTAACTGCTTTTTAAAAGACACGACTGAGTCCACAGATCTCAAACTCAAAGGGAGCGAGTTCCAGAGTCTGGGAGCCGCTGATACAAACGCTCTCTCACCTTTTGTTTTTAACCTTGTATGCTGGACAACCAGCAACCCCTGGTCACAAGACCTCAGGGACCTGCTGGGTGATAAGAAAGAAGAAGATCACAGATGTAAGTCATGATTATGATCTTAAAATCGACCCTGAACTTGACAGGGAGCCAGTGCAGCTGAATCAGCAGGGGCGTGGCATGGGAGTGTTTGTGATGCTTTGTCAGAAGCCTGGCAGCAGCATTCTGAACACCCTGCAGTCGTTCCAGGGAGGCATTACTCAAGCAAGTAAACAAGGAATTACAATAGTCTAAGCGAGATGAAACAAAAGCACGAATAATCATTTCCAATTCGGAACGTGACACAATGGGACTCAGCGATATTTCTTAAATGGTAAAAACAAGAGCGAACCAAAGATTTGACGTGTGTGTCCAGCGTCAGAGCTGGATCAAGTGTAACACCAAGGTTCCTAATGGATGATTTAATATAAGAAGCAAGAGGGCCTAGATTTTTAACCACGAGGGGAACAAATTTCTCAGGAGCAAAGACAATGACTTCTGTTTTATCAGCATTCAGTTGAAGGTAATTACCAGCCAGCCGATCTGTAACAGAATCTAAGCAGGACTGCAGGATTTGGAGCTTAGAAACATCAGAGATATATAGCTGAATATCATCTGCATAACAATGACATGAAATATCAGAGTAAGAGCTAAGAAGTTGCAGAAGAGGGAGTAAATACAACAAAAACAATAACGGTCCCAAGACAGAGCCCTGAGGCACCCCATAGGCGAGAGAGCTGGCAGAGGTAGCCACAAAGAAAGATCGATTTGACAAATAGGATTTAAACCATTCCAATGCGGTACCCGATACACCCACCCAGTGGTTTAATCTATCTAACAAAGTAAGATGATCAACAGTGTCAAAAGCAGAGGTCAGATCCAGCAACATCAAAACAGTGCACTCTCCAGCATCATAATTCATCATTATTATAAAACATCATTAGACACTCTAAGAAGTGCAGTTTCGGTAGAGTGAGTCTTACGAAAGCCAGATTGAAATTTATCAAGAATGTTGTGTTCATCTAGAACAACCGTGAGCTGCTTGGCCACAACCTTTTCTAAAATCTTGGCAATAAAAGGCAATTTTGAGATGCGTCTGTAACTGGAAAGCACAGAAGGATCAAGTTTAGGTTTTTTTTTAAAAGTGGGTGAATGACAGCACTTTTACAGTAACCAGGGCCCTGACCAGAGAGTAGAGATGCATTAATAATTTTAAGAACACTAGGACCAATAGACTCAAAAACATTTTTAAACAAAGACCCAGATAAAATATCAAGGATCTCACTGAAGTGACCAGCTTCAACAACTCAGGTAAAGACACTGGTGAAAATCAAATCTGACAGGCTTAAGTAAAATCGGAACAGACAAATGGTACATGGAGGGAGAGATGTTGCTCCTTACATTGCTAACCTTTTCAACAAAGAAGGAAAGAAAATTTTCAGTCTTCATTCGAAGAAATAGGGACAGCAGCAGAAGCCGGAGCAACAATATCCCTGATAGTGTCAAATAAGATAAGATAACCTTTATTAGTCCCACACGTGGGAAATTTGTTTTGTCACAGCAGGAAGTGGACAGTGCAAAAGTTATGAGGCAAAAATTAGAATACAATAAGAATAAATACAGTACACAGCTGTACAGAATAGAATAAAATACTATATACAGTAAAATAAAATAAATATACAATAAGATAAAAATAGAATACAAATACTATATACAACTGAGTAAAAATACAACGATGACAGAAAGGATTATTGCACTTAGTATTATTGCATATGTATGGATGTGTGTGCTTGATCAGTTAAAGTCTTTATTATGGAGTCTGACAGCAGTGGGGAGGAAAGACCTGCGAAATCTCTCCGTCCCACACCGTGGGTGCCGCAGTCTCCCACTGAAGGAGCTGCTCAGTGCTGTCACAGTCTGCTGCATGGGGTGGGAGATGTTGTCCAACAGGGATGACAGCTTAGCCGCAGGTACAGCCTGCTCTGCCCTTTCCTGTAGAGGGCGTCTGAGTTATGAGTCCAGTCCAGTCTATTGTTCAGATGAACACCAAATAAAACCTCAGGGTTACCTCTGCTCCTAGAGACTAGGTTTGAAAAATAAGCAGCCCTTGCATCATGAACTGAAGCGTTAAAAGAAACTAAAAGGTCTTTTAAATGAACGAGATGAACCTGTAAACGAGTCTTTCTCCACAAACGCTCAGCTTTACGACAGACACGCTTTAAACAGCGAATGCTGTCGTTTATCCAGGGCAAGGGTTTTGTAACAGGGGCTAGTCTAGTTTTAATAGGGCAAATAAGGGACCCAAAAGGGTGCTGTTGGCGACATCTGTCAAAAATCTAGACACCGGCAACAGAGGAGGGAAGAAGCCATTGTATGAAGGAGTGATATCCAGGCCCACCATAGATTAGACAGTAGTGTCAGACGATCATAGACTAGGGCAGGCAATACATCAGAGACAAAGAAGGAGAGCAGGACAGTCAGAAACAGCAGCATAACAGAGCGAGGGAAACTACAGCCAGCAGCGGCAAGGCCAAACACAGGCGCCATCACACCGGAAGCAGGAAACCAGAGAACATATGTATTCCATCACAGATTACAGATTACATGCCCCAAAATGGATTTTTTTTTAACATATTCCGTTACGTTACTCAATGAGAGTAACATATTCTGAATACTTTGGATTACTTAATATATTATCATGCTTTTTACTACATGAATGTACTATTGCTGTGTGATTAACTGAATACAGTTACTCATATTTTGTATTTTAAATACGTAACGGTGGTACATGTATTCTGTTACTCCCCAACACTGGTTAAAAGTCATTAAGCTCCACAAGGGAACTACTGTATTTTTCATACAAAAGGTGGACCGGATTATAAGGCACATTAAGCAAACAAAGCAGTCAGATAAGTCAAACTTAACTCATTCTTCTTGCTTCCTCCACTTCTGTCCCATCGATTCATTAATGCTGTATTCTATCACAGCTGCTCTATTCCCATGTTGTTGCAGTATATTAATGACTAACCTCGTATTGTGGATGGATTATCTCAGTTGTTCTCCTGACTGAAGTTTGGTCCGTTTACAGCATCCTGCCATGCGATTGCATTTGTCTCTAACCGTCAGGAACCTTCACGTTAACTTTTATCGAGGGGAAAAGTGTTAGCGTTCGTCCTCCAGCCTCACTGTGTTTATGCTAATATAGCTGTGTTGCTAACGATCACGTAGCACATGATTATATACCAGCTAGCCCAACTTCAGTAACCCTACAAACGTCACTGCTGTTTAGTTTCGTGTCTTCATTTATGTTGGGAGTGATAGCAGAGCTGTACGTTTGAATGTTTCTGAAATCTCTCAGTCAGAACATGCTATATCATGCTTAGATAGAAGCTAGCGAGCTAACTTCCTGCTAACCTCTAACTCTGTTAAATGTAATAACTTTTGTTTTCATGGATGCCTGGAAGTTAAACTTCATAGTTACACCTGGTAAAGCAGCAATGCTGATCGTTTTATTAAAGATGAAAGAATTTAGTCAGTTTTTAACTCTCAGTGATGCTGCAGTGTTCGTTTGACTTTGGGACCTGAACTGGACGGAGTTTAGGACCCAGATTACTCCGCGAGGCTCCTTGAGCACAACCAGAATTCATACATAAGGCGCGCTGTCAATTTTTGAGAAAATGAAAGGATTTTAAGTGCGCCTTATATTGTACAATAATCTACTTTCCTGAATCTGTGTTTGTGCAGGTGGCTGGCGATTCGCCTGGAGTTTGTGGGAAACTGCATTGTGTCATTTGCTGCTTTGTTTGCTGTCGTTGCCAGACAGAGCCTCAGCCCAGGCATCATGGGACTGTCCATCTCCTACGCCCTCCAGGTAAACATGGACAATCTCCTTAACCTGTGCACTTATTTCATACATTAAAGAAAAAGAGTGCCAAGTAGCTACAAGGAGCTTAGCCTTCCTACTAATTTAACTGTTTATTCCCTAGTTTAAGCCATTTTATTGATGTTTAGCAGTCAGATTTAGTACACAAGTTCACTGAAAAACATTTATTCTATTGTATTGTTCTGAGGTTTTTAAGAATAGATTCATCACTGTTTCATGGAAACGGTGTCCCACAGTCCTGATGTTAATTTCACAGTAAGTGACTGAGTGGGTACATTTATGAGCCCATTATGGTTTATACAGGAATGCTTTTTACGAGCTCTGTTAATGGTTACCATACTTTGTTTTAATCTATGGTAAATATTCTGAAACAGTCTTATGTCAGTAATGGAATGCACCCCACTTTTAAGTTCAGTTTAAAACGACTTTTTTTATTTAAAGGAGAACTTTGTTATGTAATTTGTTCCATTTGATGTCCTTTCATGTCAGTTATGTTATTTATGAGGGGAAATTCAAACAGCCCTCTGCCTAGAAGAAGGAAAAGGTTTTGTGCTTTATGTTTGTTCTTAATCTGCCAAAACTCTGATCCTGTTCATCATCAGGTGACTCCTTCAGTCTCAGCTGACTGCAGGTTTCCAACATCAGCCCACCGAACAATGGGCTGTGAGGTCATTAATGTGCAGACTGTCATATTGGGTAATGAGTAACATTCAGAGTTTGCAGTCACAGCAGTGTGAGACGGTGATAGATGTACCCTTGGGCCCCCTCCTCGATTCAGAAAATCGTTGGAAACCTGCAGTCAGACTGAAGGAGTCACCTGATGATGATGGTAAATGGCCTGTATTTGTAAAGCGCTTTACACATCCAGTCATCCACCCATCCACACACACATCCACACACACATCCACACCCTGGTGATGGCAGCTACATTGTAGCCACAGCCGCCCTGGGGCGCACTGACAGAGGAGAGGCTGCCGGACACTGGCGCCACCGGGCCCTCTGACCATGATGATGATGATGATGATGATGATGATGGGTTTCTCCCACTGAAAATGTCCAGATGAAGAGAACCAACCTTTTGGGATCCCCTGTCTAGAGGACTGAGCGTGCATTAATCTGGTTTTGTCTTGCCCCGTGTGCAGCTAACTACCTCACTTACCTGGCTGGTTAGGATGTCTTCTGATGTGGAAACCAACATCGTGGCTGTGGAGAAAGTGAAAGAATACAGCGACACAGAGAAAGAGGTACACAGAAACAAGCCTTTAAAGGCAGTAAGACAGTGTAGATCTACTGGCAGCCATATGTGGGGTGTTTGGAGAAAGCTTTCGCCTCATGCGTGTCTAAATCGCCTTCTTTAAACATGTGTGTTTGGACCCCCAGGCAGAGTGGAAACACGAGCCCTCCACCCTTTCCCCAGGCTGGCCTACTAATGGCTGCATAGAGATGAGAAACTTTGGCCTGCGCTACCGCCAAGATTTGGATCTGGCCATCCGCAACATTACCATCTCCATTAACGGAGGAGAGAAGGTGGGATTTCACATGACTCCAGTGAAGGCATCAGCCCAGTGACAGTGCGTGTGCTTGTGGCTGTTCTGAGCTGTCTGTTCCATCAGGTGGGGATCGTGGGACGCACGGGTGCAGGGAAGTCTTCCCTAACGCTGGGGCTCTTCCGCATCATCGAGGCAGCCGAGGGCCAAATATTCATTGATGGAGTGGACATTGCCAAGCTTGGCCTCCATGAGCTTCGTTCCAGAATCACCATCATACCACAGGTACGTTCTGAGAGGATCAAAACTGTTACACTGATTAGTCCGCAGCCTGTGCATTACAGCAGCCGGGGAGCTACAGGAGAGTTGTACAGCTAACCCATCCTCAGAGTCGCTGCCCCAGTAATGTTAAGCAAACGTTATTCAGCTTCTGCTCAAACTGCACGATTGAATCGCAGGAGCTAGAAGTTTGTAGGTCACGATGCTCTGATGAGACCTGAGTGCTCACACTGTGCGTCCATAACATGAAGGTTATAACACAAAATCTGTCCCTGTCTGTCTTACACACACACACACACACACACACACACACCAGCTTTGCTAAATTGCTAATGAAAACATTGGCCAGGCAGCTGCCATCGAACAGCAACGTCCATCCAACTCTTTTCACGGTTGTTGTAGTCGTGATAATTTTGTGAGGCCACATTGGCAAGCTCATCAGAGCCTCTCCAAAGTTGTGCCTCCATCGCTTGTGTCACACGCTGCACTGCTGTGCTGCCCCGCCTTTTCACTTTCATGTCTGTGTTTGCGCGTGCGCCGTGTGAGAGGCTGCGGTGACGCCCTCACGAAGGGCGACAGGATTTCAAACAGGTTTGATTTTCTTACGACCAAACGATGGATGACCGGGCTGGTCGTGAGGTGTTAATCGCTCCTCGTTACCCCACGTATGCTACACGATGCACGACACACGATGAAGGCGAAACTCGGGCCGTTCCCCAGAACGGTCGCACGACTGAAAAGTAGTCTCAAAATGGGGAAAAATCCCAGCATAAGACACTCTTCTCTCCCACAGGACCCGGTGCTGTTTTCAGGCTCCTTGAGGATGAACTTGGATCCTTTTGACTCCTACACTGACGAGGAAGTATGGCGGGCTTTGGAATTCTCCCATCTTAAGACCTTTGTGTCCAGCCTGCCCAACAAGCTTAACCACGACTGCAGTGAAGGAGGAGAGAACCTGAGGTATAACTGCTTTATACGTCCAAGCAACCACAAATTAGAAACTGAATTAGATACAAAGTATCCCAGTTTCATAGCGTCTTTGAAAAACACGTTAGTGTGCACACTCGTCAAGCACGATTAGCAACACCTGCATTTCTTGCAGTTGTGCAGTACACTAGTTATGGGGCAACAGTGCATATACCAGTCGTTGGATAAAGCGCTGGAGTAGTGCTTCCTGCCTTTGAAACGGTCTGCTTTTCCTTCAGCGTGGGTCAGCGGCAGCTGCTGTGCCTAGCCAGAGCTTTGCTGAGGAAGACCAGGATCCTTGTTCTGGATGAGGCCACGGCAGCTGTAGACATGGAGACGGACAACCTGATCCAGTCCACCATCCGCTCTCAGTTTGAGGACTGCACTGTCCTCACCATAGCGCATCGCCTCAACACCATCATGGACTACACCAGGTACTGTACACCAAAGAGACACTGGTACGGCCCCCACCCCAAACGTGGAATATCTGTATTAATGCCTGTATTTGTGTGTCTCCCAGTTCTGTTTGTTCTCTGTTGGCGCGACCATTTCAGTCTCTTACAGTTGTTAGGCCATACTGAAAGCTCTTTAAGGATAGACAGTTTCTGGTTTCCATGGTTACTACAGTAACAGTCAGAATGGTTAGTAACAGGGTTTTGACTTTGTTATATTTATGATTGTGTTTGATAAGGTTAATTTTAATAACCTCCATGCAACAAACAAAAAGCATTGAAATATGCTAACACCTGCAGAAACATCCCATGATGCAATGGTGTCCGACAGAAACAAAGCAGAGAGCCAGTCTCAGTGATGGATTCAAACCACGTT
The DNA here is from genome assembly GCF_057381845.1 of Rhamphochromis longiceps. Taxonomy (NCBI): domain Eukaryota; kingdom Metazoa; phylum Chordata; class Actinopteri; order Cichliformes; family Cichlidae; genus Rhamphochromis; species Rhamphochromis longiceps. The sequence goes on along the minus strand of NC_140560.1, from coordinate 886,514 downwards.
TCTGCCTTTCTTTGTAAACTTACATCCACTGTGATTACACTGAAAAACTCCATCTCCCACAATGCATTAGAGCTGGTTCCCATCCAAAAATAGCCACTTTATGCCCGGCTACAGAGATTTGATTGGACGGCAGCGAGGCTCATTCCTCCTGCATCATGTGTATGTCTCGCCCTGCAGTTTGTGATTGGTGGGATTGACGTAAATGCAGTGATGTCACTGTGATTCTATTGGCTGGAAGGATTTAAAAACGAGGCTCAATCCTGCGATTGAAGCTGAAATGACTGCCCTGTGCTTAAAGTCAAATATTTTTGCTGTCATTTCTGTTGGCACCAAACCCATTCTAGTTTATGTGGAATGAATTCAGGGTCATGTGACCCTCTGTATCAGCCTATAGGCTTCCTTGGTTTGGTTCTCTCTGACTAACAGATGTTTATGTGCAGGGGTGGGATTCACTCAGGTGTGTGTCGCCTGTTGTTGCCTGTAATGGAATCCATCCTCATGTTTGTCATTGCATGTACTGAGCTCTAAGATGAGACGGTTTTTAGCTCTGTGCTTTGTTTTCCAGATTCTTTCCTTCTGTTTGAGGCATTTCATTTCTCTTTCCTTTGTTTCTCATGCAGTGTCATTGTGATCTTAGCACTGTGCTACAGCGCCTCACTGACGCTTCACCGCTCTGTACCAGAGAGTATCAGTGTTCAGCGGACGTCTCGTTGGTTCATTCAAATGTCCAGCAGGAAGCCACATCGTCTTTGCTAAACATAAATAGTCTATTGTTGAGTATGAAGAGGAAAAAGTAAATATTCTTTAACTGTGGTGCAGACAAGATCCTCTTCCTGACTCGGGGTTCTCCATAACCCCACCCACACCACTACCACCTCGCTGTAAACGATCATCATCTTCAGCTACTCTCGTCACTGCTCCTCGCTTCATACTTGGCGCTATCGTTTCATGTCATCCTAAGACTGCACAGCTCCAAACCCAGTGTCGCCTTACTAGACGTGTGCGACAAAGTAACCACTTCCCAATCAGTCATTGTAGTGAGGAGCATTTGCTCCAGGTGCAACAACACGGCGTCACATCGAACATTTGGAGATGCAACATATTAGTCTGTCGTTATTCTGTGACGAACGATGCCTTTAGGCATAAACTAATGTGGTGTTGCACTTCAAGGCTAACATCAGCTGTAGCATTTCTGCCTGCAAACAGTTTCCTGAGTGTTCTCTGTGCTTCCAGGGTTTTGGTGTTGGAGAATGGAAAGATAGCAGAATTTGACTCACCCTCCAATCTCATCAGTCAGAGAGGCGCCTTTCACAAGATGGCCAAGGATTCTGGACTCATCTGAAGCCGGGGAGTGTCACTATGTCGGGCCTCCTGCTGCAGAGAGCTGATGTTTCCAATGAGAGGGACACAGTCCTACGTGCCAATGACCTTCTTTGCTTTGAAACCAGCAGCAGTTTTCATTGCACAAGGAGGCTGGGCCTACTTACATAAAGAGAATATCACCACCAGCAGTTTGGGGTCTGTTTGTGTTGCCCTGACAAAGTTCATACCACATATCAAGATTACCACGTGAATATCAAAGCCCCCACATTTTTATGATGGGATAAAGAAGCTCGATCTGTGGGTCTGCCTCTTATATCCACACTGTCCACTGTTAAACTCCTCGACAACATGCTTTCATCATCATTATCACAGTAGTAAACACGAGTCATTCATACAAGCAGTGATTCTGGAGCTGAGGCACAGCTTGATTGTACCTGTGCGTGCATGCACACTACAAGAGGAAAAGAGTTTAAATGTAAGGAATCAGGAATGTTCCAGTTTAACCTTTGGAACAGGGAAGGATGTGGGACATGCTGCGACCAAGCTGATTGGTCAGAATCATACATCAATCACAGAGAAAATACAGACGCACAGCTGCTGTTGAAGTCACTGGACTGTTACTTCTCATTCAGCACTGACTATTTGTCTTTCAGTTACAGCTTTCCGTCGTGCTTTTGCTGAATGTGTTGGAGGCTTTATTCATGTAAGAAATGGTTCTAGAGCTTATTTTATTTTGATTATTAAAACAAAGACTGTTGCTCTGTCTTTGGTATGCAGCCAAATCTGTCCTGCGCTTTGCTTGCACTCTGTTTTCAGCGGTACGGCGCCTCTGATGGACTCAGAAACAGGTCAACTATGGGATGTGGACAAACTGTTTGAATCTACATGTTGTGTATCTTTGGAAATGTATATACCTGCCTTACACAAATAAAGTTAGACAATGGCAACTAATGTGTTAAATAGTGTATCTGTGACAGCAGTGTTCATGTTGCTTGTGTTAAATGGCTTTGTGTGGTTGTTTGATGTGTGAAGTCTGTTTCTGTAGTTTACTCTACAGAGCGTAGCTTTGCACAGGTGTTAGGAGTGTGCTGGTCCACTTCAGACACTCTGCACAGAAACACTGGGCTCCGTCTCAGCCACAGTGCAGTCTGTTGTGTTTCAGTTATGCACACGCGTGGTGTTTTACCACTGGTCTGCATACACGCTGCTGACAAATTAAGAGATGTGGGTAACCCAACACTTCTCTCATTTGTTCCTGCACCAACCCAACAACTGACCTGTGCGTTTAATACGAACATGTTTGTTTGTCATGTCACAGCAATGCGTGTTTTACTGAAGAGCTAAAAGGAGAAACAATCCTAAGAAAAGGCAGCAAGGTTAGTATTTAAAAAAGTTTTTTCATGTATAATTATATTCTAAAGATATGAGGAAAAAACCTCCCCGCACTGCTGTGGCCATACTGGACAGCAAGTTCTTATGTCTGTGTGGGTTCTTTCTGTTCACGCCACTGTGCTATTGCAGTCCAAAAACATGCATGGTCATCATCACAAGTGTACATATGAGTGTTAGCCCTGCAGCAGGTGGATGGCCTGTCCGGGCTCTATGGCAGCTGGGACAGACACTGGGTGGACGGGTGATGTTCAAAGCCAGCTGAGCCTGGATGTGCTGAACAGCTACGGTCTCCTTTCTTTAGTAACAGGTGTTTTTACCTGGGGAGCAGTAAGTAGAAGTGAAGTATAAGTCCGGGTTTAGGCAGCAGACTTCAGACAGCTGTCTGTAAACCAGTCACAGCAGAAATGAATTAGTTGTTACAAAGAGACACTTTTTAAAAAGCCACTTTGTAGTTCTGTTAAAATGTGTAACAGTGTCGCGAGCACGGCACCTCAAAGGCAACTTTAATGACGTGTGTTAAATGACGTGTGCGGCTCTTTCGCACCACCTGATATTCACTCCGTTTCCCATCATTCTTTGTCGTCCGGTTTCACGGGAGGGAAGATGGCGGTGACTGGTGGAACAGACCCGTTTTAAACCCTGGTACGTATTTAAACACCACAAAAAGCAGCATGTCTAATTTCGTGGTTTGACTGAATGTCTGACAAAGTAACAGCCAGTAGATGTGAAGCGGTGGCTTTGGCCTGAGACAGAAGGCGACCGGCATGAAGGGAACCCATCAACATACTGCTCTCCTTGCTAGCTGCGCTAAGCTAATTAGCTGCATGGGTAACTGAAAATCTGCCGCCAGACATTTTTAGCGTCTGATAATCAATCGAGTGTGCGACCGCTGACAAATCCGCATTACACATAATGAAGCTAATGGTCAAAACGCAAGGCGGACAGATGTTTTGTAAAGCAACCAACGCGCCACGGAAAGCTAATGATAATGCTATCTGTGACAAGCACTGAGAAGTGAGTCCCTGATATGGAAGCTAAATATATTGTTCTCTTCTTTTACAACTCAGAAATCACGTAAGCATCCCAACAGAAGGAGAACGACGGTAACGTGTAATCCACCGTGTAAACAACAGAGACGCAGTCATGTGCTGCGCAGTTTTTAATGATTGTGTTCAGTGAGCGTGGACTGAAAAATGTGTCTGTTGATCCGGTGTGGGGTCCACTCCTCCTCCGGCTGCCTTCAGCCGTCTCTCAGCTCACCCTGGTGAGAGCGCAGTGGGGCTCGGCGGACCCCTCAGACTGGCTCGGGTCTTCTGTTTCATATGACTGGACTCCAAACCGAGTCCCGACTGCAGATGCATATTTAGCTCTTTGTAACAATAATATCATTCAAATTTGTTCAGTCAGTCTTTTCTTAGTTTCTCTGTACTGAAGACATGCCCTCACTCTGACAACACAACTGTAGAAACAGTCTGAGTATCCTCCATGATATTCATCATGTGTCAGGATCGTAGGCTCTCCAGGGAGCCTTTCCACGTGGATTATATTGTAACGTAAAGTGACACATGTTCTTTTCTTCCTGCAAGGTTGGTTCCTGAGCCCTGTTTTCTGGTGTGACCTGCCACGCCCTAGGTGTCTCAGTATTACTTCCCTCACTTTCTGACCCACCAGTATTTCTGGCTCATGGACTTGACTTTGGCATCAGGCTTCAGAAGGAGGCCTAGGGCCTTCTCTTCCCCAGGTGGAGTTGAAGAGACCTCAAAGAGCCCTCCTTCCTACTCACCTTCGTTTTCTGCATCATCTCCTTCAACCGGTCCATCTTCTCCATTGTCTACATCCTCCTCTATATGTGCCAACACATCAGTTTATCCCAGCCATGTAAAAAGCCAATTCAATGGAACAGAGAGAGCCAGGGTTTCCTCCAGCTCTGCCTCTATAGCTACGCAGTCTCTCTCCAAACCTACATGCAGTACCGCTTCCTCAGACTGTTTGCCTCACACTTTAATGCAACAAAGTGCTGACTGTGAAAAACAGGAGAGGAAAAGGGTGATGTACAATCCTTTCAATCCAAATAATGGAGCAAAAGAAGGAACTGAGATGAAGGAGGTGGGGGAAGGGGAGAAATACGATCCTTTTGACCCCACGGGTTCCCCAGCGTCAGATGTTGATGATGAGAGTGGCAAAGCAAGGGTACTGAAGAGAAACACTATAAGAGAAGAAAAGGAGAAGGTGGAGGAACCTCCAGATTCCACGGACACCTTCACTGACCTTCCAAGCGCCTGTCTGAGCACTCAGCTCCCTCTGAGGAGGAGGGTGGACTGTAGCACCATGAAAGCTGATTCAGATCACTCTGAGATAGAGGAGGGCGAGATAGTTGGAGCCATTGAAAGAGATGGGAGCAGTAAGAGACCTGTAGAGGAAACCCTCCCCCTGAGTTCTCCCAGCATCTCCTTCTTTGGGTCAAAGCCAGAGCGAATCTTCCGAGTGCTAGATGGGGATGGCTTTGTGTCCGTTTGCACAGAGGGCAGCTGGGAAGTAGACAGCGAGCTCAAGGATGAGCCTGTGGTAGGAATAGAGGATCTGAGAAGGAAGCTGGTCAGCAGAAGGAAGGAACGATATCTCTCCTTTCCTGCTTCTTCACCCTGCTCTCCCCAGCCGCCGCCACCACCACCACCACCGCCTCCTTCTCATCCTCCAACCTCTACATCCTCGTCCCCTTTAACGCCTCCTGAAGATCAGGGTGGCAAGTGCTGCAAGTCCTCCAAAAGCTCCAAGGGCCACAGCCAGCAAAAAAGCAAAGATAGAAAAGACGGAGAAAAGGAGATTAGAAGAAAAAAGAGAAGGAAAGGCAAAGAGTGGGCTCAGGAGTCGAACAAGAAAAAGGCGCAAAAGATGGGCAAAGAGGATAAAGGCAGAAGGAGCAGCAGGAGCAGCAGTCGGAAGAGGAAGAAAAGATGGCACAGCAGCCCAGAGACTTCACGGTCCTGCAATTCTTCAAGAAGAGATGGCCACACCAGATGGTCGCTTTCCAGCCTGTCTGAAGAAAGGCACAAAGAGAGGGAAAGGGATAAACACCGGAGCCGGACTGGAGATCGGGACAGAGACACCGACAGAGGGAGGGAACACAATCGCATCAGTAGCCACAGGCGAGATGGACGGGATGAAGATTTTAGCTCCAGAAAGAGGGAGAAGGAAAGGAAGGGAAAACATCATTCAAGGAGCAGAGAGCGAGGCATTTCAGAGCGGTCCAAAAGAAGCAGAGAAAAGAGAGAAGGCAACAGAGAAAGGGAACGTGACAGGGATAGGAGACGAGACGGTCGTCCCGTCATACCTCCGTCCATCCAAGACCTCAGTGGGTCTGACCTCTTCGCTATTAAGCGAACCATTACGGTCACAACCACCACTACGACCACCACCGTTCCCGGGTCTCCGAGACTTACCCCATCCTCTCCTGGAAGAGCCACAAAGGACTCCGACAAGCCCTGTAAAAAGAAGAGAAAATGGCATTCAGCTGGAGAGGCAGGGAAACAAGGCAGTTGTCAGAGCCGATCGCAGTCGCTCTCGCCTCCCAGGTATCACAGCTATGAGTCAGACCGCTATTCAGACAAACTGGAGATTGATGTGTTGTCTTTGGATGGTGAAGCTTTAGACTCAGACTACCCATCTTTGGAGGACACGCCCCCTGCTGCTCTGCCTCCAGAGGCTCCCGTCCCCAGCCCTAAAGCTGCAGCTACGCCCAAGACTGGACATGAACCCAAAAAGAAATCTCGCACATTAAAGAAAATTGCCCGCTCTGAAGCTTCGGCTCCTGCCAGTACAACCAAAAGCAAATGCCTCTCTTCACTGATGGTCTCTTCCGGATCTGCCTCTGTTTCCCCTGGCTTCCCATCAGCAAAGCGAACCAGGAAGATCAAAAAAGACAAAGATCGGGACAAGGAGAGCAGAAAAGACACGAGTCGCTCTGGGAAGTCCAAGAAAGAAGGTGGTGCTAGTCAGAAAGGTAAGCTTCAGTCTAAAGTGTCGGTTCTGGTGCGCGAAGGCGTAAGCAGTACCACGGGGTCTTCGGTTGGCTCTGGAAAACTGAACATGGACCTTCTCGGCCCAGGTGGTGCAGCAGGGAGTACTGGGGGGTCTGTGGTGGGTGGCTCAATTGCAGTTGTGTTCTGCAGGGACAATGAAAGCAGGTCACCTTTTCTGAAACCTTGTTCAGAACCACTGTCACTGGGTGGGCGGAGTAAAGACCTGGTCAGTATGGGAAAACGCAGCGGTCTATCCGCACCGCCATCATCGCTGACCGGTCCTGCAGGACTGAAATCCAAGAAAGCAAAACCCAGCTCCATTACATCCACTTCCTCCTCAGCTTCCTCCCCTTCATCCTCTCTGGTAACAAAGCGGCGCCGCCGCCTGGCCAAGAAGACGAGAGAAAAGGCCGAAGCAGCGGGGTTGGCCGCCGGAGGCAGCAGCCAAACTAAAGTCATGTCCGAAGCCTGGGGTGGGGGTGTCTCCTTAGATGTTCAGTCAGGCGTTGGAGATGCGAGCAAGTCGGTCAGTCCACATATTGGCCAAGCTGGCCCCGCACCCTGCTCTTCCTCCTCGTCCACATCCTCCTCCACTAGTGTGCTCCCACCATCCTCGTCACCTCCTCAGACCCCTCCGCCACCTGTTGCACCATCGTTGCGGGACACCAGGGAGTCTTCACCAGACTCTCAAACTGTAGACAGCAGCTGTAAGACTCCAGATCCTTCTTTCTTAACTGAGGACTGTCCAAAACAGCCGAGTCCTACACAACCAGCATCCAGTCCTTCCAACCTGGCCCCCTCACAAGGAGCTGGTCTCAGCAGCGCCCCGCCCACGGCCAAGCTGCCAAGTCAGGATGATCTGTCAAAATCTCTGGGCTCGCCTTCTTCCTTGTCCTCAACCGTCTGTGGTCTCCCTTCCCTGGCTCTACCTCTGTCTTCTTCTGACCCATCCTCATCTGTGTCCTCTTCATCTGCTGGTAAGCCGCCGCCTCCTCCCCCTCCAGCTCCTGCACCCACTCTTCCTTGGAGTCTCCAGACTGGGGTGGACTGCACAACCGGAGGTGTCTTAGCATGTAAGTTGACTCTCCCTATGCAGAGAAGGCACATTATTCAAACGCAGAGACTAAACTGTTAGTAGTGTGCACAGCTGGGCATTTAGTGGGTGCAGAGTTGGGTCACATGGTCTCTCCTATTTGAACCAGGTTGTCACTGACAGGGTTTTGCTGTTACTAGCATTTCTTCACATCGACCTAAGTGTATGAGATTACTGAAGTAGTTCTTAGTGTTGTGGAGAAAATGAAGAGTTACTGCGCCAGCATTTCACTCACCTTTGCACTTAAACATCATCAGAACACTTTTTTAATGCTGTTGGACATTTGACAGTAACTTACAGATTAATCAAAGTAGATGTGTGCATGAGGGAGCATGTGTGACACAGTGGCAGCAAAGAGGCGACCAGAAGAGCTTTGACAGCAGCAGCACTTCTTTCCTTCATGGGACAACCTATCAGAAGGGACGGGGGGTAAACTTAGGACAGGTTCAAATTTTCCACATGTTGCTGGTCGCTGTCGGAGTATTTTCCAGGCTTCTGGTAAAGTGTAGACTGACAGTACAGTTTGTGTCCGAGGGCAGCACGGGCTGTGCAGCACTGTTTTAATCTTTTAGACAATCATATGAATGCATCTATAGTTTTAAAGATCATGCTGCCCTGTTATAAAACATGATTGTGTGTGTTTGTCAGTCTGTTTCCCTAAACAGTCTGTTGTTTCTCACAGTGACTGCTCTGCTCTTCAAAATGGAAGAGGCCAATATTGCCAGCAGAGCCAAAGCACAAGAGTTCATTCAAGCAACCAGCCAGGTGACTCAGTGGAGCTTCATTCATCTGCAGTGGGGAGGAACATTTTAGCGCACGTTCTTAGGAGGCCACTCACACACACTGTGCTAGAGTGGGACCTTGCTGTGTGCAGCCTTTTTGAAATGATGATCCTGTTGTTGTTTGAATGACCGTCGACTCGTTTGTCTCCTTTCTCACGTGCAGATGCTCTCACAGGCCAATCAGAACCAGTCCCAGCAGCATGTTCTCACTCCCTCGGCGTCCTCTTCCTCTTCATCCTTACAAATTCCTCCCCCTCCCTCTCTCCCCCCACCTCCTGGACTGAGCCCAGCCCAGTTCATTCTGCACGGCTCCCTCCCATTGGTTAGCTGCACTAAAACCCCACCTTCACATCTGCACCCGTCATTAGCTGGTGGATGCGCTCAGACTCCACCCTCCATCGTACCTGTGGGGATGACAGGTGTGTCTGGGAGTTCTAGTGACACTGGATGGGACAATGAGAGCAAAGACCCGGATAAGGTAAACTTGAACTTCCTGATGAGAGCAGTGTTCCCTCCAGGCTGAACAAGCCTGTGCTGGTGGGACGGGGCTTAGCAGTGGTCCTGCTTCACCCCCTGGGTTTAGCTGTGGCCTTTTTGTATTTGCTGTGTTGTTTGTGTGGGTTCCTTTATTTAACATGATTCTTACCTGAATTGCACAGTACCTAAAGAAGCTGCATACACAGGAGCGGGCAGTAGAGGAGGTCAAGCTGGCGATCAAGCCTTACTACCAACGCAAAGACATCAACAAGGAAGAATACAAAGACATCCTCAGGAAAGCAGTGCATAAGGTGAGCCTTCACACACAAATCCAACCACACACGTAGCACTGTCTTATATATCACATGGCTCATGATGACTTTGCACTTTGTCGCTACAGCAGCGTCAAGTTGACAGTGTGGCTACAACATGCAGCATTTCTACAATAAAACTATGGATGTTTCCACTGAGAGCCTGGTACCTTTGTGTACTACATTAACAAATAAATGCAATAATGTACATTTAGTGAATTGGTATTTATCAGTAAAATAATATGAATTAAGAATAATTAAGACTAATATATGAATATTGACATTATTAGCATAGTTTATTTGCATTAGTCTCAGATCAGCTTGTATTCATCCACACTGGCACGAGTCTATTCTTCTGATTTTCCTATAAGCACACACCTGCACACATGTCCTCAGTGGCCAGAGAAAGGTGAGGTGAAATAAGGTTGCATCAGGTTTTTTAATCACGAGCAGTAAAAGCACGCTGGCAGCTCGTCCAGAGAACGTAAGAACAAAGACTCACCATGTGTGCATTTCATTCATGCAGCCTCACATGAACACAGTCACACTCTGCAGACACACAAAGGAACGCTGTTGGTGTCACGGGCGTGGAGTACTTTGTAACTGCTGACCCTCTACTGTTAGCTTTCTCTTTGCTATGCTAGCTATCAGCTGCCACTCAGTGCACCTGAGTGGATCGTCCTGCTCTTTCATTGGAGCTTTTATGATGGGATTGGACCAGCATCTAGTCAAAATGTCTGATCTGTACTTGTGTTCTGAGTTGTTACTGTTTAATCACACTGTGTCTTTGTCTTAGATCTGCCACAGCCGCACTGGAGAAATCAACCCAGTCAAAGTCAGCAACCTTGTGAAGCTGTATGTTCAGCGCTACAAATACTTCCGTAAACACGGGCGCAAAATGGACGAGGAAGAAAGGGATGACAGGGAGCCAGGAGCCCTGCATCCCTCTGCCTAATACAAGACTTTTGGGTGGGGGGGATGTTCCACCTTTGCCACAATCTGCTCAATACGTGAGCAGTTCGCTGATTGTCATTGCCTAATTTTATTGTTTCCGTACCTTCCCTTGTCTATACTTTCATGTAGAAGTATGTATCCTCATCGCTGTAATCATGTTGTAAATATTCCTTTCCAAATGTATCATGAACTCAAGGTTCAGTAAGTAGATCCTGTCTAGACACTCGTGAGCTAATTCAGTCCCAGATTGAACCCTGCAATAAATCCTACCTTTGTCAAGGGGCTAGTTCTTAGTTTTTGTTGGTTGGATTTGTTAGAAGTGTCTCAATGGTGGGACTAATTACAGGACCTTTTTTAATAGTATTGAATTAAATGTTTCTCCTCTCCTTTATATCAACATCCAGACTGAGAGGAGACGTGATACCCAGCTGCACACCCAAAGGAGTTAAACAATACTAAACAGAAGTACTGCGTCCCTGTGTCTTTACAGGCAGCTTGTAGGCTGTTGGTCACTGCTGATTTCTCACTTCTTTTATTGTGTATTCTGTGCATGTTACTGAGACTGACAGTTATACTCAGTCTCTTTATAAAATGACCAACACACTATAAATGTTGCTTAACACTGGTAAACATTGTATTATTTATTTTGTCTGCTCTCTGTCAGTGTTTCTGTTCATAGAGAGACTGTTCAGGACTTTCTTGACCGTCTACCACAGCTGTAGCTGCTGCTGGAGCCTCACGTCGCAGGCTAGACCGTCCAGTTTAACCACCCTCAGACTGGGCAGGGTCCTTCAAAGGCTGCAGCCCCTGAACTTGGACACAGCCTGTAGACTAAACTATAATAATATAACAGACAGTATATAACTACAAACTCTGGCCAGCTGTGTCGATCGCTTATCTATTTTGGCCCCAGCTGTTCTTAATAAACACTACACGATGGTCCCACGTGACCTTCGTTACATAAATGCACACACAATCCACTAACACGTCATTTTCCAAGTTGAATTCCTGTGCAGAGAACAGACACAGGCAGACTACACTAACAGGATGTGATGTTACAACAATAGTCAAATATTAGTGTGTAATATTTGTCCAAAACACATTTCTTTGTTATGGAATAAAATGAATTCTAAAATCATCTTAACCAATAAGAGTGGCATTTTCTAGAACTTCATGTGTGTAATTGGACATTTCTTACCAGCGTAAGCTAAAAAGAAATACAACCATTTCATTTAGTTTACTAGTTTATTTGAAAGACACAAGAATGTGAAACCCTGAAAGTTACAAATGTAACGTGAATGAAATGGGAGCTAAACGCGCCCGACCTAATGAAGTCAAGCTGCCTGTAGGCTTGGCGCTTGGCCACAAGGGGGCAGTAGTTGGCTGGAAACTTTAATATTTTATTGGTCAAGAGCAACAAGAATGACGAACTGTTTAAATGTGGCCACACAAACAGAATATCCAGTGTTTACTTCCTGGTTTGGCGGAAGCGTTTACCACACATCTGTTTGACCAGCTCATCTGGAAGGCACGTGCCGTGCCAGGCTAGGTGTCCCCAACAGAACGAAAAGAAAGAGCCGATTCTCTAAAAAGAGCCGGAAATCCCATCACTACTAGACACCCTCATCCAAGGAGGCCGAGCCAGGGTTGATCAGGCCCCAGAGTGTCACTGGTTTATGTTAAAATGTTATTTTTCTTCTTCTTTCTTCTGCTTAGTTTCCTACAGTTTATTTTCTATTCACTGCAACTGACAAATAATACCTCTTTAGCATTTATGGAGCCTCAGTTCTTCAAAGGGATAGAAAAGGTGACAGAGAGGAGAGAGCAGAGCCGGAAGTGGCGCGCCCGACCGCTTCACACACCTCCCCGCCGGATCGGGCTGTACAATCCGACGGGGAGTGAAGTTATTATTTTATTAATGCACAATACAAATGAATTATTGGCGGTTTGTTTTGAAACAACTGTAATCTGCATATTTTGACTCTAATATTCCGTCGTAGCTTCGTTTCAGGCTCTATCCATGACTTTGTTGGTTATATCTTCAAAGGAACCAAAACGATCCAGTTATTTTGGACTTTTTCTGGAACAACAATCGCTTTGTCTCATACGCTACAAAAGGCTGTGAAGAGTCAGAGGGTGTGTCTTTCTTTTCATAAATTAATGTCGACTCAAAACTTTTTTTATTAGCAAAATCAAGTTATGCACCATATATTATTCATTCAGAAAATATAAACTTCGTACCAATTAGCAAACTTTGTACAAAGAAAATAAAGATATAAAGACGGAATCATAAAGGTTAACAGAGTATTAACTCACTAAATCAAAGTCTTCCAAAAAGTAAACAAAAATGCAGTTTTTTTTAACTAAAGTCAAAGATTTAACCAACAAGTTTAAATCGTTTTTCCAGTGTAGGGTTGGTTTGGTCTTAAAAAACGAAATTTATGTATATATTGCTTACACAAGTTTAATAAAACATTAACACCCTATTTGACTTTGTTTTCCTTCATAAACACTCCGAACAATATCATAATGTCGACTCAATGCATTTCCTGAACGATTCGTTTTACGACAATTGTCGTTATTTTGCGGCATCCCGCCATTTTATTTGCGAACTCGACACAGTTAGCTATTTGTCGCCGCTGCACGCTGTGGGTACCCTGAAGATCAGATTCTTGTTACTAATAGATCCAAGTATATTATCTCCTTCAGTCGAAGTAAGTTTGTCACAAAGGACCTGGTCTACCTGATCTCGCGCTTCTTCTTCTGCTACATGATCTGAAATTTGCTAAACGCTGGAGGAGAGAAGGTAAGACTCCGCATGTTAGCATAGTGAGCTTGGTGGCTAATTCGAAAGGCTCAATTAAGCGCTAAACAAGTCGATAGGACTTAAAGTAAAAGCTGTTAGCGCGTACATTTCAGATATCGTTGCCGTGCTGTTTGTAAGTTAAGGAAGATGTTGGGTGAAAATGAAACGCGTGCTAGCCTTATGGTTGTAGGAGTGTCGTCGTAATCAGGACAACAGTTAGCATGTACCGAGAACTTCCGCTCTTGGGGCTGTCGCGTGCTTGCTTTAATGCCCGGATTGACCAGCATATAAGCGTCAATGAAGTGATCCCCCTGTTGTTGCAATAGGTGAAAAATGACGCAGTTCCTACCACCCAACCTCCTGGCCCTCTTTGCTCCACGGGACCCAATACCTTTCCTACCTCAGCTGGTGAAGTTACCCCACGAAAAGCACCACAATCAGCCCTACAGTGGGATCGCCCCGTTCATCAGACATTTCGAGGTGAATGTAAAGTCTTCTGTGCGCTTTGGTTAGCCCTTCTTCTTCCGTCCCGCATTAGTCCTGTTAAATATCTCCTTTCTCTGACCAGGACCCGAGAGATGCCCCGCCTCCGACAAGAGCAGAGACCCGTGAAGAGCGGCTGGAGAGAAAGGTGAGTATTCAACCTGTTCTCCTGCACACAACAGCCCATAATGACACCGCGAAGAACGTTTGACTGACAGCTTTGCAGACACAGTAATACTGGCACCGTGTAAGAAAGTAGTTCAGATTACATTCAGAAATATTCAGTACACTGTAAGTCCAAGAAAACAGCCACACAGAGAGAGGACCGGAGCATTTAGCTGTCACTGAATGATCTGTACATTATACAGCTTTATAGAGAACAGGAGGAGTCAGTGTGAGGGAGGAGCTGTGCTGGAGAGCAGTTTGTTCAGTCACTTCCTGTCCCTCATCGACTCAGACGCCTCCCGATTCTGACCAATGACGCTTCCAGCCAGCTGCTGCCAGAGAACGTCTGCAGGCGGCATATTTCAGATCTGAGGTGACTGACTGACCCTGTGCTGCTCCAGTCTTGTTAACCACAAAATCAGAGAGAGTGCTCCCAGAGTACGCACCGAGGCCTGAGCAGTTTCTCACTTAGAAGCAGATGTGGTTGGATAGTTTTTTGTTTGTTTGTTTTTTTTTTTAAACGAAAAATGTAGCAGTAGCAGCAGCATCCGCCTGACAAGAGGCTGGTGAGCAAACTGAAGAGCGAGGAAGGATCAAGAAGCAGCCTCTCCAGGACCTTTGAGTAACCGTGGCGTCCTCCACAGCACCGGCACCTTTTCCTGCAGCAGAATCAAGCTGAAGAGAAGCTGAGAAAGTTGGCTCAAAAGGTTACAAATGTGTGTGGGGTTTGAGGACTCACAAGCACACGCTTCAGTCCATACACACAAATGCAAAGCAGTGTGAGCACACGTAAAACTACTTTATAAAAGCTTTTACCCGAACCTGAAACCAATCATTTACACACCACAGAAGAAGTTTAGCTTCAGTAGCTGGATCGTTTTCTCTGAATAAGCTTTCTGTTCATGCCGATGTCTGAAACTACGCCTAACGTCCCTCCTGCTCACGTACAAAACTTTGAATATGTGTGCACGAGTCGCCCCATACGCACACGTCACGTTGCATGCACGAGGTTCACGCTGCTAGCTTTGCACAGATCCACAGATGTAAGCTGTGTCCCGGTGTAACACTGAGATGTTTCAGATCATCAGACAAAAAGAATGCACGTTTCTATATGAAGCTTTTATTATTAAGGGGGAATGATAAATGCTCTGCATTTGTATGGATTGAAGCATGCGCCTGTGAGTCGTCAGGTTACACACAAATCCCTGCACACATTCGTGTTGTTCCTTCATGCTTGTGGATCATTTGTAACCGTTTTGAGGCCAGTTTCTCTCCACACTGCTGGACAGCACAGGGTTTGAGCACCGTGGGATCTGGTTCTTCTTCTTCTTCTTTCCACACTGGAGCTCTTTCAGAGTCAGGTTCTCCCTGATCAAGACCCTCAACTACAGCTGCACAGATCAGCCAGGCAGCCGGCTCTGGAAGTGCTGGTGGTTCCAGACGTCGTCCATGTGTAGACGATGGAGGCCGCGGTGCTCTTTGGGACCTTAAATACTGCACACGTTTTTCTGCAGCCTCCTTCACCTACAATCCAGCCTCTGAGGACAACTCCTTGGACTTCACAGCTTGGGTGTTCTCTGACTTGGACTGTCAGCTGTGGGACCTTTTTATAGAGAAAGTGTTTCTTTCCAAATAATGTCCAGTTCGCTTTATTTACCACAGCTGGGGCTCCAGTCAGGCTGTAGACATACCATCTGACAGGTGATCAGTGGAAACGGGCATCTTGTAACTTTATGCGGTGTTTTGTGAAGAATTTAGAGGTGGGAATGAATTTAATCCAATGCTGAAAGAGACTAGAACAGATGAAGTTCTGTGAAGTCTGTATGTGTCCGGTTTTCTGAGAACAAAGCAACGATCGTTAAGAAAGCTGAGCACTAACCATTTCTGTGAATCTTTTGTTTTTGTAGAGACGAGAGAAGATTGAAAGGAGGCAAGCAGTAGTAGAGACAGAGCTGAAGCTTTGTAAGTTCCTGACACGGCACACGCTCTGCAAACGCTGCATGATGTGGTGATTTGGCCTAATGTTGCTTTTCTGTTCACATGCTATCAGGGGACCCTCATAATGACCCCAACGCACAGGGCGATGCCTTCAAGACTCTGTTTGTGGCACGAGTGGTTAGTATATTCAAATAGCTGCCTGCCCAAGTGTGTTGGGCTTGGGTTTGTTGGGTGGGGGTGTTACCTGTCTGTGTGAACTCTAAATATCTTCTTTCTACAGAATTATGACACCACTGAGTCCAAGCTTCGCCGAGAATTTGAAGTGTACGGCCCCATCAAACGGGTACGTTTACACGGTCCCGTCTGAGTAATGTTGTGCTTAATGTCTTATTTATTCAGTTACTACTATTTTCAATTGTCGCGTACAGTACACACCTGGCATCGGCACACTTGTGTGTTGCCCCTTAACTATCAAATGTAGCTGTGCAGCAATGGTGAATCGAACAGGATGTTTGAGCCGCGCTTCCAGCCGTCCAGATCCAGCTAAGCCTGTTCTGCAGTCTCACAGTATCAGTGTCATGCAACAAAGATATCAAGGTTAGCCTTTAAAACGGTTGCAGGTCACTTTCTACAGGAAGACAAATGTTACTCTTGATTATTGGAGTACTTTCCACATGCTGTAATAATTGCATTGACTGTCGGGCTCGTGTGCTGGACACGTGTCCAGTTGAAGTCCAGTGTCTTTCTAAAGGTGCTCTGACATGAGCTTTTCTCCAGATGTCACTAACAGCTCATCTGTTGAAATCATGGCTGTGCATAAATGAAGTGTTGAAGGCCGAGTCACGGCAGCTCGTTCAATCCCAACCTGCACAAAGCTGTGTCGTTACCGAGGTGTCGCACAAGGAACGTCTCATTATGAGGAGAACCAGTGAGCTCTCTCATGACCTTTGCAAACTGGTGGCACTGGTTACAGAAACATCTCTAAACTCTGCAGCAGTGCTGGGCCGTAGTGGAGAAGTGATCATTTCACCATAAACTGGTCACAGGAGAGCCAAACTGAACTCATCGTCGTTGAATCAGGAGAGCAGCTCATTCAAACCCAAACCTCTGTTGTCTTGACAACGACACACCGTGGTCCCCGAGTCTGACAGCGAGCTACACGGAGCAGGGGCATGCTGTTCCCTCGACGTGCTCCTGTGTCGTGAAACCACGAGTGTTGCTATAACAACCCCCCGCACATTAGCTGGTACTCGATTGTCATGGAAAATGATCAAAGTCCAGTTGAGCCAAGCTGGTAGTAGTGGGAAAGGGCTGTTTGGATGCCGTAATACCAGTCCGTGTTTGTTGGTCCAGAACCACACCTGAGGACCGGACTGGTTTGTGCATACAGCAGCTGTCAGCTTTCTCCCATTCCTCATTATTACACATCCTTTATGGACAGCTGTGGTTGGATGTGTTGCGTGTGTGTAGCATGCCTTGTTACTGACTTTGATGTCAGTAGCACCTTTAGAACATCAAAGATCGACGATGTGTTCAGTACTTCTATTATGAAGACAAGCTAACGCATGTGCACGTGCTGGGCAGGTCGCTCAGGCGTAAACTCACCAGCCACTTAAGGTCCACCCTGATAGTAACAGGTTGGACTCCATGTTCACCTGAAGAGAAAAACTCATGGATTCCTCAAACTGTAGTCCGTATCGCCTTCATGCACATCCATGATGCTGAACTCCAGCTCCTCCATGTTTCAGTAGCACTCTGATGGATTCACATCTGTGACCCAGAGCTCATTTATCCACAATGAACTGATTGTCATGTTCAAGAAACTGATCGACTTTATCACACGGTGTGTTATCCTGCTGGAAGCAGCCATCAGCAGAGGGGCGTGTCCTGGTCCTAGGTGGGCGTGTTGCTGTCAGTGCATGCACATTCAGGATGCTCTTCTGCTTACTTTGGTTGTAACAACTTGTGATGTGAGTTACTGTTGCCCAGGCCTGCACGATATGGCCTAAAATCCATATCACCGTATAATTTGAAGCATGTGCGGTAATGATTTATATTGTGATATATTCTTTTCTTCTACTGTTGTTCCAGATTTACATAGTCTACAACAAGAGGACGGGGAAGCCGCGGGGCTTTGCATTCATTGAATATGAGCATGAGAGAGACATGCACTGTGAGTACCAATATGAACCCAAACATAGTTATGTTACTTAAAGACCAAATACTGTGTGCAGGGCGTTTCTCCTCTGCAGCTCTGTTTGTAACAGCAGCAGCTTTCTCTGTAGTGACTGCTGCTGAGTGAGAGCCCAGCTGCTGGTTAGTGCTGGAGCTCTGCAGTGTGTGTGTGTGTGTGTGTGTGTGTGTGTGTGAGAGAGTGCGTGTTGCGTGTCATCAGTCTGGTCTAAGAACGGCGTTCTCAGCAATAAAGACTTGTTTTCTTTTTTGCATCTTGTGTGTGGGGGCGGGGTCAACTGTTTCATTTGTGAGCCTGAACATCTTTGCCTGTCAAAGGCACATTGTCTTTTTAACTGTTAGGCCTTGTAGCTTTGTGGAAGAGCAGCTCTCCCGGTTGGACTATAATGGTAAGCACATAGTCAGACTGGTCACCAAGCATTGAATGGGTTTTTTACCAGACATGTGTCAAAGCCCACGTTTTACAAACTTTTATCGGTGGTCTTCAACCCTGGTCATGGTGAGATTAATTCAGCCTTTCCACACTAGCGAGATACGTTAAGCTGGTGGCGATGCCACAGTAAATACTGTCTCTTTAGTCGAATGGTGTCATCGAACACAATGACGCCATTCTGGGATGTTGGTGCAATCAGCTCTTCAAGACCAGAGTTGCTGAATCACAGTTGTGTAGTTGGAGCAGGGGATGAACTGATGGGGAATGTGGGGTAAACAGTGTATTAACTGTATGTTGTTCTCATTGCCACTGCAGCCGCCAATCTGTGATGGCTATTGGCCAGAGCTGGCTGGCAGATGATGATGGTTATGATACATCTACACCCTACTACCACAGCTCAGTATATGGTTGGTATAATGGGTTTGTATGATGGGTAAGATTTTTTTCCACCCTCCATCTCCTACATAGGGATAGGGTTCAATGGGTAAAGCGTCTTCTTGCAGACCCTAAAGAGCTTTTATTCAGACTTTTACCATTGAACGCACCCGACCGCCTGTCCTAAATGTCACCTCAGGTTAATGAAGGCAGTGGTAGCTGAGCCTGAGAGAGCCACACGCATGCTTAAATGGCTGCCATTCGCATTAGCTGGAGTTTGTTGTGACGTGGAGTTTGCAGTCTTTCTCATTGCACAGCACTAAATTGCTGCAATGCTTAACTTGGCAGCCTTACAAACTGCAGACTGTCACCAAAAAGCTTTAATCTCATCATTTATTTACTGATAATCTTGTTGTTCATCACAGTGAAGAGTGAAGCTCCACACGCTAATCAAGAGGTTCCTGTGCTGTCAGCTCAAAGAATAAGTGTTCCAGGATGGGTCCCCAACAAAATGGATAAGTTAGTGCAGGGGCTGCAAAACATCTTTGACTATCTTTAACATGATTCACTTGAAGTTTCCGAGTGTCGTGTATGAGCCCCCCAGTTTGGGTTTTCTTCCCTCAACCAGGCTTGTCGGGGTCATGTGATCAGCCCTTTGCGCAGCCACAAACAAACCGTTGTGGTTCTCAGTCTCGCTCTCACTTAGCTTTAATGATTGTCACTGCGTATCCAGCAGACAGTAAATGCAACAGGAAATGACCGCCCGGGGCCAAAGTTTCCAGGTGCTAGTTTTTACAATTCCAGTTTATAACATCTGCGCACTGAATGCATCTCAGCCTACACATCCATGGCATGCCAGTGTTAGGAACATTTCTTTCTCAGTAGGTTGGAGTTGTGATAAAGCCAGTCCTGCAAAGAAGCCCAGTTTTGTTTGTTTTGGGTTTTTGTTTTATATTTTTCCACGTTTCCTTTTCCCCACGTGGTCCATGTCAGTAGGACTGGTGGTAAAATCCTTCTTGAAGAGGGAAAGGGTTCGGGGTATGGTAAGTAGATGTGCTGTGACACTGTCGTGGTGTGGAGGTACTTTAGTGAGGCCTTAAAGCTCGGCCTGAGCCTTTCTGAACTCTTATCAGTGAAATGATGTTGTGTCTGGAGGGTTTTGGTAAGGCCCCTTTCATGGATGGTAACGTTTTAGCCTTGGCTCCACACATCAAGTAGCTTAGTCTGGACCGTGGCACGTTCTTCCATCAGTCAACATGGGTCATAACATTGTGTGGTACACGAGTGGACAGTTTGCCAGGTGCTGATGTTCCTACTGTATGTTGCTCTCAGTAAACCTGTAAATGAAAGCAGCTTTGTGTAATAACAGAAGCTGCTGCAGCTTTTTACCAACAGCTCGATGCATTTAAATCTTCTAGAAAACAAAGTCTTATTGTAGACGTGTCAGCGGGTGGCACAAAGGTTTAGCAGCAGTGAATCCAAACATGCCACAGCTTTATGAAACAGCACCTTAGTCTATCAAACAGCAGCTCTTTGGTGTAGCTGGTGTAGGACCCCGAGTAAGTAAAAGAAACGGTGTAATGTAACAATCACTCTTCGGGTGGAAGGAAGTCTACTCCCATTATCCTTCGACTTTTGCCCAGAGAGCAGCCATGTCGGCTTCGCCTGCTCCTGGTCAGTATAATAATGCACTGTTTGTTTCCTTAGCCATATTCCCTCGCTCCCTTTCCTCACCTTTTATCTTCCCTCTTCCCGTTACTCTTCTCCAGCCGCCTATAAGCATGCTGACGGGAAGAAGATTGATGGCAGAAGGGTCCTGGTGGACGTGGAAAGAGGACGTACTGTCAAAGGGTGGCGTCCTCGCAGGCTAGGTGAGCACTGCTTTCTAAGTTGTTCGCCGTTAGGCGTCCCTCCACTGTGGGACTGTAATGTGCAGCGCTTCTGTTTTTACAAGGTGGCGCTGTAAACATTCGCCTGAAGAAAGCGGACTTCTCATGAACATGTTAGAAATGTTTGTGGTTTCTCTGTCTAGGTGGTGGACTGGGTGGCACCAGGCGAGGCGGCGCTGATGTCAACATCAAGCACTCTGGTCGAGATGACGCGTCACGCTATGACGACCGTCCTCTTGGGGGGTGGGTCTTCGTTCTACATTTGTAATTTGACGTAAAAATACAAACTGCTGTAAATACTTATTGCAACTGTGCTGCCCACAGTGACCGTGACCGTGGAGACCGGAGGGAACGCAGCCGTGAACGGGACAGGGACAAGGACAGAGAGCGTCGCCGGTCCCGATCTCGCGAACGCCGTCGCCACACCCGTTCCCAGGAGCGAGAAAGGGACCGACAGATCGTAGCAGCAGAGGACAACAGTGGTAGTAACCGGCGTCGAGATCGCGAAAGGGAGCGTGGGGCGGCATCGGGAGGAGACAGCAGGAGCAGGGAGAGGAGTCGAGACCGGAAGAGAAGGAGCAGGAGCAGAGATCGTAAAAGAGACAGGGACAGGGCGAAGGGGCCAGAAGGAGGGGAGGAGATCGGCCAAGGAGAAGCTGCCCCCGAGGTCGGAGAGCGCATGCTGGAGGAGCACGAGGGAGAAGCGAGTGAGGGCTTAGAGGAGCGTAGAGACAGGGACAGGGACAGAAGGCGTAGCCACAGGGACAGGGACAGACGCAGGGGAGATCGGGACAGAGACAGGGAGCACAAACGGGAGCGTGGCGAGAGAGACAGGGGCGATCGGCGAGAGGAACGGCACAGCTCCCTGCGAGATGACATGGGCCCTCAAGACGACATGGTAAACGAGGATGATGGAGGAGTGCCGCCACAGATGGAGGAATACAGCCAGGACGGGATGATGGCGGGCCAGCAGTCTGCGCCGTCAGCTGATGGCTACGTTTCCAGTGAAAATGGCTACAAGATGGAGGCTGCAGGAGACGAGTACTGAAACGAAGCGCCCGTCGGAGCGTCTCGTACACCGTCTGTGTTCGTTGACCTTTGTGATGTCAGAGCCTTCCTGTCAGTCTGTTTCTGTAACCTGGTGTCATGGTACGCTCAACATGACCCCACTAACGTGTGCCACTACATCACACTCTCATTTTACTGTAGCGATGGTTTTGGTTGTAGTCCCCCCCCCCCCCCAAAAAAAACAAACAAACAAACAGACACAAATAAACTTTGTTTTGAAATGGGTCGATGGTGTAGCCGTTTTAATTTCCAGATCTAGCAGCCACGTGAGTTTGGTAAATGTGTCCCGATGAGCATCCTGTCAGGTTGAAGATGTAGTGTTGTGGCAGTTATGAGCTCTTCTGTTTATTCCTTTTTATTAGTCTCCTGCTGTTGGTAATATTTGCAAGGACATTTTAATAAAGATGTGACTTAAAGCCAGAAAGTTTCACGCCATTCACTTTGCATCCTTTGTCCATGAGTCTGTGCCAAATGTTTTATTTCGTAGTCTCCGATCAGTTCTTACAAACCTGTCACCCCAGACCAACAAGGCCAGTTACAGGATATCCAGAGCACATGTAGCAGTGCTCTATCAGCCTTTCAGCTGGGTGATAAATATTAAAAACGCCCATCAGACAACAGCAGATACTGCAAGTGTGTGAGGGATGTCCTTTGTTGTGTCAGTGCGTGGAGCACATGAGTCCTGCGTAGATGACATCGCTGCTTCGCGCACTGAAGCCGCAGCTGGAGGAGAGCTGCTGCGTCAGGTTGTAGTCTCGAAGCTCCACTCACGATGCTAAGCAGGCCGCGGGCAACGATGGGCCACGCACTGCTGTGAACAACATTAATCGGCCATACGAGGTGTTCGTTGGATCAGTGTGCACCGAGTCCGCGATGATGTCCTCGTACTACCACCCGGCTAAAGAAGCAGACATGGCGGCCATGACAGAACCGCTGTGCCTGGAGAGAGGTAACGTAGCTAGCAGGGTAGCTAACCCTAACCCTGGAGAGAGGTAACGTAGCTAGCAGATGCAGTGTGTGTGGGAGACGTGCTCGCAGTCTGATTCCACAACAAAGGCGAAACGATGATCGTTGGCTTGTCTGATGCATACAAAGGTACCGATGTACACGTCCCTGGGCCCCGCCTCCGCTCCTACACTGACACGTTTGTTTGCTGTGGTCGGCTTCTTTGGGTTTTACGGCCCCATCTCCTGCGTCTTTAGCGGTATGGAGCTTGGTTGGGCCTAAAATGCTGAGTATCCATCAGCGCATGATCCAGTCGGTGAGGAGGATCGTGTTCGACGTCTGTTAATGCACACAGACCCTAACGACACAAGTTAATAATTTAACCACGACACAGTTTAGATGATGTGCGCAGCAGGGGTGACTAGGACGTAACCTTTAGGGGGGCTCGGTCCCCAGTGCCACGCCTACCTCTCAGTTACTGTGAACGCTGCTCGCAGACACGTTCAGTTTTTTAAACTCTTTAATTACAACACCACCTTCAAAAGCAACCCTCCTTAGTGGGATGACCTGTTGTAGTGTCAAAGATAAATAAATTAGCCCATGTTTTCAATATAATACACAGGTTCACACTGGTAAAACTGATCAAACAGCCATGGATGAAGCATCAAAAGTGTGTGGGATACTGTGCAGTCTGTGCTACATATACCTGTATACACATATGCTGTGGATCATGGTGGTGACATCGTGCTCTGGGGATGTTTTGCTGCAAGTGCTACTGGTATATCCACACAAAGAGGATGGAGTAACGTCTTCAACTTAACCTCAAGTGAAGAAAACTGGATGTTCCAGCAGGACAGATATTCCAAATACTCATCAAAATTGGTTTTGGAATCATTAAAGCAGCTTAACATCATATCTGTGTAGGTTCTCAGTCATCCAGGTCACGGTAGTCTAAGGAGCTTGGGGAAAAATGTAACTGGACTTCTTTAAGTTTCTTGAAGACGTCTCATCTGAGAAGCTTTGTCAGTTCTAAGACTGGGTGGACAGCCCCAGGTATCTATCCCAGTGGGTGACCCACTATCATGTGCTTCATTACATGAGTCAAGGTGTGAAATGGGTGCTTGGATCCTTAATTAATATTTAATTAAAGGTATAATTCCTCTGTTATCTTCTTCAGTCCCGTGTGCAAACACAGTGCAGTGAAGCTGCTAAACGTTTTGTTTTGGTTTTTATACCTGACCTGTCCAATAGTTTTAAGAAGTAGAATCATCGTCTGACTACTTGGTTGTGTCAAAAATATTTGCTTTGCCGAGAGGAGCGCTATAGACTATAGGCTCCTCATGTTAGTCTTTTTATTTTATATTTACAATATTATCTGAGTGGTTATTATTCTGGAGCTGACGGGGTGAGGGCCTCGTTAGTGAAAGAGACAGGAGGTAACATAAACACATTTTGCAGACCTCTTTCCCCCTTATTTATAAGAATGGTCAAAGAATTTATGATTTCTTTCAGAACTACTTCTTCTGTGAAGACTGCCAATGATCACCCTACTATTAAAACCATATATATATATATATATATATATATATACACACGTACATATACATAAACCCCTCATCGGAGCACTAGGTGAGTGGCTCCAGCAATTTTTTTTCTTTAATCCCCCTCTCGCCCCTGCGGGCGGTTTATCCTTCAAGCTCGGGTCCTCTACCAGAGGCCTGGGAGCTTGAGGGTCCTGCGCAGTATCTTAGCTGTTCCCAGGACTGCGCTCTTCTGGACAGAGATCTCCGATGTTGTTCCCGGGATCTGCTGGAGCCACTCGCCTAGCTTGGGAGTCACCGCACCTAGTGCTCCGATTACCACGGGGACCACCGTTACCTTCACCCTCCACATCCTCTCGAGCTCTTCTCTGAGCCCTTGGTATTTCTCCAGCTTCTCGTGTTCCTTCTTCCTGATATTGCTGTCATTCGGAACCGCTACATCGATCACTACGGCCGTCTTCTTCTGTTTGTCTACCACCACTATGTCCGGTTGGTTAGCCACCACCATTTTGTCCGTCTGTATCTGGAAGTCCCACAGGATCTTAGCTCGGTCATTCTCCACCACCCTTGGGGGCGTCTCCCATTTTGACCTCGGGACTTCCAGGTTATACTCGGCACAGATGTTCCTGTACACTATGCCGGCCACTTGGTTATGGCGTTCCATGTATGCCTTGCCTGCTAGCATCTTGCACCCTGCTGTTATGTGCTGGATTGTCTCTGGGGCATCTTTACACAGCCTGCACCTGGGGTCTTGCCTGGTGTGATAGACCCCAGCCTCTATGGATCTTGTACTCAGAGCTTGTTCTTGTGCTGCCATGATTAGTGCCTCTGTGCTGTCTGTCACATCCCCATTGAGTTCCTGATGAAGGCTCTTCTAGGCATTCCAGGATCCAGGTGTGGGGCATCGCGTCATAGGTATCTTTGTAATCAATCCAGGCAGTGCACAGGTTGGTCAGACTGGTCTTGTAGTCTCAGCTAACTGCTCGATCTACCAGTAGCTGCTGTTCATCTTAGCCACTATGACGCCTGACAGGAGCTTCCACGTGGTGCTGAGGCAGGTTATTGGTCGGTAGTTGGAGGGGACCGGTCCCTCCTGGGGGTCCTTGAGGATCAGGACTGTCTGGCCTTTGGTTAGCCATTCCGGATTTCTCTCTGGTTCATCTGTGCTGCCAGACACTCATGGAGTGCAGTCAGCTTCTTCAGACAGCAGGCGTGATCCATGTCAGGTTCTGGTGCTGTCCAATACTTTATACTGGAGACCCTGTCTTTGATATATGTCACTGTGATGGTTACTGGACCCTGTTCACATCGTCTAGTAGATCTTCTGAGGGTACTTCATGTAGTCTTGATTAACCATCTACAGAAGATCCAGGTTTCAAGCTTTACCATGATCCTATTTTTCAGGATCAGTGCACTCAACAATCCTTCTTCCATCACACTTGGGCTGAAGTACCCAATCTCGGGTGGGGGTGATGAAATCTCACCCCTTTAAACTCCCTTTCAACAGGAAGGAAACAGGAAGAAACCTCTGGCAGAACCAGACTCAGGGAGAGGCGCCATCTGCCGTGACCGGTTGGGGTGAGAGAAGGAAGACGGGATAAAGACATGCTGTGGAAGAGAGACAGAGATTAATAACAAGTGTGATTCAGTGCAGAGAGGTTCTGGATCTCTGTCCAGAAGAGCGCAGTCCTAGGAACAACAGAGATGCTGTGCAGGACCCTCAAGCTCCCAGGGCTCTGGAAACTGCTCCGTCTACCATTGGTTGATGCGTTGCGCCTCTGGTATTCCTGCCGATTCCTCTCTGTGGCCTGCTCATGTATTGAGCCTTCTGTCTGTTCATCTTAGCCACTATGTTGCCTGACAGGCGCTTCCATGTTATGCTGAGCAGAGATGGGCAGTGACACGTTACTGTAATCCGATTACTTTTTTCAAGTGACAAGTAAAGTAAAAGATTACTAAGGGATCCGCCCCACTCCTGCTAAACAGGTGACAATAGATTTAAGAGCTGCTGAATCTTTGATTTTATTCATTTATTTGCTGAGTTTTACTTGCATCTATTTGAAAGAGTGTAAACACAAAACATTATTTTATTTGATATGCTGGAATATGCAGAACATAGGTTTAAATTAGAGCTGGGCGATAGAACGATAACAATATGTATCGCGATATAACTTTTACTCGATAGAGAAATTAAACTATCGCGATAGACCTCGCCGCTCTTGTCCTCTTAACAAAAAAAAAAAAAAAAAAAGGTCAGCCAATCCAAATTAAGTAGCGCAGAGCCGAACCAATCACAGCCGCAGCGTCACGTCGCGTGACTTGTTACGTACAGCACAAGTGCCAAGCCGCACGTGTGTTTGTTTGGGAAGCAGCCAGCGGGTAATGGAGGAAATGAGTGTGCCGACTAGAAAAATCAACCGAGCGTGACCGAAGAGAAAACAGATGATGGTTCCAATGCCGGAGAGATTGTCGAACGGAAGAGCCAGAGAAGTTCCGTAGTGTGAAGGTATTTCGGCTATTTCAAGTCTGACAAAAAACAGAGTAGCTGCACTGTAAATTGTGCCGAAAGCAAGTCTGGAAATACAATAAACTGGTGCATGCGTCACACTGTGCGCCACGTTATTGTTTCGGTGAAATGAATTTCTACAATACTGTTAATTCTACTCTCTGCAGTGTTTAAATGCTTACATATACACACAGTTACTGTCCCTCCACACATACGACTCGGTTCTGCTTCTATGCCCCAGCTTTGTTTACTTTTTCCCACCGAGGCTTCTAGACTTCTGATTGGCCAACATTTCTGCACGGTTAGGAATCTAGCGCCACCTGCTGCTTTGGCATGTTCATAGCAGCGTTTTCCTTCATTTCTGCCTT
The DNA here is from genome assembly GCF_057381845.1 of Rhamphochromis longiceps. Classification (NCBI taxonomy): domain Eukaryota; kingdom Metazoa; phylum Chordata; class Actinopteri; order Cichliformes; family Cichlidae; genus Rhamphochromis; species Rhamphochromis longiceps. The sequence goes on along the minus strand of NC_140560.1, from coordinate 859,453 downwards.
TATGTGTGGACGGGATTATTTTTTAAAACGAAAACGGAAAATCTCCGTTTTCAAAAATACCCGTGTACGTGTGGACGTAGCCTCAGTCTCTGACTGGAAGCGCTAATTCGTCATTCGGCTTTTGTCAGACTAAAGTAACTGTTAAAACTGTTTGAAAAGCTAAGCTATACAACAAGGAGAGATTGAGAATTTCCTTTTAGTTCTCAGTTTATTTGATATTGACAAAAGTTAGTCAGTTTTGTCTGTTCTTCTGTAAAACAAACTAAGATTTATTTTTAGAATTAATATTTTGTTTCTAAGTGGAATTGACAATTTAGTCTGTTTCGTTTGTTCTATTTTGAAACTTAAACGCTTTAGCGGCTGCCTTTTGTGTAGTTTGCAATATTTGCCTTTATTTATCTGAAAAAGTCTCATGTTCCTTAAGTACATCTACCCTGTTGAACTTATTATGGGAAATAAATATTTAAATAAAAACAAGCTGCTGATTATTTCACATTTTACTTGTGAGCAACGGCACATTTAAATCTTACAAATATAGTTATTTGGCTGATATCGTGATAGATATCGTTATCGCCTGAAATGAAAAAAACATATCGTGATATGAAAAAATCTCATATCGCCCAGCTCTAGTTTAAATGGTAAATTTCTTCATGTGAAAGACTGTAACATATAATTAAATTTTTGCTTGATGCAATGTGCATGAAGTTAAAAGATTAAAACTAATAAAACAATTTTTAAAAAGAGACTTTTCCATTTGATTCAATTTGATATGATGATTATGCAGAAAAATAGAGTTGGGCTGAAAGGTCTGTCGCTTTATTACGTATTCAGATTAGGTATCATGTTTTTAAAAAGTAATAAGTAAATAAGTAATCTCAGAGTGACGCTGAAAAACTAGTTCATGCATTTATTACTTCCAGGCTGGACGACTGTAATTCATTATTATCAGGAAGTCCTAAAACCTCCCTGACAAGCCTTCAGCTGATCCAAAATGCTGCAGCAAGAGTCCTGACAGGGACTAGAAAGAGAGAGCAGATTTCTCCTGTTTTGGCTTCCTGTTAAATCCAGAATTCAAAATCCTGCTGCTCACATACAAGGTCTTAAATAATCAGGCCCCGTCCCCTGCTGTTGTGATTTGGTACTGTATAAATAAAATTGAATTGGTATTTGATAAATGGGAAATGTAAAGCTTACATGTGAGTCCTTGTGTTTTTAAATTAGGTTTATACATGTGATGTGTCTGTTCATATGGAGAAATCTGCTGAGAAGCAAAATAGGCTGTTATTTAAGTGTTGCTTGCAGGATGAACAGGTTAGCTTGCTGTACTGTGATGAAGAACAGCGTGTGACGGGTGCACAGTACCTGTGGTGCTTATGGTCAGAGTTAGGTTACATCAAGTGTAGCAGGGATTAGTTAAGCTGATGATGGTGAGATTCATTCCACCTTCATGCTAACTTTATATCATCTAGTATAAAAACAGCATGAGCAGTGTACTGTCAAACATCTGCGTACGTCTTGTTCAGTTCGGTCGTGTAAGTCCACAAAGAGCAGTAAAACTCAGAGCAGCAGTAGCATGTAGCTACTGGAGCGCTCAAAAGAAAGTGTAGTGATTTGTAATTCTTTTCCCCGTACACTAGTTTGTGTACTTAAGTAGAGAATGTGTGTGCCTTTGCCACCTGTGTTACAGTAGGTGTGAATCATGCCAGGGCCTGGTGCCATGTACCAACTCTTCATGCTTCAGGCCTCGTCCAAAATGCTCCATATTCACATTTTCCAGTAGAGCTTCAGAGGGTTTAACATCGTGTTGGTAATCACCCCAGGAGGGTCCACGTTTCCAGTTTAGCCATGATCCTTCCTCTTGGTGGGATCATGGCCTTTAAAAGGCCGAATGTGGATTCATTGTCCTTTTCTGTCAGGTAGTCTCCCGCCATCATGGCCTGGGGTGCTTTTTCCTTCAGTGGAGCTTCAGGAGGTGCAGGGGCGTCAAACAGCTGCTGGCTGTGTCCAGATGTTGCAGAGAGCGTCCCTCATGACTGAGGGCCCTCGTCTGTGTGGTAACCACTGGGTTTATCAACAGGACAATGCTACAGTACACAATGCTGCAGGACAAGAGACTTCTTCTAGGACAATAACATCACCCTGTTGGACCATCCTGTGTGTTCCCCTGATCCAAATCCAACTGAGAACCTTTGGGGATGGATAGAAAGGCAGTAGATGCCTTCATGCGGCCGTCTTCACCACTTGGAGAAATGTTCCCACTCACCTCATGGAAATGCATCCTGTGACTGTGGGAGGGTCTGTAGTGTCCACAGACAGTGTTGTGTTGCTGTGTTGTTAATCCTGGCTTGTGTGTGTTGTGGGTTAGATGTATGCAGGGTGATCGAGCTGCTGGACCGGCTGCAGCGGACTGGTGAGCTGCCTCCTCCCAAACTGCAGGCCCTGCAGAGAGTCCTACAGAGCAAATTCTGCGCTGCCATCAGAGAGGTAAAGTGCCACGGCCCTTTTAAAAGAATGTTTAATAATCGTTTTCCTAATGTCCGGTGCATAAAGTGAGCATTGTCACGTCCTCACAGTCTGTTTAAAAGCAACTCTTTTCATTTAATCATCTCAGACTTTTTTAAATGACCCATGTGAGAACATGTGCACTTTCTTCCTTTCTTTTTGGACATTTTTGTCTTTATTGAATGGTGGCGCAGTGGAGATGGACGATACGCAGTAAAGACCGTGGATTGGACTCTGACCTGGGCCTCAGCACACTGGCCGTACAGCCTTCAGTAGAGATTAGTACATGAGCTGCTCTGCCTCCTGAGCTGCAGCCACATATTTAGCCTCCAATCAGTGAAAACTACACTTTAAGTTTGAGGCCATTTACTAAAATCTGATGCTGAACGAGCAACCAGCCACCACGCTGGCGTTCTTGGCAACACTTGCATTTAAAAAGTTAAGTTAGATAACTAATGACTGTAACAACTAATGACTTAATGAATAACTAAATAGTAAAGAAGATAACAGAAAGTAAATAAGTGTGAGCCTTGAAGCTGTTATCAAAGACTGACTGAAAGCACATGGTGCAGTTTCTTATATTTAGCTAATAATAGAATTTATCATGGATGTTTGCAGTGTTATCCATTGTCTGTGTATCTACTGCACTGTGTGATGCTACATCCCCATTACACTCCAGTCTGAGCCACCTTTGTTCTGCTTTGTTGTCCTTAGGTTTATGAGCAGCTCTATGACACTCTAGACATTGTTGGAGGACCAGAGGTGCGAGCACAGGCAACAGCCAAGGTATTACAAATGACAAAGCAGCTTTATGTTAGAGATTTGGGCTGTTTGTGATTGCAAACCACAGCAGTGTTGTAGTTCTTAGACTACGACGCTCTGCTAATGCCACTACACACACTGTAGTGGCATCTTTAGTCAAAGTGGGAAAAATCTGACTACACATTGGAATATTTAACTGTACTGAGCAGACACTGAGATACTGAGAACAGTGCAGTATGCATTTGTTAAACTGATAAATATGTTTTAACAAAAGTAGTACAGTTAAATGGGATTAACAGTGCAGCACTCCTGCAGTGCTGGAATATGGTGACCTCTGTCATAAATGGACTGATTCTTATACAGCGCTTTTCTACTCACAGCTATACAACAGGCCTCATTCACCCAGTCACACAAGCACTTCCTTCTATACTTAAGTGCAAACTAATCTACATCCACACTCCGATGGATGCATTGGTGAGCAACTTGGGGTTAGTATCTTGCCCAAGGATATTTGGCATGTAGACTAGGGGAAGCCAGGGATCGAACCAGCAACCTTCCAGTCAGTGGCTGATCTGCTCCACCGCCTGAGCCACAGCCACCCCATAAATGAAAGGTTTGCACCAGAGTGGCAGAGTGTGGAATTTGTTTTTGCTCAAAACAAGTGAAGATGTAGTGATCGTGCATCTCCCACTGAAACAGTAGGATGCATAGTTGAAGGGAATCTTGAAATGCTACAGATGAATGCAGCGTTTAATACATGAATTTGCACTGAAGAATACCACCTGACATCCTTCCAGAGTTTGCCTCTGACGGATATCTTTGTCTCCTTAAGCCTTTGACCTCTAAAAGCCTGTCACGGTGCCATGTGAGGACGAATGCTCGGCTGGTTAGCCGGCTCCACAGTGTGCTCTTCCTGACGTCTACTTTCAGCAGTTTGAAATGCTGAGCAACTTCATGTTTTGTGTCCTTACTCTCTCTGTCTGGGTTTTTTCTTCCTTTGTTTCCCTTTCCTTTCCTCTTTTCTGGCAGCTTTTGCAATCAGAATTTACTATTGTTAGAAACATATTTGCATTTCTACCACACATGCTCTCTATCCGATTGTTAAGTGATGACGTGACGAATCCTACTTCCGGGTCTAAAGTAGTCTGCGTTTAATATGGCTTTTGTGTTGTTAACATGTTTAATGTTATGTATTTTCTTCTATTTAATCTCAAAAAGCTCCTAAAACAGTCAGTGATCACTGTTGACCTCCCTCGGCTTTTATTACCGCTAATCATTTATTTAAGCTCAGTTTTTAAAACCTTAGGATGTAACTACAGCCCAGCCCATGCAGCAGTATATGAATGACTAACCTCGTATTGTGGATGGATTATCTCAGTTGTTCTCCTGGCTGAAGTTTGGTCCTTTTACAGCATCCTGCCATGCGATTACATTTGTTCCTGACCACCGAGAACACTCACGGTAACTTTTATCGAGTGGAAAAAAAAGTTAGCTTGTTTATATTATGCTAACATAGCTGTGTCGCTAGCGGTCACGTAGCACATCATTATATACCAGCTAGCCCAACTTCAGTAACCCTACAAACGTCACTGCTGTTTAGTTTTCTGTCTTCATTTATGTTGGAAGTGATAGCAGAGCTGTACGTTTTAATTTGTTTCCAAAACCCCGCAGTCAGGACATGCTATATTGTATTTAGATAGAAGCTAGCGAGCTAACTCCCTGCTAACTTCTAACTCCGTTAAATGTCATAAATTCCGTTTCCATGGATGCCTGGATGTTAAACTCAATTGTTACACCTGGTAGAGCAGAACGCTGATCATTTTATTAAAGATGAAAGACTTTAGACAGTTTTTCAACTCTCAGTAATGCCACAGTGATCGTTTGATAAATGGACCTGCAGCGGAGTTTAGGCCCAGACACGGCTAGTGACGTCAGACTGAACAACCGGATAGGCTCCTTTTTGTGCTGTTTGTTTTTCATTATTTATTTTAGTATATTTGATCTATTTATTAGGGCTGCACGATTTTGCATAAAATGAGAATCACAATTTTTTGGCTTAGAATTGAGATCACGATTTTCTCACGATTTTCTTTTCCAATATAAATATTTATTGCACTTATTAACTGCACATCAACTTCGTAACAGTTGAGACTGAACATAAAAACAATAAATAAACATAAAAACAACAAATGTCTCACATTTTGTCGTTGCCGAAAATGTACTGCTTGAAATTCCGTCTCCACCGTTGCTCGACGATGCGTGTATAGAGCAGGTAGTGCAACAATAGAAAAATAGTTGGCACTGTGTAGCGTTTGTCTAGGGTGTTGATCGTTTTCCTAAATCCCTCGTTTTGCACAGTGTTGATGGAGCCATATCTTTGGTCAGGTGATAAGTGATAGCCTCCGTAATTTCTTTGTGCCTGCGGGAGTTCGACATGTATAGGAAAGCGCTGTATAAGGTTCCTGTTATTGATGTTTGGGTGGTTGACCGGGACGGATTTTCTCCAGTCACTTTCTCGTCATCCCTGACGTGCTCTCCGTTGTTTTTTCCCTGCTAATTGACCCTGTGCATGAGAAAATGCTAACTTCCTGGTTTGAGACCGGATGTGGGGTTGTACATTTCCGGTAGCTTTACTTTGCGGTCAATCGCTACTGTGAAGATATCCTCCAAAATCATGTCCAAAACTCGAAAACGGAAAGATGGCGTTAAGTTACAAAGAGCAGAAGCTGGGAACACTCACCGCTGCTGTGTCATAAAAAATCTAATGATCAATTTTGACGTTTAAAGCGTTTAGATCGATCAGTTGTTTACATCGCTCAACACAAGCAGAACTGCATCACTGCAGCAGACGACACATCGTCCACATTCAGAATCACATCTTTGTATAGTGACTGGTCTTATGATTTAAACAGGCAAATGTTCAGCATTCAAACTACAGGTGAAGAACAGTCAAACCAGATGTTTCCCTGTTATGTCGATATCAGCTAGTCAAGTACACACCTACACAGTATGTCAACAAACCGTGAAAAAAGCCACACAAAAAATGAATGATTGCTGGTAACGGTTTCTATACATTATTATTTATGAAGGGTATGTTGTGACTTACCTTCAAAATTACAGCGGTCCCTCGCTATAACGTTCACCTTTCACCTCGCTGTTTCACAGATTTTTTTAGTGCAAGTTTGCACGTTTTTTTACGTCACATTGTGTCTTGATCGCTGCAGACGATCTCCGTGACGTCTCTCCTGTACAGTACAGAATCGCTGCATCGATCGCTGGCAGTGTGACTCTGAAGTGTAGTACTGTATGTCCACGATGTCCACGAAACGTTTTGCACTGTCAAAAAATAAAATTGGCTCCTTGATTTCACCTCTCGCTGGTTATTTTTAGAACATAACACCCGCGATAAACGAGGGACAGCTGAGAAATATAACATTTGAATCCATTTTCTCTTTTGCTCTGAGGCGCGGGGCAAAAATATCGACAAGTCGATGAACATCAGAATCAGAATCAGAATCAGAATACTTTATTCATCCCGAGGGAAATTAGGGGTTACAGCAGGCAGCACGCTAATGGCGCATGCGCACTCACAAAGGAACCTTCTGACCAACTTTACACAAACATCATTTACAGATATATTGGGTAAATGCCCGAGACATCTATAGAAATGTAAATCGCTGCTTGATTCATTCATTTGCTTAACTTGTTTTGGACCGTAAACAAGGCGTGAATAGGACACCGGAAACAAAGCTCCCCACAGGAGTTTCTGCACCGGAAGTAGCACATGCTAACGTGCACACAGTCAATTTTAGCAGCCAGCTTCTGTATCACGTGGTATAAGGCTCCGTCCTTGTCATTTGTTGAGCAGGAAGAGTGAGCGCTTGTTTCCGTGCAGATTACGTCCCGGATCAAAATGCGGTACAATCGTCGTCGTCTTCTTTTTTTTTTGTAAATCGTTGTCATTTGGAAATGAGATCGCACATAAGTATGAATTGAGATCGCGATTTTCTAACGATTAATCGTGCAGCCCTACTATTTATGCATTTTTATTAAAATTATGTATATAATTCAGTTCTATTCGGTTTTATGTCTATAGAGCCAAATCACAAAAATAGTTGCCTCAAGGTGCTTTATACTGTAAGGTCGACCCTATAGATACAGAGAAAAACCCAACAATCATATGACCCCCTATGAGCAAGCACTTTGGTGACAGTGGGAAGGAAAAACTCCCTTTTAACAGGAAGAAACCTCCAGCAGAACCAGGCTCAGGGAGGGGCGGGGCCATCTGCTGTGATTGGTTGGGGTGAGAGAAGGAAGACAGGATAAAGACATGCTGTGGACTTTATGAGTTACTCAGATTGTCTATAAACAGGCCCACATTTAACACTACCACTGTGGGAAAATAGCTTGTTTTGTATTGCATCCTTTGAATGCAGCATATGTTTGTCCTCCCACCTGTGTACTGTCAGATCCTCTGTTTTGTGTAACAAATAGAGGTAACTGGAGATGTGATGTGAAATAGAACTTGTTGTTTTGCTCATCATGTGGTTTCCTCTCTGATTAGGCCACAGTGGCAGCCTTTGCAGCCAGTGAGGGGCACGCCCACCCAAGGGTGGTAGAACTGCCCAAGACAGAAGAGGGACTGGGCTTTAACATCATGGGTGGAAAAGAGCAAAACTCTCCCATCTATATCTCAAGAGTCATCCCTGGAGGAGTGGCTGACCGCCAAGGTGGGCTGAAGAGAGGAGACCAGCTACTTTCTGTCAATGGTGTGGTAAGAGGATCACAGAAGCCCACTTACAACCTGCTGAGGAGAGGTGCACACAGCGTGAAGACCAGAAGCAGTCACTGAATCCTGGAATTATTTTAAAAGTGTTAACTACAAGTATTTATCCAGTTTCAAGACCCCATTTAAAACCATTGTCTGTAGAATTTGTAAATCCAAAAATAACACAAGAACATTTCTTCATATACGGCACATTTACACTTTGTTTTTAGGTCAGGCGCATCAACAGTCACATTTATTATCATTTCTAGTTCATTTTGTACTTTATGTATGTTCAGTAGAACATCTACATAAATATACAGCATCAGTATATTATAATTGATATAAATAATTGATACTGTTTGATACTAATTGATTCGTTTAGCCTACCTGTTGGCCTGGATAAGGTGTTGCAGGGGTCAGGTGCAAAGTGTGTTGGGTGGGGTTCGGGGGCCATTCCTCCTGTCAGGTCCCTCCAGATCTCACTGTTGTTCCCACTGGGACAATGGGACGACAGACTCAATACTCTGAGGACCTCCTTAAGCCCACTGATGCGTCTCCTGTAGAAGCAAAGGCTGGGGACAGGAGAGACGACTCGTCCATCACTGAGGTGGTTAAACACCTCCGTGGTGGCTGGGCCTCTGGGGTGGATGAGGTTCACCCTGAGTTCCTAAAGGTGTGGATGGTGCAGTGTTTGTTATGCTGACATGCTGAGAAAGATGTAGAGGATCTGTGCAACAGCTTTAAATTATTCTTAAATGCAGTGGAGCAACTTAAAAGACTGCTCTTAACCTATAATCTCTATCTCGTTCACTCACCTTATCCAACATTGATAGTGAAGGTGTTAAAGATCCTCCATCAGTCACTTTAATATGACTCAGATGTAACCATAAGAACAGGTTACTGGCACCCTGAGAGGTAGAACTGGCTGCCTGCCCACATCACTGGGAGGTTGGAGAGGTACTCTAGCCATACGTGACAAGAGATGTGAAAACATGAGAGTGTATCCATCTCTCTAAAATGAAGGAATACTGTAGAAGTGCATGTCAGTGCATCGTCATAGCTGAAACAGGTTAGCACTGTCCTTTCACTCCTGGAAAGTGTTGATAAGAAGTCATTCTTGTTTCTCTCTTCTGAACGGAGCAGCTTCTGTCCCCTTCCAGAACAAAATGAGTGGGTGTGCATCAGAAGTTAATGAGGGTGATCTCTGTGTGTACAGCTTACCAGGGCAACCCTCGGAAAAACCCACAACCTATTCCAGTCGCTGTCAAACCACTTAAGGGTAGAGGGGAGGTCATCAGACGTTCACTTTATGGGTAAAGAGTAAACGTAGTCGGAAGAAACGGCTTCTTGTAGCATGTCAGACTTTTGCTTTGTGTTGGTCTTCATGCAGAGTGTTGAAGGTGAGCACCATGAAAAGGCTGTTGAGCTGCTGAAGGCTGCACAGGGATCAGTCAAGTTGGTGGTCCGCTACACCCCGAAGGTGCTGGAGGAAATGGAGGCTCGCTTTGAGAAGATAAGGAGCGCCCGGAGACGACAGCAGCACACCAGCTACTCGTTAGTCTGCAGTCAGCATGTTTGTATGTGGTGTGCACCCATACATATAATCATATGTTTGGATACACACTGCTGTTATCCTGAGTGTGGCAACTAGTCAGCTGACCATTGTCAAGGACAGTGGGCAGTTTTTCTGTGTTTACACAATACACCACCAGTGTAAATAAAAGAGATAATTTGCGCATCTAATAAACTCTTAGATTTTATTCACAGAACACAAAATACATCTCAAATGTTTAAAATTAGATGCATATGAGATTGAATTTAATTCAGTGGACTTTTATTTAAACAGCGACAAATCACAATAACATGAAGACAATAATACAGCAAAAAACCCAACAATCATATGACCCCCTATGAGCAGCACTTTGGCGACAGTGGGAAGGAAAAACTCCCTTTTAACAGGAAGAAACCTCCAGCAGAACCAGGCTCAGGGAGGGGCGGGGCCATCTGCTGTGATTGGTTGGGGTGAGAGAAGGAAGACAGGATAAAGACATGCTGTGGAAGAGAGACAGAGGTTAATAACAGATATGATTCAATGCAGAGAGGTCTGTTAACACATAGTGAGTGAAGAAGAAACACCCAGTGCATCATGGGAATCCAAGTAGGCCTGCAGAGCGAGAGCGAAGTGCTCTAATAGGGTGATATGGTACTACAAGGTCATTAAGATAAGATGGGCCTGATTATTTAAGACCTTGTATGTGAGGAGCAGGATTTTGAATTCTGGATTTAACAGGAAGCCAAAACAGGAGAAATATGCTCTCTCTTTCTAGTCCCTGTCAGGACTCTTGCTGCAGCATTTTGGATCAGCTGAAGGCTTTTCAGGGAGTTTTTAGGACTTCCTGATAATAATGAATTACAGTCGTCCAGCCTGGAAGTAATAAATGCATGAACTAGTTTTTCAGCGTCACTCTGAGACAGGATATTTCTAACTTTAGAGATGTTGCACAAATGGAAGAAAGCAGTCTGACATATTTGTTTAATATGTGTGTTGAAGGACACGTCCTGGTCAAAAATGACTCCAAGGTTCCTCACAGTGTTACTGGAGGCCAAGGTAATGCCATCCAGAGTAAGAATCTGCTTAGATACCATATTTCTAAGATTTTCAGGGCCGAGTACAATAACCTCAGTTTTATCTGAATTAAGAAGCAGAAAGTTAGCGGCCATCCAGGTCTTTATGTCTTTAAGACATTCCTGCAGTTTAACTAATTGGTGTGTGTTATCTGGCTTCATGGACAGATAGAGCTGGGTGTCATCAGCATAGCAGTGTAAATGTATGCTATGTCTTCTAATGATGCTGCCTAAGGGAAGCATGTATAATGTAAACAGAATTGGTCCTAGCACTGAACCCTGTGGAACTCCATAATTAACCTCAGTGTGTGAAGAGGACTCTCCATTTACATGCACAAACTGGAGTCTATTAGATAGATATGATACAAACCACTGCAGCACAGTACCTGTAATACCTACAGCATGTTCTAATCGCTCTAATAGGATATTATGGTCGACAGTATCGAACGCTGCACTGAGGTCTAGCAGGACAAGCACAGAGATGAGTCCACTGTCAGAGGCCATAAGAAGATCATTTGTAACCTTCACTAAAGCTGTTTCTGTGCTGTGATGAGCTAGGGCTGCTCAATTAATCGAATTTTAATCACGATTACGATCTGGGCTTTCAACGATCATTAAAAATGACTGAGCTGATTATTAGCCCCTCCCTCATGCTTTACTCTCGCGCTGCTCCGTGTGGTAAATCAAGCGTTCCGCTCTCCATTTCCAACACGCGTCACAACAATTAAGAGGACCCGAGGGAAGCTCGGAAAGCTAAGCAGAAGTTATTTGGAGAGGAGAGTGACTGCCGTTGGTTGAAAAGAGGTAAAAAAAACTTCAGTGGTGTGGAAACATTATGGGTTCAGTCAGACGTGGATCAAGTAGACACAGTGTGTAAACTTTGCTACAGTGTCGTAGCTGCACCACAGAGCAACACTGCAAAGTTCACTAAACATAGATGTTTACATTTCTCATTTATTTCTTATATTGCAAACATTTGCACTGTTATCAGTATTTGCACTATTTTATATTATTTTTTAAAGTCATTATTCAATACATTGTTATTGTTAACCCTTTAAAGCCGGTCAGAGCAGCACGCTCCGTTTTGTGTAACTATTTTTAAATCCCTGTAGAACCGGAACCGCGTAAGCTAGCGCAATATTTGTTTTGCATATGAAACCGGAGGAGTTGTACTTACATCTTATGCCATCAGCTTGTCCTCGGTCACAGTTTCCTTCCACATGAAGCTTTGCAAAAATCGCATAAAAAGCGCTTGCAGGAACAAAAACATAATACTCCAGAAACACGCTTTGCCGATCCATCAGCTGTTCTTAACACTTCCCACATTGAAAAAGACGTCAACGCGAACTATCGCATTTCCTGCCCGAAACCGGAAGTGACGTCATTTTCGCGGAAAATGTAGTTTTTTACTTGTAGGCCTTAAAAGCCTATACTGGTGTTTTTATAAGTCATGTTTGACTCTATACTTTTCTGAATAGTTGCTGGGATGCTTAGAACTCGAATTGCACTGCTGGAAATAGTTTATTTTGATGCTGTTTTCTTTGCAAATTTGCATCATAGGATTGTTTTTTTTGTTTTTCCTGCAGTGTATAAAAATTGCTGTATCTCCAAAATAAAACTATGAAGACACTCAAAATAAATTTCCTGTTGTTGTAAACTACTTTTTGCAACTTTTTTGTATTTAAAGTTTTGAGGGATAAGCCTCATAAATTTCTCCAAGTAGAAATATATGTAAAAAAACAAAAAACAAAAACGATTTTCAATTTTTTTTGTAGTTTATTGCACTTTTTTGTAATTAATGTAATTACTATGGACTTAATGCATACATATTATTAAAATATGGGCTATAACAGTTGTATAGCAACTTGAAATGCTCCCACAAATGGCACTACAACATGTAAAAAAATAATATAAGCTCTGGCGGACTTGGTTCTATGGTAGGTCTTAAAGGGTTAAATAAATATCGTCAAATAGGGCTGGGCCATATTATACCGTTCACGGTAATACCGGTATAATGTTAGGCAACGATAGGAAAATGAAATATCGCGATAGAATGGGAGTAAAACGCGCATGCGCAGTGCCTTTGTTTTCATACGCACATGGCCGATTGTTGAGGAACCAGAATTGGTTTGTAAAAATGGTGCAACTTCCATGATGTGGAACTGGTTTGGTGTTTGTCCGTCAGATACACAACAAAGCACATTTTTTTGCAGAACATGCAAGCGGCCGTTGTTATTGTCGTATTTGTCGGACTAAGATGCTCTTAAATCTGGGAGTAATCTGGGTCCTAAACTCCGTATGCTTCAGGTCAAACAACACTGCAGCATCACTTAGAGTTAAAAACTGTCTAAATTCTTTCATCTTTAATAAAACGATCAGCATTGCTGCTTTACCAGGTGTAACTATAAAGTTTAACTTCCAGGCATCCATGAAAACAAAAGTTATTACATTTAACGGAGTTAGAAGTTAGCAGGAAGCTAGCGGAAGTTAGCTCGCTAGTTTCGCTAGTTACCTAAGCATGATATAGCATGTTCTGACTGAGAGATTTCTGAAAACATTCAAACGTACAGCTCTGCTATCACTTCCAACATAAATGAAGACAGGAAACTAAACAGTGGTGACGTTTGTAGGGTTACTGAAGTTGGGCTAGCTGGTATATAATGATGTGCTACGTGATCGCTAGCGACACAGCTATGTTAGCATAACATAACAGTGAAGCTGGAGGACGAACACTAACACTTTTCCACTTATAAAAGTTAACGTGAAGGTTCCTGATGGTTAGAGACAAATGCAATCGCATGGCAGGATACTGTAAACGGACCAAACTTCAGTCAGGAGAACAACTGAGATAATCCATCCACAATACGAGGTTAGTCATTAATATACTGCAACAACATGGGAATAGAGCAGCTGCCAGAGAATTCAACATTAATGAATCAATGGTACAGAAGTGGAGGAAGCAAGAAGAATGAGTTTAATAAAGTTTGACTTATCTGACTGCTTTGTTTCGCTTAATGTGCCTTATAATCCCGTGCACCTTATGGTGCGAAAAATGCGTACTGCACACTGCAGTTTAATGTTGCAAAGCACCTCTTTTTAACTTCAGTGGATATTATACATGGTTATGCTCAGGATATGTCAGCCAATTTCTACTGGAAATGCCTTTGGGTTAAACTTTCAGCAAGGAATTTGCATTTGCACTGATAAATTTTTTTATAAAGCTTTAGTGTACATAAAAACCAGCTTCTTGTTTACGTGAAAATAAATGGAAGGTTGTCTTTTTGCGCTAGTAATGTTGTAGAGTTGTATTTTGTCTCGCATCAATTATATCGTCAGTTATATCGTTATCGCAAATTTTCAAATATATATCGTGATAAATATTTTTGGCCATATCGCCCTGCTCTATCGTCAAATAATCGAGATCTCAATTTCAGTGAAAATAATCGTGATTATCATTTTTGCCATAATCGAGCAGCCCTATGATGAGCTCTGAAACCTGACTGAAACTCTTCAAATAAGCCATTCCTCTGCAGATGATCTGTTAGCTGTTTGACAACTACACTTTCAAGGATTTTTGATATGAAAGGAAGGTTGGAGATTGGCCTATAATTAGCTAAGACTGCTGGGTCTAGAGATGCTTTTTGAGTAAAGGTTTAACTACAGCCAGCTTGAAGGCCTGGGGTACATAGCTGATCATTAGCGATAGGTTGATCATATTTAAGATCGAAGCATTAATTAATGGCAGGACTTCTTTGAGCAGTTTTGTAGGAATGGGGTCTAAAAGACACGTTGATGGTTTGGAGGAAGTAATTATTGAAGTTAACTCAGAAAGATCAATTGGAGAAAAAGAGTCTAACTTAACATCAATGGTACTAAGAGTAGCTGTAGATAATATTACATCTGTGGGATGATTACTGGTAATTTTTTCTCTAATGATAAAAATGTTATTTGTGAAGAAGTTCATGAAGTCATTACTAGTTAACGTTAAAGGGATGGTTGGCTCAACAGAGCTCTGACTGTTTGTCAGCCTGGCTACAGAGCTGAAGAGAAACCTGGGGTTGTTCTTATTTTCTTCAATCAGTGATGAATAGTAAGATGTTCTGGCTTTGCAAATTGTTTATGTTTAAGTTGTTTGTTGCTGGTTTTTAGTTTGTTTTTTGTCTGTTTGGGAGCTGACACAGTCTCTATGGAGATGGGTTTTTGGGGGGGTAGCAGGAGGAGAGAAGCTGCAGAGAGGCGTGTAAGACTGCAACTCTGCTTCCTGGTCCCAACTCTGGATAGTCATATTTTGGGGGGTTTAATAAATTTGTCCATATTTCTAGAAATGAGAGCTGCTCCATCCAAAGTGGGATGGATGCCGTCTCTCCTAACAAGACCAGGTTTCCTCCAGAAGGTTTGCCAATTATCTATGAAGCCCACATCGTTTCTGGGACACCACTCAGACAGCCAGCAATTTAAGGAGAACATGCGGCTAAACATGTCACTCCTGGTCTGATTGGGGAGGGGACCAGAGAAAACTACAGAGTCCCACATTGTTTTGCAAAATGCAATACCAGTCAGGGTAATGACCTCAGTGTGTTATCCAATCGGTCTGCCACATGTGATAACACCACTGTCTTTGTTAATCTATTAAACATTCAGACACTTATGAGCAACAACCATCTAATCCAGCATCTCCTCACCAACCGTAAGTTAGACTTTCCCAGCTTAACTGAGACATGGCAACAACCCCATGACTTCTCCCAACTCATTGATCCCACTTCTCTGAGGGTTGTTTACATCTGTGCAGCTTGTGGAACTGGGCAGGCAGGAGACATACCAGTAATGTTTGGCTAGAAGTGGAAGAATGTGGGCATGGGGAGATGGGAGTGGGTCAACTAAGCCTGTCAGAGGTTTCATGTGTCTGCCTGGGAGCAGGTCAGCAGTGACTTAGCGCACATACAACCCATCTGCACCAATTACATGTTGGCTAAAATAACACAAACACTTTATTTTCTTTTAGAAATGATTAAGCTACCTAACACTCGGAAAGGCAAGCCGTTTCCTTCATGTGGACTTGGACTGGACTCAGCTTTTTGTCAGACTTGGGAACCATGCAGTCTTTTGATGTCACATTTTCGGATTGCCTTGGATTGCTTGGAACCCAGCAGAGTAGGTACTAAAAAAGTACCTGGTAACATGTGCTGTGACCTAGTGGAAAACCCTAAAAACATCAAGCCGACCTGAGTAGGTACTAATGAAAAAGGGCTACAAATCTTGCAGGAGCAGGTTGGTTGCTGATGCTGTGGGCAGAGGCAGGTGGCTAAAAATTGACAGGGGGTCCCAAGAATGCTAGCAGGATGGAGGGTACAACTGATGTTAGTAACAAAATTAAGGCTGGAGTGAACCAGTGGAAAAGTTTTAACATCGTTAAGAACCAAGGAGGTAAAGAGCTGGACTTGTGAGAAGTGTGGCAAAGTTCTTGTATTTCATAGTTTCACATCGCTGCTGTTCAGTGACATCTACCTGTGTGTGTTACACTGGCAGGATGAAAGCTTTCAAAGTACAGACTGCTGCATGCATTTGTGATCTGGATGGAAAAAGCACGAGTTAATAATAATAGGTTTAAATGAGCCGCCACTGGCAGCCAGATTGAAAAAATCGTCCTGCACAGGGCTCTAGTGCAGAATGGTCCAGCCAATGCCCCCAACCTCCTCCCCACTACCCCTCTGTTGAACTTCTGCCAAAGATCTTGCAGACTGAGACATTTCCAGCACACCCACACTATATGTTTGGGCAAGTCAGGCCTTTCCAACATCCTCCCTTTCAACAAAACCAAATAATTTCCTCCCATTTATGTAGTGGAAATGTCAACAAGCGCTGTGTGGCAGGCAGGAGTTGGACCCAAAATGCAGGCTCTCAGACTCGAGGGATGAACTCAAAATCACAGCTTTATTGGCTGGCAAGGAAGATGCATACAAAACAAAGCCACACTGGGAACTCTAAGTTCAAGAAAACACAGGGAGCGAGTAACACAGCAATGAGGGACGACGCGACACTGACTCAGAGAAACACAGGACTTAAATACTCTGGGAAATAACGAGGGGAATGAGACACAGGAGGGGAGCACAGCTGGGAGAAATCAGACATAACCAGACGAAAGGGAAGCGAAACTCAATACATTCACGTAGGACACAGACCTTCAAAGTAAAACAGGAAATGTAACACAGACGCAGACTGACTAGGGGAGACAGAGCAACTAAGAAACACAGAGACCAACATAAAAGAGGCACAGAGGGCGGCTACTAAACACTCAGAAAACTAACCAGAATACAAGAAACCCAAACTAAGATACTAGACTATAGAACAAACTGAGGCAACAAAGACAACTTAGAACATGCAACATAACACAAAAACCCTGAGACACAAGAAACTCACAACACTGGGTCAGGAGCTCCAGGATCCTGACAGGAAATGTCCTAGAAAACTACCAAAGATAACACAATCTGGGAGGAATAAAATAACTTCAAAGCTGTTGTGACAGAATAAAGAACCCACGCACAGCACTGTAAATTGTCTTTATTTCCAGACTGTTGTTGTGGCAGCGGTCCAGCTGCCCTCCTCGTTCTTCATGCCACACACAGATCTCTCTTCTAGTCTCGGTCATTGTGTCCTTGGGCAAGACACTTCACCTACCGCCTACTGGTGATGGCCAGAAGGGCCGATGGTGCAATGTGGCAGCCTCGCTTCTGTCAGTCTGCCCCAGGGCAGCTGTGGCTACAACTGTAGCTGCCTCCACCAGTGTGTGAATGGGTGGATGACTGGGTGTGTAAAGCGCTTTGGGATCCCTAGGGGGGACTAGTAAAAGTGCTATACAAATACAGGCCATTTACCATAGCTGTGGAGAGTCTTAAGGTCATATCGACACGCCCTGACAAAGGGGGATCATTCCCCGTACATATGGGAAACGGAGTGGTGAGATAGTCTGTGATAGAGAACTGGTGGCAGTAGATGGCTACCCCTCCTTGAGCCCATTTCTGCGGATGTTTGTTGTTGGAATGGAAATGTTCCTGTTCCTACTGTCACCAGCGCTTGCTCATAGTCAAATACGATGTCCATCTGAAACACGAATGTCCAGATACCAAGTACAAATGGAGCTTAAAGGATCGGTTACTGGATGCTTTTTTCCTTATTTTTCTCATGCAACATGTCAAAGAATTACATATGTATCAAGTAAGCAGTTGGTGTATGACGAAGATACTATAGGTGGCACAAATTGATCCATCCCTCCATTTCAGGGGCAGCAGTCTAAGCAGAAATGCCCAGAATCCCTGATCCCCACACACCGGAATATCTCCAACATGTCCTGGATCTACCCTGTGACAACAACATAGCTGCTTAGATAAACCTGAATAACAAATAGGGTCTGGCTGATAGACTGTGTAGCTGTGGTCATATATCACCATGTAGGTTAATGCATTCTTTCACCTTCCACAGATCTCTAGAATCCAGAGGCTAACCAGCCCAACGCCTTCATCTGATTTATCATCCAGACCTCCCGATTCTTCTGCTCCAGCAGGAAGAAAGACCATGGATGGAAGCAAAGAAGTAGTCAACCAACAGCTGTTACCTGAGCTGAAGCATTGAAACCTGCAGTTTAGGATCCTCGTGCCACTTTCTTAGACAAATGAAAAATCTGAGCTAGCTTGTAGTCAGAACGTGCCTGTAAATTTCTTTTCCCAGAGTGATGTCTTCCTGAGCATCCTGTTACATACGGCCAAATATTCTCTCTGGTGTGTAGCTTAATCAGAATCTAAACTGCACATTCTCAAGTGTTTTATAGTACACTGCATTTCTGATTAGAGTCCACATTCTGCAGTAGACCTCGGTAGCAGAAAAAACATTTCCCAGGATAGACCCAGATAGAAGGCTAAGTGTTGGCATTTGTGAATGGCTTGTTCCATTTTGTGAAATTGTTGACATTTTTTTGTATTTTATTTTTTGTCTCTATATTTATTGGCAAATTTCCCATGAATTAAAGTCAGTGTAAAATGAATATTCTTGCATTAGTATTCTTTTATACTGCATAGTGCTCACACGCACAATCCTCCCATAACACAAGTTTGCAGTCTCACATAATTACACAATCTAGAGCCAGTTTCTTGGAATGCCGACAGACCTGATCATTTCTTCCCAGCGCTTGTTTCCATCCCTGCTAACCTCATTTCTTCAGGGCTGCCTTTACTACCCTTAATGATTTCATGGTACAGTAATTCTTTTTTTTTTTTTTTTGCCTGTCCCGTTTGGCTCTTTTGCATCAGAATTGTTGTCTAAAGGCAAAGAAAGATGCCCAACGGATTTACTTTACCAAATTGACCATCCCAGCCTTGCCGTAATGGTCCATTTGATTCACCTTTTATTGTTTATTTTATTTTCACTTACTGAATACGGGACAGACTTGACTGGGGGAAAGAAGGGGAGAAAGAAAGAGGGAAAGAGAAACAGCTGAGAAGAGGGACGGGGGAGAAGGGCAAAAGACAAAAACCAACAGAACGGGCAGAGAAAAAAAAATGCATATATCAATCACCTGGATCACCTGCTGAGAAAGAAAAAGAAAACAAGCAGAAGAGAACAAGAGTAACAGAATAAACAACATCACAATGATATATGTGAATATGACAGTAAATACTAAATATTAAACATTATTGTGCAGCACATAAGATCAACAGAACACAGTGTGCTTTGAGGTAGGAGCCAAAAAGGGTGTAGTTTGTGGGTGTGATCACCCGTGTGTACACCTGTGAGCATGGACGCGCTTGTTTTTTGTTTTTTAAAAGGTTCCTTCATGTAATGATCTGCTAGAGGGTGTGGGGGGGCCACAGCCCCGTCCTCCAGGGCGTGAAGCAGGTATGGAGGAGATCAAAACTCCAGACATCCAGAGGCCCCCAGAGCACAAGAGACCAAGGAAGACCAACAGAGGGGCAGCCGCGCCACTGTCCCAGAAAGAGCTGAGGAGAGTCCCAGATGAGGGCTCACTCAGCAGCCGCAGAGCAGAAGCCAGGGGGAGTTGCAGTGACGCGACCGTGAGCTCCGCCGGCAGCCAGCCGTGCCTGAGTGACCGAGCCCCAGGCCGAGAGGTCGGGGGCACCCCACCTCCGAAGTGGCCCGAGCGAGCCCCAGGCCCCAGGCCCCGATAAGCGGCCGCCAAGGAGTGAGCCGGTGTGTACCTGGACGCCCACCCCCAGACACAAAGAACCACCAACGCACCGACACCTGAGGGAGTCCGCCACTGGCAGGGGAAGTGGTGGTGGGGGGAGATAGGCCTCCAAACCTTGGAGGGCCTGAGATGTCCCCAGAGAGGTGGCGCCTGACACCCAACCTGACATATAGACACAGACATACAGGCACACACAGACACAAACATCCATTCCCACCCTCATGCTCTCATATGCACTCACTCCACACTCAACCAACGTGGAGACAGACATAAAGAGACGCTGTACACACGATCACACTCCCCAAGCGTACTCTACAAACCGGGTTTAGGTACCCTTGCCCCTGGAGGGGGGAACTGCACCCAGACCCAGGTGGTGTTACCCTTTTCCCTGCGGTGGGGGGAGGCAGACCGCCCCGACTCCGCAGCAGCAGGGAGGCCCCACACTCCAGACCGCAGTCGGACGGCCAACTCCTCCTCCTAGCCCTCCCGCTCCAGCAGGTCGCAGAGAATGGGGGTGAGAGAAGACTCCAAACCTCCCTCCACCCGCTCATTGTAGTGTTGATGCATGTGTGTTCTAAGGTGCATTTAAAACCCAGGAGGGCTTGGAGCTACCTGCCAGAGAGCAGCAGGTAAGCGCATGGTCCCTCCTGCTAGCCCTCAATGTCTACGTGTATTTAAAATTGAGAGGTGGGCAACGATGCCAGGGGTGGGATGGTACAGTAATTCAACTCAAGGATGGGAAAGCCATGCTGAAGCCAGTTTATATTTTGGACAGGACATGGGACATTTATTCAGAATGAAACAGTATAGGCGGGTAACTGGACTGGTATTTAAGAAGTGTTTTCTACTCAGTTTGAGCACTCGAAGCACATTCTGCTGTGAGGCTTATTCACCCAATCGCACACATTCACACAGTTTTTTAAATCTATACCTAAGTACTTTTATCTCTGATGGATGCACTGGGAGCAACAGTGCTTTGAGTATCTTGTCTAAGGATAGTTGATACTTCCACAGAAGGAGCTGGAGATTGTTCCACTGACCATCTGATTGGTAGATGAATTGCTCTGATACCTGATCCGTGGCCACCCTACATCCCGGGAAATGGAAGTGAGAAATTAATTTGTAAATAGTATGTAACAATAGAGGTGTGAACTGAAGTGGGAGAAATAGTTCATTTATGTAACCTGTCCATTAATCTAGTACTTTAATGTTACATATATTAATGCACGTGATGCAGGTGCAGTCCGTGTTCCAGTGGAGAAGATTGTATGTGTGAATGACAGCAAGTTCAAATTTCATGCTCTCGCTCTTTTAGAGCTCAGCAGATACCCATGTGTATGTGAGATAAACATCCAGCGGCTCATGGGTGTGTGTGTGTGTGTGTGTGTGTGTGTGTGTGTGTGTGTGTGTGTGTGTGTGTGTGTGTTGACCTCACATATTCACACTCACGGGGCCATTTTTGAGCCAGTGTCTTTGCAGTAGTGATTGGGGTCGCTGCTTATAACTCACGCTTTCTATTACCTGGCTTGCTCATTTCTCTGCTGATGGTTTCACTGCGACTGGCGGCTCGAAAAATGAAGGTAAATATAAGCAATGGCCAAATGAAGCTCTCTGAAGCATCGGCGCGTATAATTTGAAACAGGATTCATTACTCGAAGCTTTTCAACACAGTCCTCTTTTACAGCATCTGGTGGCCGAAGCACGAAGATCTCAAAGATCAAAGATCTCAAAACTGGATTATCAACACGTTCTCACTCCCAACTCGTCAAACGTGTGACGCATGGTCAGGCTCCCTCTGCTGCACTTATGGACGCGCAGGGTACCCCTCTCGCGTCGGGAATTGACGTGAAGGGTCCTCCGATTGAAGAGA